>NW_023458558.1:29137100-29265846 GCF_013731165.1 Rhagoletis pomonella
TGCAACAACAAGCTAGTCAAAATACTAATAAAATGTTGCCACCTGCTCAGGTGTACTATCAGCAGCAACAGCAACAACAACAACAGCAAAATGTGATAAAGAATGTGACAAACAATGCAGGCATCAAAATAATCCAACAACAGCAGCAGCAGCAACTGTCCAATCCACTTGCTGTAGACAACAAAATGTGGCGCAAAGATGCCGAACGTGTGCCACCTCTGCCACAAGCGGTTACTACCACAACAGCATCAATAACCACAATTGCCGGTGAGGATAACAATGTGGCAACACCCACTTGGACGACGGCAAGCAGCGGCGGTGGAATGAGCCATCAACAAAGCACCACGCGCTACGTGAAACGTTCACTATCCTCGCCAGTGAAGAAGCAGCAACCAAATTTCAAGGATGATCCCACTGGTTACTTGCAACAACAGACAGCGCTGCTACACAGCTCAATGATGAATGTCGCCATGGGCGAGGAAGATGATGAAGACGAAGACGAAGAAGAAGAGGACGCGCTAGAGGCAGAAGAAGCGTGTGCAGAGGATGACACAGAGATGGCTGAGGATGCGGACGATTCAGAGGACTTAGACGAATACGAAAGTGTGGCTGAAGAAGATAAGGAGATTAAGCTGAATCGTGCTGAAAGTAATAATAACAATAACGATGGACATGGCAACGTGGATGCAACTGTGCAGCTAAATGTGCAACATATGCAGCAAGAGGCGGTGGGCACTTCGGGTGGCGAAAAGAAACCGCAGACCACTTATGCCACCACCAAAAAGGTTTATGTGCAGAATGGTGTAGCACACTATCAGCAGCAGACACTGCAGCAACAACAAGAGCAGCAAGTTAGTGCCCAACAGGAAAACGCATTTTACCGACCACAACAACAGCAACAACGTAAGACACAACAAACATCAACACAGCAGCAACAAATCATTGTGTCAGCTAGTCAGATGCAGATGCAACAACAGCAGCAGCAACATCAACAACAACAAATCAAACAAATGCCAATAGTTTCTATAAATGGTCAGCTCCTGGTGCCAACTTCAATGGCATCTGACGGTGGCGCGAATTTCACGCTCACTTTGAAGCCTCAACAACAACAGCAGCAGCAGCAGCATTCACAACAAATACAACTAATGCAACAACAAAACGTCCTATTTAGACCACAGCAGTCACAACAGCAGCAGCACCACCAACAGACGCAGAAACCGAATGTCGTGCCAACTGCTCAAGAATCACCAGTCTCCTCAAGCACCGCCTTTGTACGCTCAACGCCCGAGTCGCAGCGTCATACGCCACGACCGGAACAGGTTGGCGCTATTTCAACCAGCAATGAGAGTCCTCTACCATGTCCCTCACCTGCTGACTCAGTAGAATCGGGAAGTTCGCGTGGGTCTTCAACTAAGGCCACTGCATCGCCATCACCAATGCAACAGCAGCAACAAAAACAACAGCCATCACAGCACGTTTCGCAAGTTAGTGGAAACCACGTCGTGCAAATGCGCGTGCAACAGCAGCAGCCACAGCTGCATCAACAGCAACAGCAGACGACACAGCAGATACGCATTATACGTCAACCACCACAACAACAACAACAACAACAACAACAACAACAGCAGCAGCAACAACAGCAACAGCAGCCACAACGTTTCGCTCTCGCACGCAATACGTTCACATCGTTGGCTGGCAGCCGTGCAATAACGACTACAACCGCCACGACTACTACAGCGGCAGCAACTGCCGCCGCCGCCCCCGTCACAGCTAGCCAACAGCACTTGGAGACGCTTGCACCACCCCCACCACAATCGCAAAGACTGCAAGCGACATTGCAAAAGGCTACGCCAAGCAACACCATTCCGCTACAGTTGCCCAGCAGCCAGATTATAATGACGTCCACAGGGCAGCTAATTGTGATGCCGACCAACGGTAAGCCGGCAGGGCAATTGCAACAGCAGCAAGCGCAGAATCAGCAGCAATTACTAATAACTACAACTGCCAACAACGGTGCAGCAGGCAGTGGCGCTGGGCAAGCGGCGACAGGAAATGTAATCATTCAACACCAGCATCACCCTCAGAATCAGCTGGATGTGCTGGGCGGTCACCAGCAGCTGACGACCGCAAATGGCAGCATCATACTACAAAATGGACAACAACATCATCAGCACCAAGGCGGCTATATTGTGGGGCAGGCTTCCACAGCTGGCGCCACCACCACCACTGCACAGCTACAGCCGGCCACAGTCATACTCAATTCGGGCGGTCAAAATATACTGACCACAAGTAATGGCACCAAGGTGGCACTGGCGACAACCGCCAACACCGGCAACATTATTCACGCTGGCGGTCAGCAGCTAATTGCAGGCAATCAACTGCTGACCACCGCACAGAATGCAGCCACAGCGGCCACCACCGGTCTGTTACATGGCCAACAAGCAGTTGTGCTGAATACGCTGCCCAATGGCGGCTACGTCATACAACAGCAGCAACAGCCTGCCGCACAACAGCAATACGCCACACTGGATGGCCAGGTGGTTAGCCAGATCGTGCAACAAGCCGATGGCACTACTGCCTACGTACAGCAAACGCAACAGCAACACCAGCAACAGAGTCCACAGCAGCAGACGCAACGCATCATTATCACTTCGCCAGATGTGAAGAGGCGCGCAAAAAAGCGTAAGAGCTCCAGTGGCAGCGGCTCGCCCACCAGCACGCCCACTACCAGCCTCTCGCCACAAATATCCCCTACGATTCCCAATCAAACAGCCATTATACAGCAGCAAGTAGCTGCCGCCGCCGCCGCAGCTGCTTCGGCTGTTGCCGTGCAGCAGCAGCAGCAGCCGCCACCACCGCAGGCACAGGTTGTACAAATCGCTTCAGCCGCCCCACCACAATATCAGCAACAATTCCAACTTAGTCCTGGCATACAGGGCATTATGGTCAATAAGCCAGCGACTGCTACGGCCACGCAGCCACAGCAAATCATCTTGCAAAATGGTCAAATAATACAGCCAATGAATCTCATTGGACAGCAATTAATTGTGCCCACTGGGCTGGTGATGGCACCCGATACCACACTGCTGCAGATTCAGAATGTGGGGACTTGCGGGCCGAGCATACTCACCACCACGCCACAGGGCACAACTATGATGTTGCGCACACCCTCGCCCCAAAACAAGCAGTTCATCTCGCCCACAGCCGCTGGGCAGCAATTTATTGTTGGCAGCAATGGACAATTGAGTCCGATTGGACAAATTTATTCGACACCAATGGGTTTGGTTATGCCGACGGCACAACAACAACCCGGCACGACCACGTACGTGCAGCAAAACGCGACCATACAAGTGCAACAACATCCGCAAGCACAACAACAGCAACAGCAGCAACAGTCACAACCGCAGGTGCAGCAGCAGCACGTGCCAGTACAGCAACAACAACAGCAGCAGCAACAAAGCCAACACCATCAGCATGTTGCCATACAGCCAGCAACTGCCGCCATGCAACAGCAGCCACAACAACAACAACAACAACAGCATGGCACTATGCTGAGCTCGGAGCAAATTGTTATGGAATCGGCAACATCATCATCCTCAACAAGCACTTCGTTAAGCCGTAGTGGTCAACGTTCGGCTGCAGCCAGTCCACCGGATACTACTACACACAGTCCACGTAGCCCAGAGCGACCGCCAAGTCATCGTAGCGGTGGCAGTGATATGGTGGGATGAATAAATACGACAAATATATTTTTTCTTCGTGTATATTTATTGAATCGAAAATTCTTGTTCTTCTTCTCTATGTAGGTGCAATGTGTATCCAGCTCGGAACCTGATGGTGCCGCTTCACCGCTAAGTGCAGACAGTCGTCAATCACCATCGACTACGGACGCTGAGAAAGGTATGGGCATTAATAGGAATCATGTGTTTTCAGTGTTTAAATACACAAACTGAAGCAAGCAGGGTTGGAAAGTTATTAGAAATCCAAACTGTAGTCCAGTGCTCGCATATGCTTCCTTATTAAATTTTCGTGAGTTTAGCATTTTTGCACAGAATATTTACGACTTATTTCTCGAAGAGAACATCATGCTAACCATTTTCGATGAACGAGTTCATGGTCCAACATGCCGGAGTTCTGTTCTATTTTTTTTCACTCAAAGGTTAAAGAAATTCTTAGCTGCCTCGTAAAAGCGTTTAAATAATAAAAGCTCATCGATAGCTCTTTCCTAGGCCTTAGAAGCTCACAATTCCCTATATACCTTGTATTAGAAGTTAAACAATAATTTTATTTGATTTTATTCATTTTGTCATTTCTTTTTTCATGACCACTTCGGCAATAGTTAAGGACTATTTGTAGATAAATTCGTTACCAGTTTCGAGCCACCCCGAACTAAGCCCAAAATTGACCTGAAGTAATCCTGAAGTGGTTGTGATAAGGTCGTGAACTTGCGCCGAAATAATCTCGAACAAATCTTTAAACGGTTCCGAAATGGTTCCTTATTAGTTCCGAAATTATGCCGAGCCATTCCCAAAATGGTCCTAAAGTAGTACTGCACTAGGCCTGAAATGAGCCTGAACTAGTTCTTTAATTGCCCCGAAATGATATCGAACAAGTCTTGAAATGGTCCCAAAATGGTTCTTAAACAGTGCAGAACTAGGCCCGAATTGGTCCTAATATAGTCCCCAAAAAGTTCCTCCAATAGTCGTGAACTGGTCTCGAAATGGTCCAGAACTATCCCGAAAATATTACTCAAGGAGTCGTGAAGTAGTCCCGAAATGATCCCGAATAATGCCGAAAAGGTCCCGAATTGGGCCTGGAATAACCTTGAACTAGTCTAGAAATGTTCATTTTTGTACACACAAGAAGCAATTATAGATTTACTGTTGGGTTACATAGGAATCAGTTAAAAAAAATTCTGCTATGTTAATGCAAATTTTAACCCAACCCAAAGCTACAATGTTTACACATCAAAAATCGTACTAGAGAACTTTCGCGAGTATGTGAACATTGGTTCACTAAAACGTTCGCTGGGTTCGTGCAGTTTAATTAGCAATCAAAAGATATACCATATGTATCTCGTTCAATCTTTAAAAAACTACGAATGCAATATTAAAATCGTATCGCACGAACATAAAATGTTTTAAAATGGACACCTAATGTGCTCGTAAAATCGTCTGCTAACCACTTACAATCCTCATCCACTCAAACTCCCACGCTTTCGAACAGCAGACAAGCACACACGCGCACAAAGGCACGCAATGTGGCAATGTTTCTTTTACAATCGACTTGCCAAGCGTCGAACAAATCCAGAAAAAAGGCAACGGTTATAAAAAACGAACATAATGTAGAAGCATTACACAAAGAAGCAGCCGAACATCACGCAACTTCCTTTGGGCATTTTTATGCTGGCATAGGAAACCTTTGCACGCTTCTGCATATAAATTCCTAATATCGAACATATTTTCATGCGCAAAAAAAAAATATAAAAATAATGTGTACACCACACACTGAAGCAGCGCAGCGTAGTGGGGGGGGGGGGGGCATGGGAAAACGATATCACCACACACTTTATGCTACTCACATTCGATGAAGAAATCAAGACGTTAAACGCAACATTAAATTCCAATCGACACATATACCACCAGCGGCACGCAATACGTACAACAAATGTGCAGAAAGAGAGATGGAGGGGGTAGTGCGCCAACACTAAAAAAATATGTATATCTAAAATGGCTAAAAGTCTAAGCCATCGTATAGAAGTAGGGAGTGAAGATGAGCATGAAGCGTAGAATCGTTAAAGTAAGTAGGCTCGTAAATTGTACGCTCTATTAGCTGCTGCTACGCCGCACAGCTTTAGCAATGAGCCAAGTTAAGGTGCCTTTAGGCTAATACTGGCTCAAATTTCTATCTGCGCAGTTACTTATTATGCGCTCATGCCTGCCGCAATCAAATCGAACGCATTTCTTTGTTGTAAAAATTTCGCTAGTGTGTTTATGTATTTAGTTGGCAGATAGGAAGGAGAGGAGTATTGCCGTCAAAAATGAAACATCAGCACTTTTGATTGCCAAGCAACTTTTCGATAATGTCTACCAATAGTCGATTTTACTTCAACCACCATAATACTTGCTGCCTGCGCGTCTCCCCCCCCCCCCCCCCCAACCCTACATTCCACACATTTATTTACCTCCTCATGCCAATATGTTCCTATACACATTTCCTTCTGTGTGCGTATAAATTTTTATACCAGCTAAAATTCTTTTTCGCTTCAACACTCCACATTTAATCGACTTTTCGTATTTTGAAAATTTTTATTTTCTTGCCGCTTCATCATCAACAATCATGGCCGTCGTACGCGTACGCGTTTCCATCAACTTCGATCAGGACTCGGCATGTCAAGCGCATATCAAACCACAAATATTTACAAACCATCGGAAGCAAAGATACGACGCGTGCAAACACCGCCACAGAGCGTTGGCGGCACAGGAGTCGGTGGAATGAGCGCAGCCGCTGGAGGTGGAGGCAACAGCGGTATGGGTTACACAATTACCTCAGCCGCCACATCTTCGGCTTTAGCCACAACGCTCCAACTGCAACAACAACAACAACAGCAGCACCACCACCACCACCACCACCAGCAACTACATCAACGTCAACAGCAGCAGCAGCAGCATCAGCAACAACAACAACAAATGCAGCAACATCACTTGCTACAGCAGGATATTTTAATGAAACCCGATTCGCATGGTAAGTAGTCGTATGTAGCCGCTATAGTCAATTGACGTTGCTCACGTCAAATCAGATACAACTCATATTTTTGTATTTTTTTGTATTTTTTGTTTTGGTTTTTGTTAACGGTATAAAAATGAGATTTCATTTCGTATTCGAATGCGCCATTATAAAACATACACATACATATGTATTGTTGAATCCTTGTTGGTTTTGTGAATTGAATTTTTGTGCTCTACAAACATATTTACTAACAATGCGACAAGCTAACATTTCATACTTACAACACGTAATATGCGTTAGATATCAGCACACACACACACACACACACTAACACATGTAATATCCGTACTTGCAAATATCCTTTCCCAACTCACTTGCTACTCACTTATCCTCACTGTACTTGATATGTACATATGTCGGTGATTGGCATATTTTTGCTGCTATATTTTCTTTTGTATTTTGTCTGCAAATCTTTTCCACAATATCCATCATTGTTCATATGGAGTTATTATAGCAAAATCACGTAAAATCGTCGTATGCTCATAAATACTAATGCATGTCGATGTACTTTGTATAAAGCATAAGCAAACGTGTCTAGGTATACTTGCATGCATTTATTTATGTATTTTTATGATAAAATCCTATCAGCATCCATATGTAGTGTAGCATATTTATGAACGGTACACATGTAATCTGGCTTTTGTATGGGGCGGAGTAGTGTTCTGAAAACACTGACATGTTGATAAAATTTAACATAGCCTATTACTACGGTGACCATATTAACCAATGTAAAATAAAGGACATTTTTTTCAAAATTATAATATACGTACATACAACTTGTATGATAAAAGTTCCTTACCCATATCGTAATTTAAATCAAATATTTACCAGTTAATTAACCGATTCCGGAAAATGAAGCCAAATCCTTTGCAAGGACTTCGTCATCCTTTGCTGCCAAAATACGTTTACCGAAGTCAGCACACAGAGGTTCAATTCAGTCTTCATTTTTCAACCAATTTTTACTAAAAACCAAAAAAAAAACTATTTTTGTGAACCTTTTTTTATAACATTTCAAACATTTTTTGTAATTTTTTCGTTTTGGGGAACCATAAAATTGTTTTTTTAACTAGTCTTTGTTATGTAACATTTATTAACTAATGTATTCTCCATTTTCTTCAAAATTGCCACTTGTTCAGCATTTTGCACTAAAAAATTTAATATATATTATATATAATAAATCAGGCTCAACTAGTATCTTGCAAATATTAAAAGCTTTAATAAAAAAAATTATCAAATTAAGTGAAAAAAAATGAAGGCTCCAGTGAATTACGAACACTAAATGGCACTTTAGAAGACTGTGCAGCAGAGGGTTTATTGTTCTCTTTCAATGGAACTGGAAACTCAGCGTGCAACACGATCCTGTGCACAACTTTCCTTGCGCTTTATATACTGTGCAAAGCTTACCTATTAAATAAAAACCCTTAAGTGGGGTGCGAAACAAACTGGCGAAGATTTTCATTATATTTTATAAGGAACATTTTTATTTTTCATATTCAGAAAAAATTACCTCTGAAAAATGCAGAGCTGATTTAAAGGACAGTTTAAGAAATAACGGACAAAACGCGTCCTTTATTTTGAAAACAAATTATAAAGGACAGGGGGTTAAAATAAAGGACTGTCCTTTGAAATAAAGGACGGATGGTCACGGTACCTATCATTAATAGCATACCCTGCAAGAACAGTGACTATCATTTGACAAATCATTTGAGTGACAAGTGTTTACATCAGATTTTTCACACTGCCCTTTAGAATTTGATAGAAACTTGTAGGTAGCCAGTGACAGAAATCTCTATCAGTCTTGTCACTCAAATGATTTGTCAAATGATAGTCACTGTTTTTGCAGGGTACATAAAAGATTTTCGATAAAGTTAAAGCGATAAAAGCTTGTGAAGAATAGTAAAAAAATTTCGTTGATTCTGACACAATAAGCTATATACTCGGGTTTCCAGGCGTACTGATTTCATTTGTATAGTACTAAATTTTCTTCCGTTATACGGATTATTTTGAATTTCTCAAGATTTTTGAATTTTTCAGTATACAAATGTACTGACTTTTAACATCTTGTACTAATTTCTTACTATTTTTTGGTAATTTGTAATTATTTTAACTAAGATAATTAGTGTCTGAAGTTACCCTTGTATGGCTAGCATTAAAGCCATTAAATTAACTTCAGTAACTAAATATGAATTTGCCGCGTTATGCACTCGCACGTTCACTTTGGTCGTACAATTTTGCCAATTTTTCTTCCGTTTAAGGTTTTTACTGTTCATAGCCCTGCACGTCGTGGTATGCATACTAACGACGTTAATTTTTTCGCTTTTTACGATCCTGGGATTTTTGTTATGTCGTTATCACGGTTGCCACTTTGGTAAATTTTTACCAAAATTGCTAGAAAAAATTTGGGTTGGTAAAAAGGTAAACTTTTTCTCATTTTGGTAGTTTTTTGTTGAATTATTTTGTTTTAAAAACAAATAAAACTTTTCTTCCCGTTTTATTTTTCATGGTTATCTTTTTATTACGAATTTCTTTCCAAAAGTGCAGTCTACTTTATGGCATTAATTTTCGAACGCTTTAATGCACACTTTTTATATACATTCTTCTTCTTCTTCTTCTATTTGGCGCTGTAACTGCATACCTAATACCTACCATAATACCTACCATGTTTGTTAACCATGTGACAATATCAAATGTAAAGGCAACCCACCTCTTGACCCTCAACCTTGCGCGTTATTTTACTTTGGTCACATAACGGTTGTTTGTAACAGGTAAAACGAATCGAGATAGATATAGACAAATGTATACATAAGTGATCAGAATAAAAAGAGAAATCGATTAAGCGGACACTGTCTTAACGAAACTTTGTATGCGCACTTCTTTCGGGCGTAGAACGGATGGTATTGAAAATGGGCAAAATCGGACAATAACCACGCCATCTTCCATATAACGGTAATTTGGAGAAATACGAAATCTTCGATAAAGTAGTAAATATTAAAGCTAATTTATTCAAAATTGATGCCTGCGACAATCCTTTACCAAGAAATACGTTCATGATAAAATTTTGGAAAACGGGCGTGGCACCGCCCACTTATGATCACATATATGTATGTATCTCGGTAACCTGTCTACCAATTTATACCAAACTCGGTATGGCTATTGTGCTTGCCAAATAAAAGCAAAACGTTGAAAATCATTGAAATCAGACTAAAATTGAGGCCGCTTTTCATATAACGGTAAATTTCAGAAAAGCTTGAAACTTCAATATTTTGAAATTTAAGGACGCTAAATTACTCAAAATTGATACACCCCGGTATACCATGTTGCGGTGGCTTTCGGAAAGGTGAAAATCATATATTTAATACTTGCGCCGGATATTGAATGTTCGGCCCGAACTTAGACTTTATTACTTGTTTGTTTTTCGAACCGTTGAACCGAACCGAAACCCCGGTTCAAAGACCAAAAAAACCGCTTTGGCGAACCAATCCAAAGGAGGAAAAACAGTTCGAACCGCTGAACCGAACCGACAAAATTTTTCATCCGGTTCACGTCCCTGCTTGTAACTGTCAACAGTGACGTATGTATGTGCCAAGACGCGTATGCTCTGACTGTTTCTCGTTCTCGTCGCTGTGGACAAAGCGTTTAGATAATAAAGATAATAAATTGGTAGCTGTGGCCCGTGCCCCGTCGTTTCCAACATGTTTCAATCTAAAAAATGAGAGGCTGTCTCTGAAGATTACAACCTTTTTCTTTCTCGGCAGGCAACGCCTAGCCTCCGAGCATATTTCTGCTCCTCATAAAAATACAATCGCTGTTCGGAGTCGGTGTAAAACCGAAGGTCTTTCTGCCACAAATCCGAGGAGAAGCTCGGCCAAACACTAACACATGTGTAAGCGCCAATCTATTATTATTATGGCTTTGAGTGATTTTGGAACAGGATTTTAGGTAGCTGTCTAAAAGCTTAAACAGACGGCAGCATTGATCAACTCGGACTTAATCCGAATCAACTGCAGTTAATTCCAGAGTTGATCCGGATCAACGCTGCCGTCTAGTTATGCTTTAAGTCTGCTTTCGGAAATTCTGTATTTCAGTGCTGGAAGGCCTGATTCGGTGAACGTGCTGTTTATCGGGGTGTTGACGTACACGTAAATACTGTTACGGTTGGTTTGGTGGTATGAGGGCTTGATGAGGTTTAGTATTGTCTTTGGAGTACTTCCGTATAGAAACAGCCCGCCGTCGATTTTGCTCTGCATCAGAGGCTTTACCAGATATGCGAGTGTGTTGATATGTGTGTGGCTCCTTTTGGCTTAGTGCCGCATTAGGTTGATTCTAGACGTTAACGATTTTTTCAGTGGTGTAACGTGGTTGTTCCATTTGTACTTTTTGTTGAAAACAACTACGTAATGCAAAATGCTTTAATTTAAATTTGCCCAAAGTTTTTGATTCGCTTTTAAAAATTCATATTAGCCATATAGGGTTTTTTTTTTTTTTGACGATGATATGTACATACATATGTATGTATATATTTTTTGCAGCTTTAAATAAGGTACTTTTACACATTTTATTGTTCTAAAACACTTTGATGATTTCACCACATACACTGAGAAAATACTTTAGTTACGTCAACTAAATACACACGTACATATATTTTTCCACACTAGGGATGTGCGATTAATCAGCTAATCAAGCTGATTAATCGGAAGCCTATTAATTACTTAATCAAAGAATAATTATTTTTGATTAATCAAAATGATTAGTTTTCCTATTAATTAGATATTGATTAATCATAATCTAATTAATTTGATTAATCAAAAAACTGATTAGTCACATTAACAAGAACATATATACATACAAAAATAGCAAAAAATTTCATTTTAAGAAGCTACATACATATGAACATATTTACGCTGTATTTACTACATAGTACGTACTTGTTTGGCATTTTATATTTGTTAATAAGAAAAATATTTAATGTGCATACGAACATACATATTTGCACATACAAACATACCTATTAAAAAAATTTCATTTGGTTTGAAAGAAAACTCAAAAGAATTGAACAAAGTTATTCAGATTTCAATTATTTTTTATTTTTTATAGTTTGAGTAAACAGTAATTACTCAGGATCTGATTAATCAGAATCTGATTAATCAAATTATTTAATTAATCAGGATTATGATTATCTTAAAACTTGATTAACCGATCAATCGCACATCCCCACTCCACACACACAATATTTGGTAACTAAAACCAAACGCGACTGAAGTTTTTTCTCAGCAGTATACACGCATTGACATTCGTACATACTACATACATCATGGTGATAGCTTTATGTGCAAATACATATATGTTTGTTTTCGTCTAATTTACTTTCATACTTCACTTGTCAATGAATTAACTACAAAATAATTCGGTACTTCATGTGCTTCCATGGCCTAAGAAAACTAAAAAAACATGCGCAAATTAAATTAACCCGTCAGTGTGTCACGCAAATTAACCAGCATCGGTCGGCAAATTTTTGCTGAAAATAAAATTGTATTTAATGACCTAATTAATTCATAGAGTCACCAAGAAATTCGCCAACAACAACTACTATAGCAACAACGCCACCACCACCACCACCACCACCACCGCCGCCGACACAATTGTTGACGCCAACACCAGCAACAACACCAACTATTGCACAAGCATCAGCTAACCACCAGACATGCCATAAGTCCACACAAAAATCGCCAAACAAATTGCTACGCGCTCGTACCACACGTGCTGCCCGTACGATTCCCAATGGGGGTGCAGAATTGGCCGATAGCACCGCAGTGGTGGTTGCGTCAACACTCACAACAACTCCTTCGTCTGCATCAACGGTCGCACATGCTTTCTCGATTGGTGAATTGATTTGGGGCCCATCGCGCGGTTATCCCGCCTGGCCGGGTAAAGTTGTGCAGGTGGAAATTGATGAGCAACCGCAAACCACAAATGGTGAACCTGCAGTTTGGGTGCAATGGTTTAGTGGTGGTGGACGTATCATAACCGAACTTATAGCGATCACTTCGCTGCATAGTCTTTCTGATGGCTTGGAGGCGCATCATAAGGCGCAAAAGGATACTAGAAAGTGAGCACTAATATAGTATACATACATACCTACATATTATATGATGAGGAATAACACTGGTTTACAGCAAAAATGTTCTATAGATGCCACTATCCAATTCTTATGTAGAATTGCTCGGTGAATACCGAAAATCGAGATAATTTTTTTTTCCTATGGATCACTTTTCGAGATATTTGCAATTTACCGTTATTCAGCTTAAAAACTTAGTAGCTTCACTTAATCACAAATATCTTACGAACCAATTGAATAATCCAATATTGGCAAATCCAATACGGCAAATGAGAGCTAATCAAATTCTACATAAATCGCATATACATCACTTTTCGATAGCCCTCATGGGTTCTGAGAAATTAATTAATCATTTCTGACGTCTCTTCTTTTCGATGCAAATACTCTACATACTCAGGTGTATGTGGCGTATGAGTGACGGCTCTATTATCGTTTTAAGCAACCATCTAAATTTCAGGGCAACCATCTGCCCTGACAAAGCTTCAAGGGGAGAAAAGGTGTGCCATTTTAAGAAACGAACAAAAAATGTTTCACCCTTTGCCCTTAATTTAGAATCGAACACGAAAAGAGAAAGGGGTCATCTGTTTAATGGATGCAATCTGTTTCGTATGAAATTTAACCTGTTAATAAATATTTGGCGAGTAAGTTGGGTGATTAAGTGGAACCACTCTTTTTTAAAGCTGAATAACGGTAAATTGCAAATATCTAAAAAACGTATTCATAAAGAAAAAATTAACTCGACTTTCGGACTCAGCGAGCGATTTTACGTGCTGATTGAATGGTGGCGTCTGGAGAACAAAAACAAAAATAAAGTTTGTGATCCAGTCTAATCAGTTCATAGGCGAGTTTACCGGATATATGTTTACATTCATATGTATACGTTCTGATAGAACAATGGATCTGAGACTAAATACAAAACCACAACAATACTTTGCTACGCTTTTTAGTACTTGTGTAGGTGCATTCGCTCTTGATTTTTTTTTTTTCGTACAGTAAATCAAAACGAAAAATAAGGTTTAAACAACATTCCAGACTATCCTAAGATTTTCACAAGTAGAAGTAGTAAGTCTTTCACGAGTTGTCACCATATCGGTCCGCCATCATGTTTTTTTTTTTGGTTTTAATGCACCATACATACGTATTCACATTTTCCGAAAACGTATTCGAAAATGGGCATAATATCCGATTCCATTTTCGGTCGTTTTTCGGATACGTTTTCCCACTCGAAGAGTGCATCCGCAACATACATTTCATCCCGTTTCTACATTTATGAGAAAACTAATATTAGCACTTATAGCAATTGTTTAAGTGTCATACTTATTCTTCTTCTTATTTGGCACTGTAACTGCCTAAGCGATTTTGGCCGAGTTCCACAAAGCACGCCAGTCGTTTCTCTTCCTTGGCAACTGACGCCAATTGAAAATTCCAAGCGAAGCCAAGTCCTTCTCCACTTGGTCTTTCCATCGCAGTGGGGTCTCACTCTTCCTCTGCTGCGGGTTCCGAATACTTCCAGAGCTCGGTGTCCATTCGAATGACATAGACAAGCCAGCGGAGCCGAAAGATTTTAATTCGCTGCACTATACTCACTCACTGGGAATACTTCGTCTTGTCCTCGTTAACCACCAGATCTAATCGCTTTGCTTCCTTATCCAACTTGGAAAAGGCGCAGAACAGGCTTCGCGGTTCTTATTACCGATGATGTCGATGTCATCGGAATACGCCAGCAATTGCACGCTCTTATAAAAAATTGTTCCTGAGCGGTTCAGTTTGCGACTCTCATTATCTTCAACAACGTCATATTAAACACGAAAGGGCATTTTCAACACCCATTCGTCCTTGTGAACCAAAAAAATTTATTTTTGTTCAATTCTAGTTTTCTCTTTTATTTGGTTCTCCATTGCATTGAATAATTTTTTTTCAATAATTTTCAATAATTTTTTTGATTAGTAATATGTTTAGAACTCCAAAGTCCTTTAAAAAATGCTGACGTCGAATAGACAAACTAAAAACGCAGTTTTTCTATATTTCGCCCATAGTTTTTTGAACGTAAGTATTATCCTGTCGGAAAGGGGTTTAAGATGATTCAATATGCACATGTTACGCAACTTTTCCACGCTCTTAGAATTTCGAAGTCGAAAAATTAATTTTTTTTTCGCTCCGCCCTAATAGGCAAATAGGCACCGCCGCACTGTGGGCAAAAATCATGTATTTTTTTCCAAATCGTATATGGTTTGAAAGGAGTTAACGTAATGAAACTTTTTGCAGTTTCAGGCCAAATGTTCATAAAATGGAAGAAACCTATAGAAAAATCGCAATTTCATTTTTTTGGGAAAAGAATGTTTGTTACTTCTTCACGCAGAAATGGCTAGACGGCAGAGCGAATGCACGATTTAAATACTTTATATTTTTATATTATTAGAATGTAATTTTCCTTGCACTTTTTCGTAGGTTAAAAAATATCTAAAAAAAATTTTCTCCGGAATGCTGCATACATATTTATGCATACACAAGAACATATATAAAATGATATTTGTGCTGTATTTTATTTAATGAATAGAGTACTTTAGTTTTTAAACAAAATTTTAGTTTGGTAATATAGATATGTATGTATTTGTATGTATGTGCATATTTTTTTTTTTGCTATTTAAATATTTTTGAACATTAAAAGTTTAGATACGTATATTTTTTTAGAATTTATGTATGTAGTTTTTTGAATGCCTGATAACTTTATTAATATATACATATATATTTATGTATCTTAGATAGGTATCATATATGTATCTAATTAGAATGCAAAAAGGTATATTTTTGATGGTTCGAAATTTTTTAGCTAATTAGACATGTTTTATTTTTTTAAGAAAAAATATTTAAAAAAAAACTATGTGTTGTTTATATGTTATTAATTAATTTGTTTATTTTTTATTGCTTTTTCTACTCCTACCAACCCACTATATCCGTGTCATGTGAATAATTGTCTATGTCTTGTACATTTGAATGCATCCACCACCACCACCACCAACAAATCCAACCAACAACAAAATCAATCAACCAACAACACAAAAATCAAACAATCAATACCTCCACACATTTTCCCAAATACAATTAAAAACAACACACCGCATTTCCCAAATTGGTATGACATACGTTAAAATCAAAACCATAAACGTATCATCAAATACCTAAAAACACTACCATAAAAGGAGCCGAAAATTGAATTCACAACTCGAACGCGCCATTCAAGAAGCAATGACCGAATTGGATCGTATTTCAGCTACTTCAACAACAACAATTGTCGGTGCAACTGCAGCCAAACAACAACAGCTGCAGCAAGCCACAGCAACAACCACACTCAACAACAACAACAACAACAACAACAATTCGACTAGTCCAAATCGCAATAAGCGGCTCAGCAACATCACACAGCGCAACAGCAACAACACCACCACCAGCAATATTGGCGCCGCTACAACTACCGGCGGTTATGCAATCGTACCAACATCTGGTGGACCCACACATGCCATATCTACAACCAGTGCGCATAATAGCTTCAGCACACCGCCAACCACAGCTACAGCACCACGCAGCAAGCCAATACGTATAGCACCAGCGCCGGCACCAACAAGCGGCTCGTCCAACAAAAATACAACTGCTGCAACAACAACAACAACAACAGCCACAGCAACTGTAGCGCTAAGCCAAGCACAGGCACAGCAGGCCACTACGCAACAACTCACGGCGCTGGGTAAATGACACGGGGAGTCCTGCGCGCAGGTCTCATGGTCCATGCAAACCTACACGCTAGTCATACACAATAAGTAGTCTGAAGCGAAGACGACTCGTGTAGGTGTGACTAAAGAAGCGACGCTATGAGTCGGAAAATATGTATGTATGTATGTACATGCGTATGTGAAGATTGCTGGAAAAGTGATATGGAAGAGACTATCTAAAGGATGAAAGTGAAAGCAACGCAATGCCAAGGATCCTTGCATACGGCGTGGGAGAGCTAGAAGTTGCGTGCGAGCGTTCATGAGTATGGGAGAAGGTGATGTGGTAATCTATAGCTGTTGTGAATTTTTACGTTGTTAAAGGAATTGAAAAAAGCATTGTGGTTGATGTTTGGTAATACAAACATATGTATGTACATATACATATATATGTATATAGAATAGATCGAGAAATACATCAACACTAATAAATATATTTCAACAAAAATGCATTTGAACATTGTACATGTACATATGTACATATATGTAGTAATACATATAAAAAAAAAATATTTATGCAAATATATTTCCAAAAGTACCAGTAAATATGCTTGTATCTATGCAGTCCTATATATACATATATAATCTAGTTATAACACAAGCTGCTAGTATGAAAATAAGCGTACCTACAGTTGAAATGAAAATATTTATTTTCAAAAAAACTCGAGTTAATTTTGTTTTTATTTATTTTTTACTCTATTTTTTAACAGACAGCATTAGCTTGGAGACAATTTATAAACTTAAAACTATACTTTATTCAAAAAATATATAAACATTATGAAAATACGCTTTATGTATTTGTAAAATTTAGTTGTTGCAACAAATTTCGTTAAAATTTCTTATAGTTGTATGTATATAGGGTAAGAAAACTCAAAATGTGTGTTTCTTTAAGAACATAAAAAAATAAATAATAATAATAATAATGCAAAATTATGTAATTATCATGAAAGTCTTTCAAATATTTTATACGTGGTAATTGTACAAGAATTAATAAAAATAAAATATGATTAACTTTGTTGGTAATTGATTTAAGCTTTTAAGATACATATAAAACAAGCAACATAGTACTGACAAGTGAAAGCCGTTTGAAATTAT
The DNA here is from genome assembly GCF_013731165.1 of Rhagoletis pomonella. Lineage (NCBI taxonomy): Eukaryota > Metazoa > Arthropoda > Insecta > Diptera > Tephritidae > Rhagoletis > Rhagoletis pomonella. The sequence continues at coordinate 29,154,864 of NW_023458558.1, forward strand.
TATGTAAACACACATAATACCAAATGGTATAAAAAGAAAAACTTTTGTTTAGGCTACAAAAATACATGCATAAAAAGATATAAAAAAATTTGCTTTCAACAAATGTATTCAGCGCTAGATACATTTTTTCGATATTGCTTATGACAAAAATCAAATACAAATATGTATATTCTTTATTTTCACCTGCAATAGAATTTTATTTAACGCTAATAGACAATAAAAATAAATACAACTTAAAGAAAAAAGTTTAGTGTGTAATTATATGTAAACTACGCTTTGGCACAGCGTATATTTTTAAACACTAAACAGACACATAAATACGTAAGTAACGCATATTTACTTTAATTCGTAAGCTAAAAATGCTTTACAATCAATCGTCGATGTTTTTGCAAAACCGCCCATCGACCAATTGCAAAACCGCCTATCTAAAGGCACTCAAATTTTACAGCAGAGCGAAAAAGCGGGTTTTCTTTGAAGACATTGCCTTGATAGGCGGTATTTTCTCTGGCTATTCTTTGAAAAATCTGTTTTTTTAATAACGATTTGGCGCTTTTTATGCATAAATCTCGATGCCCAGAGTTCAGGGTTATCATACCTCATTTTTGCCACAACGGCGATTTAGGCGGTTTTGCGACTGGCCGATGGGCGGTTTCGCAAAAATATCGACGATATGTATGTGCATGCATATTTTAGTTTTCACAATTACTGTTTGTTTATACATAATTATAAATTGTTTTTGTTGCATTTTATTATTTAGTTTTACAAAAAAAAACAAAACAGATTTTTAGCGATTAGCCATGGAAGACGCTTAGAATTGTAAGTTAGTAATTGTAACAGATAAAAAGGACATATTTGCAAAAAAAAAAATACATAAATAAAAGAAGCAAAGAAATGTTTGCAGAGCTAAGAAAAAAAGAAAAATATTAAATGAGATATAAGATATACATACATGCATACATATGTATGTATGTATGTACGTACGTAAGGCGCCAATAATCAAAAACCAATGGTTAATCAAATGCAATAGTACACAATCACCTACGGACAAAAAAAAATAATAATTACATATATACACATGGCAACTCATAGCATACATGCGTACACGCAAACATGACTTTTAGCATAAAGATAGTGCAGTTGAAAAAAATATATTTAGCTGGATAACAACACATTTAAAAATATATAAAGTTAAAACTAAAAGCGTTTTTTGATTTTCCCTGTTTATATCTGTAATTACTCAGCATTTGTAAGCCAGATGTAGTTTTAATCCTTGTGCAGAATTGCATTTCTGAATTTTTAAATTCATGCCTGGCCAATTTTATTCCCTATCTTAAATATTTTTTTTTTTTTTTTCTAAAGCCGAATGTGGAAATTTAATACCTAGTGGAAATCTGGCATTAGGTCTTTATTCAATCAAGTTTTATTCTATTCGTTTACTTTTAGTTATTTCTAATTAAATATCTTATTTTTTATTGTTTCTCTTTTTAGTTTATTTTATACTTACACAATCCTAATCTCTTCAAATGTTCTAATTAAATTAATTCCTTCTATTTCCCGCTAAATTTGTTTTATTTTTATTCTTTATCTAAATATACTTAATAGTCTTTATATTTTTAAAGTTTAATAAAATCTGTTGCTAATTTTCTAGTTTAGTTTCTAGATTTACACATTGTATTCAGCGCTTAAACAAATTTAAAAAATTATATTTATAAAATGGTTACAGCACACCATAAATGTATGTTGATTGCATTTAATATGTATGTCGTTACATAAAAAGCCAATACAACAAAAAACAAAATAGATGCATACAATATCTAAAGGAATTAAAACAAAATAATGTATTGAACTTGTGTTAGTGCGTATGCCAAACGCCTATGACAAGAATCAAAAAATTATAAAAAATAATGTATAAAATATCATGACTCAAAAACCATAAATAAATTTATTATTAATCTCAAAATAAATGCAAATAATCCAAATACATATTAAAATTTTGTTTCCTTAATGAAGATGGGCATTTTTAATTTGGCGAGGCGCAACATTTGTATGGCAAAATTTTTTAAAATTAAATTAAAAAGGTTGCAGAGCTGTGCGCTTAATTGATTATTCAAAATTTTAATTAATCATAAAGTAAATAACTCAATCGATTAATTGGAAATTATAATTGCTCAAAAGTTAAGTTACTCGAGTAATAGAGATTTAACCAAAAACAAAAATATTTCAGTAATTCACTTAATGATTAATCAACATTATGCGTAAAATCAACATATAATCAACATTTCAAAGTACTCTTTACATTTAAAAAAATTGAAGTTCCTTCATACTTTGAAAACAACGTTTCTGTTTTCAGGAATTAAGATTAAATTATTTTTTCATATACAGATTGTTAAAAAGAAAATAAGCATTTTCCAAAGCAAACTATTTTAACGAGCAAAAATCATTTTTTTAAGTAATCATATTTTAAGTAACTTGATTAATCATCGCTTTGAGTAATCAAAATCTTGATTACTCGAGTATTTGATTAACCGAATAACAGGGTTAACCAACTTGCTCGAGTAATCGAATAATCGCACAGCTCAACTGCGTTGTAAATAATTACATAAGTAGCCCTTTATTCAGTAAGAAATTACAACAATAGAAAACATATACGCAAACATGGCGTCATGTTACCAAGAACCCTTTGACTTGAGCTACAAAATTGCTAAACAGCCAATCGGGCAAGACAATTTGTATAAAATTTTTTGTAATAATAGTTGAGATATTTTAGGTTAAATTTCAACGTTTTTAAATGTAAAAATTTCATAAAAGTGACCCTCATCAGTCCAACTCAAGCTACGCAGTCCACAATATTATTGCGTCCAACTTGTTTGGCCGGTAACATATACAGTGACTCAAACAAATGACCACACGTTTTTTTTTTAATATTCGTAATATTTTTCCAGCGAAATTTTTTGTTATTTTTTTTATAAAAATATCGTCTAAGTTTTAACCAAACCCGTGTAAATCACAGTTTCAAACTTTATACAAAATTTAGGAAAATTCACCAAATTTTCATCAAAATTTCAACTTTTTATTCTGAATTTTTATAAAATTTTTGGGTAAGCAGTTTTAACTAAAATCGTGTAAATCACAGTTTCAAACTTTATACAAAATTTAACAAGTTTTCATCAAAATTTCAACTTTTTATTCTGAATTTTTAGATGCAGTTTTATAGCCCATATAATTTTACTCTAATTGGGTGCAAGTTTCAACCAGCTAAAAAATTGCGTTGATTTTTGAGAGTTTTTGTTTTGGCTACTTTTTCGGGTTTTTTAATATAAAAAGCGCAATTTACAAAAACTTGCGTTGGTATTTTGAAATTTTGTTGCTGACGGTCTCTTGCATTATATTTCATAAGAAATTCATTTTTATATGAAAAAAGTGCAAAAATCCGTCACCAAAAAAAAAAAATCTTAACAATCAGCGCCATTTTTTAGCCGTTTGAAACTTGTACTTCATTGAACTAAAATTGTATAGGCTATAAAACTGCATAGCCAAAAATTTTCTAAAAATTCAGAATAAAAAGTTGAAACTTTGATTCGTCGAAGTTTTGTATAAAGTGTGAAACTGTGATTTACACGGTTTTGGTTAGACGATATTTTTATACAAAGATAACACAAAAAATTTTACTTAAAAGACAGCATAATCTCGTCGTAGAGTATCTGTACGAATCTTCATTACGAACGGATTGAATGAAGGCTCTCTACGAATTTCGAATTTACGTTCGTAGCCATTCGGATTCTGTGATAGCACTTTCGTAGATTTCACGAAAATTGAACCTACGACGCAGATTTTTTCTGTAGTCAGAAAGTGCTGAAATCTGCGGAATTTAGATTTTTCCGTGTCCGCTGATTTATTCCTTATATAGATAGTTGCCACATCGTCAGTTTTGCAGATGGCACAAAAGTTATAAGTTCCTATTCAAAATACATTTAAAATATTTGAAATTTTCTATTGAATAACGTTTCTTGTTGAAAACTAAGTAGTTTATATTTAGCTACGTTCTATTATAACACGAAAAATTTTAGTTGAAAAGGTAAGTTAATGAAAAGGCATTGATGAGTGGCTACACTGTAGTAAGCAACACTGAGGGCTCCAGTAATCGACAAAATTCCTCGTATATAGACGTATACGTTCTGCGTTCTTGACTGATTTCAACTTAAATTTCGATGACAGTTTTTTTTATTTGTTTGTGTTGTTTTGTGAGTTTTGTTTTGCTCGGTTTGTTGGTTTTTTTTCATTCACTTGTCATTGACGTTTTGTTTCTTCTTTTAGCTCATTAATAACTCACAATAAGCAATTTTCAGAGTTGTATTCGCGAAGTTAAGGCAAACTCATCTCAATAAAATATTAATGATGTACTGGACTGTGGAAGTGCTTGCGTTTTAAGCAAAGGGTTTAAAACTGATTTATAAATAGTAAAATGTTTACAGCAGAATATCAAAACGGTGCAACAACTATTCACTTGCAAGTTTTTACTAGTTTTGTGTCCAATAACTTTTTCTGCTAGTTTTCTTCTCAATTTTACGCTCTATTTTGCTTTTAAGCTTTCGGTGCAATGTTTAACTGGAGAAGTTACTATACGAACCTCGTACTACACCTTTTCCAACAGTATTTCAGAAAAACACAAATGTATTTCAGAAAAGACCAAATGAATTTCAGAAAAGGCCAAATGAATTTCAGAAAAACTCAAATGTATTTCAGAAAACCTCAAATATATTTCATAAAAGGACAAATGTATTTCAGAAATGCTCAAATGTATTTCAGAAAAGGCCAAATGAAATTCAGAAAAACACAGTTGTATTTCAGAAAAGTACAAATTATTTTCAGAAAAACGCAAATGAATTTCAGAAAAACGCAAATGAATTTCAGAAAAGCACAAATGTATTTCAGAAAAGCACAACTGTATTCTAAAAATATTTTTCTTTTCTGAAATTCATTTGGCCTTTTCTGAAATACATTTGTTTTTCTGAAATACTGTTGGAAAAGGGTAGACTGTCTCGCTTTGATTTCGGAATGCTTACACATTGGGAAGTTAGCTTACTGACAATATAGAAGTATTACATATATGAGACGACATTCTTTTTCATATTGGACACGAAATTTGGTGACACAGTTTCGATTGGCTTCATTTTTTTTACGAAATCTGTCCGACTTAAAAAAGAAGGGCTCAAATTGAGTATCGTATCGCAATTCCTGCTGAAATTGGGAATAGTGTCGAAATTGCGCAATTTGGACGACATGGAAACGCGCTTTTAGCATCAGCCACGGCAAAATTCGTATTTCCTTCTCTGACTACGCTTACCAACACTGCATCAAGCCCAGGTGAAAGAAAACAGCTGACTCAAATTCATAACAGGTTTTCCAGGTAAACATTTTTTGGTACTCCAGCGTCATTTTTGCTGTAAAAATAAAATTACGACGTTTAATATAAAAAACGAGTGTTATCACAATATTTTTGAGTATCAAATAAAGATATACCCTTAGACAACGATTTTCCAACCTCGACCAGCAAGATGGGTAATCAGCTGGTGGGTATAGCACCGTCGCAAATTTACCCAATGGATCACTATTTCTCGGGCTCCGAAATTATTTTCGAATCAAAGTGAGTGAAAAATCAGCATTTGCAAGTCGTTCTTTTATAATAATTTAAATAATACCTTGTGCAGCATGGGTAGCACACGCTTCTTCAAAGTGGCTAAAGCGAAATCCGAGGAAGGTTTAGTGGTAGTGAAAGTCTTTGTAAGGCATGATCCTACGCTGCCGCTGGAAAATCACAAGGAACGTTTGGAATATATTAAGAAGACACTAGCCAATGCAGTTAATTGCTTACCCTTTCAGAGGGTAGTGGTAAGTAGCCAACGTAATGTTGAAGATATCTATGAACTTATTTACATAAATATATTTACATATGCGTAATTGTGTGAAATTAATAAGGCGTTCTTTGCTCATTAAATAGTTAACTGATAAAGCCGCGTATATAATGCGTGAATACGTAAAGAATAGCTTGTACGACCGCGTTTCCACGCGTCCATTCCTCACAACTCTAGAGAAAAAGTGGATCACATTTCAAATTCTTTGTGCTCTAAATCAGTGCCACAAGCAAAAAATTTGTCATGGCGATATAAAGGTTAGTGGAATATCGTATAACGAAAACTATATTCAAACAATTTCTTATCCAACAGCTTGAGAATATATTAATAACTTCATGGAATTGGGTTTTGTTATCTGACTTTGCTTCCTTTAAACCTACTTACCTCCCAGAAGATAACCCTGCGGACTATACGTATTTCTTTGACACAAGTAGACGACGTACGTGTTATATTGCACCTGAACGTTTCGTGAGTTTTTCATCTGATGATGCAGAAGGCTATGGCGCTATGCTTCCTACTGATTCCTTAGTACGCTTGGGGCCCTACATATCTGATAATACATTGACGCCAGCTATGGACATATTCTCTGCAGGGTAAACTATTTACCAATTAAGATACCACCAACACCGTCATACTCAAAAAAACGTTTATTTTTTTCAGTTGCGCGCTTTTGGAGCTATGGACGGAGGGTGCCGCACCGTTCGAATTATCCCAGCTACTCGCTTACCGTAGCGGTGATAATGACTTAGTGACTAAACATTTGGAAAGTATTGAAAATGAGCATTTGCATTCGCTGCTTTCCTCCATGATAAACTTAAACTCCACGTGCCGCAAGAGTGCAGAGGATTATTTGGACGAAGAACGTGGTCGTCTATTTCCGGAATACTTTTACTCTTTTCTGCAATCGTATTTGCAAATGTTTTCGTCTTCGCCAATAATGTCACCAGATGATAAAATTTTACGTCTACATTCCGACATTGGTCATTGTATCACAGTACTAACCAATGTCACTGATTTAACGCCAGATGAAGGCGATGTAGCAGGAGCTCGATGCATTGAAAAGATATGTCCACGCTTACCAGCTGAGCAAGATGGCCTAATTTTAATAATCACGGTAGTTACCTCCTGCATACGTGGCCTGAAGCAATCTAATACAAAAATTTGTTCGCTTGAAATTCTACAAAAGCTTTGCAATTACACAACATCAGATACAATTTTGGATCGCATATTGCCTTATATTGTAAGTATAGCTCAAATAGATAAGTTTTCCTTCTTGTTGGGATTATTCAACGAAAACAAAATGCTATTCACAAATAAAAGTAAAATTATTTAGGAATTTTTGACAATTCATTTTTCCAGCTTTATCTGGCACAAAACTCCTCAGCAAAAGTTCAAGTCGAAGCAATTGAAACGCTTACGGCTTGCCTCAGCATGGTCAGGCATATACCGCTTAGTGATGCAAATGTTTTCCCCGAATATATTTTGCCATCCATAGCAAAACTGTCGGGAGAGCCGAGCGCTGTTATTGTGCGCGTAGCGTTTGCACGAAATATTGGTGAGCCCAAGCTATTTAGGTAAGTTATAGAATGTTCCTAATTTAATGTGAATATTTTTCACAGCCAAACTCGCCAAAATCGCGATTTACTTTTTGGAGGAGACCCAACGTAATGCACCGAATGATATGCCCGCTCGCAGATATGAGGCTGAATTAAATGCATTGCATGACATAATCCAGCAGAACGTATTAAGTCTTCTAACTGATGCAAGGCCAATTGTTAAGCAGACACTCATCGAATCAGGGATTTGTGATTTATGCGGCTTCTTTGGCAAAGAGAAAGGTTTGTTTACACTACTTTCCAAGCAAACATCTTAAAGCATTTTTTTTTTTTTGCATATTCCACACCGTCCAGCTAATGACATTATACTTTCTCACATAATGACATTCCTAAATGATGAGGATAAAAATTTGCGCGGCTCATTCTATGATAACATTGCCGGTGTTGCTGGCTATGTTGGTTGGCAGGCATCCGATATACTCGTGCCTCTTTTGCAGCAGGGCTTTACGGACCGTGAAGAGTTTGTCATAAGCAAGGCAATACGTGCTATCACTACTCTCATAGAATTAGGCCATATTAAGAAGCCAACAATCACCGAGGTTATTAAGGAAACTGCTTGTTATTTATGTCATCCTAACTTGTGGATACGGCACGAAATTTGTGGCATGATCTCAACAGCGGCACGCACATTGAGTGCCATAGATGTGCATGTAAAGATAATGCCGGCGATAAGCAAATTTCTAAAAATGCCTTTAATTCAAGTCGAAAGGCCAGACTTGCTATTGGATTGTTTGCAGCCACCTATTCCCCAACAAATTTACGACAGTATATTGAGGTAAGCTAATGTCCTTTTTTGTTTTTGCTTGGTAAATCATATGGGTTTAAAATTTATTTTAGGTTTAACGACATTCAGATGTTTGTAAAAGAACTGGAAGCTCGCGCCAAAGCTCGCAATAACCCAAGACAAGCAAATCTGCACCAACTTGATGAATCCAGCCAAGCTTTACGAAATGTGAGAAACGTCCCAACTCTTTTAATAAGCAATTCTTACTAACATTCTATTAACAAACGTTTTTTTTTCCTTTTTTCACAGCTCTTTTGCCGCTTGACCTCAGAAGGTCTTAATGATTTGGTGGAAATGCAGCTTCTCGCCTTTCAGCCTTATTGGTTCAAACTTAAGCATAAATCGCAGCAAGATGTGGATGAGCCCTTCTCCGGTAATGGTCGTATAGTGATTAACCCCAAATATGTGCAATGCCATGACTACCCACTAGTTGAGAAGCTAGCAAAATCGCCACAGGAAGCACGTAAGAAAGCTAACCATTCGTTACTTTTGTATTTTTTGTAATTTTTAATGGAATGCTCATTTAGGCGCAAGTGAAGGGATTCTATCTGCCACTGCATCATCTGCATCGGATGCTGCTATCTCGTCTCTTGGCGGCGCGGCTGGCAGCCCACCGACTGGCATTACCATAGTGGGCGGTGTTGTTCAACAGGCACCAATAGTTAGCGCCGCCACTTCACTCGGAGAGTATACAATGCCTGAACGCAACTATTGGCAAGGTATGTTCATAAAAAAAATGTAATCTTATTATCGTTTACATATGTACATATATGCAATCGTACAGTCGTATTTCAATTAATATATATACATATATTTCTCTGTTCTACAGAACGTTCGTCGGAGTGTCGAAAAGATTTAGACGCACTGCGATATTCCTTTAAAACTCGTTACAGTATGCTAGCATTTTCACATCACAGCCATAACGAAAGGCTAAACTCGTCCTATCCACCAGGTTGGTCTCTTAATGGCACGATGATAGCTCATCTCCACGAACATTCCGAGTCTGTAATTAGAATGACATCGTTAAGGCCGAACGGTCCTATCTTCGCAAGTGGCAGCGTTGATGGCACAGTGAGGCTTTGGGATTGTAATAAATTGAATGTCAATCAGGGCATCAATAGGTCGCGTCAAGTTTACTCAGCAAATACACCGATTTATTCACTGGTTGCTTGCGACAGCGGTCAGTCGTTGGCAGTTGGTGGCAAGGATGGCAGTTTATTAATTATGCGTATTGATAGGAATTCATCAAAAATGGCGTTGCAACAAGCATTGCATTTAGACGAAGAGTAAACTGCTTGTACATTTGAAAGCTTGAATAATTTTGACTAATTATTGAATTGATTTATTTGTAGTGACCAAAGCGATGGACCCGTTGTGGATATGCAAACCTATGATCAAAGCGTTATCATCTATGCCACGGTATATGGCGCCATAGTTGGATGGGATACACGGGTGCAAAAGCCCGTTTGGCGTTTAGAGAATGAACTGCAACATGGTGTTATAACAACAATATGCGTTGACCCAGCTGGCTCGTGGTTAGCTACCGGCACTAGTGGTGGAAAACATATTTGTTGGGATTTGCGTTTCCAACTGCCAATTGCCGAAATTAAACATCCCACTGGCTCGAGGATACGCAAAGTTGCCTGCCATCCAACAGAACCTTCATATTTAATTTCAGCCTCACAGTCGAATAATGAAGTCTCTTTGTGGAATATTGAAACGGGTCATCGCCAAACAGTATTGTGGGCCAGTTCAGCATCTGTGCTTTCAAATACCCACACAGTAATATAACTAACTAATGGCCCTATTATGTATGGCGACTGGGGTCTACTTACTGATCTAGTAGCCATGTTTGCCAGTATCGTAATTTGTATTATGTGTAGCGAATAATCTCAGAAACGCGCAGAAAACATCCGAATTTACTTTTTTGACATGAACTTTTCCCAAGTAATGGCAACTGTGCTCCAATGTGTTGAACAATTTATGTGAACAAATAACAAAATCCTCGTTAGCGGGAGACAGAAAATTCCGCTACTAGACTCAGTAGCCGACAGTCAGTAGCCAGTAGCCATACGTAATGCGAACTTTAGTATATGGTTGCCCATCGGCTATCAGTCGCCATACACCGTAGGGCCATAAGTAATGGTATCGTTTATCTTATAGAATGAAACATCGACATCATGTGGGATTTTGAGCGGTGTAGTGGATAAAACACCATTCATACTAACTGGCAGCTCAGATCAACGTATACGTTATTGGGACCTGAACGAGCCTAAGAATTCATCACTGAAAGTACCTGCTGCCAAAGACAATCTTGAAGACGTTTCCTTCAACTATGAGTATGCAGATCTTGTGAATTTTTTATGCAAACATATTCACTATATATTTACGCGTTTCTATTCGCAGTTCACAGATGATTGACGGCAGTCAAGTAATTTTCGAACAAACAGTCTCATTGAGTAATCCGTCAGATATAAATTCAGCAAGCTGTTCAATGGAAGAAAATCCTCGTTCGGGGCCAGATATGCCGTCGCCATGTCACCATGATGCCATCACTGATTTATTAATGTGTAAAACGGATAAAGGACAGATCTTTATTGCATCTGCTGCGCGTGATGGTGTTATCAAGTTATGGAAGTAGGCAAATATTTATTTTTATTTATAAATTATTAATCATACACAAATGCACTGTATAGATTTTAAATATTTTTTATGCATATGTACATATGTATATGCACATCGGTACATGTACGTATGTCTGTGATTCGTCATATTTCATCTCAAATGCACTTTGTGTCTAACACATACTTTAATGATGCATAAAGTTTCGTTTAAAAACGGCGATAATTCTGAAAATTTTGTTTTACATGTTGATCCATTTTAATTTTAATTCATGAAAAAGTGAGCAAAACTGCATATTACTTTATGTATTGTATGTATATGTTTATGTACGTATGTGAAACATTCAATAAAATATGAAATTTATTAAGATATAACCCCCAACAGTTCAAAATGGCTCCTCGACGAGTACGGTCGTGCTGACCTGTCGAGTTTTGTTAAAGCAAATATCTGACTAAATACACACAAAAATGAAGTCGGTTCATTAAATATAACATTAAACCTATTAAAACAAGAGAAAATAATACTACAAAATATTATTACATAAGTAATGTAATAAACGTAGACATAAAGAAAATTGATACTAACACCCCTATTCTGCAACTCTTTCGTATTCGGATTTTGCTACGAATCGTAGGAATAGTATGCTGCAATCCGAATCGTATTTTCGAACTTTCGAAATTCGTAACAATGGCATGCCTAAGTAAGCTTTTTTGCGTTATTTTGTACGAAAACAATTCTGTGTCGGAGGCGAAATGAAATATCCAAATCGATGTGTGTTTGCAAGAAATATTAGTGGTGTTCATTTAAACAGATAAATTTGCTTTCGCATATACGTATATTTTTATCCACTGCTTTATATAAACGAACAAAAAAGAATCTTGGTTGCCCCTTATCGAGAAACTTGGGTCCGGTATACGTATATTCGGTCCTATGCAGAATATCGTCATCGTCAATGTCGACGATCGTCAGCGCATCAGTAACATGGCTGACGATGGCAGTAGCGTCACTTTTACTGACGATGACGATCTTCAACATAGAGCGGAATATATATAGCATCTATAGGTAAGTGCTGTAAAATTAAAGACAATAGAATTATGGACTACCACGACGCAGACTTTAGTGTAAATAAGCTCCGTAGTTCAAAAAAATAAAATCTCCCCGAGCAAAATTTTCGCTGCAATCACAAGAATGCAGTTGCCAATATAGCAACTCATTTGTAGTTGTTGATGTAGCAGCACATAGTACCCGAATTGATTGGTCCTTAGGCCCAATAAAGAAGCAGTTTCTATCGGCCATACACTAGCAACTCATTTGCTAGTTGCTATCTGTAATACCCTCGACCCTATTAAGCTGGCATTTCAGGGTACTATTTTTGAAGTGAAACTTCTTTATCGGCAGTTGGTTGGTTAGGAGTAAATTGGCAAATTCAACGGAAATCGCACACGGAAATGGTGCAACGGCAATGGTTCGGGTTGAAACAAGTGCTTCATGTGTGTATGCACATTATTATTATTATTAATTTAACAAAAATTAGCTAATATAAGGTTAAAGAATAACACTTAGAAAAAGAAAGAAAGAATGGAAGTAAAGGTGACTGCGTACATAGATAAAGAAAAGGATAAACGCAAAGGTAAAAATAAAAAAATAAAAAACAAAGATAAAGGCAAAAATGAGGACTAAGGTAAATTTAAACATTTTACTTATATATATAAGGGCAAAGGTGAAGGGGAATATGTTGATGAAGAAAAATATAAACATCAAAGTAAAGACAAAGAGAAAGATATGCGAAGAAAGTTTAAAATGAAGGTAATTAAAGAGGAAAGGATATAGAGAGAGACACGGAGATTCAATCTTCGAACTATTTTGGGATTTTAAATTTTTTCGGGGTTCTCGGGACTTGTCGATAAAATAATTGATAATTTTATCGATATTTTTAACGATTTTTCTATATAAATTTTTATCGATATTGTTATCAATTTTGTTATCGATATTTATCGGTTTTGTTATCTATATTTGTCGATTTTTTGTCGATATTTATCGATTTTGTTATCAATATTTATCGATTTTTATTGGTTTTTATCGATTTTGTTATCGATATTCATCTAATATAAATGTAATTAAACAAACAGGGGTAGAGGTAGGGATCTAGATAGAAAAGACAAAAAATATAACCTTAAGCAAAAGCAGATGTATGTATGTATGGTTATGAGACAAAAGAGATATGTATGTAACGTACATAAGTTTCACTTCTGCAGTGTGGCCCAGACGCACTTACTTTTTTTATATATAGGGAAATTTTGAAAGTAAGGGGGAGCTCGAACACTCCCTGCCCCTACCTGGCTACGCCAACGTCTCTGCCTATACAGCTGGCGAAAAAACTGATTCCCACGACAGTCGGGTCTACGTAACTGGAACGACCCAGATTTATATCTGGCCAAAGACTGTCACTCCAGCAACACTCCCCAAAATCTCTTTGGGGAATTTGTATGCTGTTACAATAACAACAACAGGTTGCAGTAGAAAATTAAGCAAATACAAAAATTTCCAAAGGATTAAAATTAATTGATTATGTGACAAAATAGTAGTGTTTTATTTAAGACACAATGGAGCGCAGTCATACAAATGGGAAATGAAAGCATGATTTGCATAAAACGCGACAACACTTATTTTCTTATTATAACTAAAACATAGATATCTTTCCTTCATAATATTTATCATAATTGATTGCTTTTCTAAACGCTTTTCGACAATATGACGATTTTATTAGAAACTAGGCGTATCATATATAAAACATTGAATAAAAAACTAATACAAAACTGCCTTATTACATCTTTGGGTTCGAATCGTAAGTCGTGAACGAGCGACTCGTCCCGTAAAACTACATATTTCGTAATTCTGTGCACGAGACGACAGTTGTTATAATCCGAAATATTAATTTTTACGAAACGAGTTGCTCGCTCACGACCGTTACGATTCGAGCCCTGGTTTTGTTCTGAAACTAACGTAATACACATATTCTTATCGTCCATGTTAACATTCTAGTCCCGCGTGCGAAGACCCCAAATTGATGTGCGACGTGTTCCAACAGTTGGTCTGGCTACTGAACTGTGGATGAATTTATTAATTCCTATATTTGGAAAGTTTTGTTCCAACAACTCCATTCCAGTATCTGAGAGCATTCCAAATATGTCCAGATAAGTCAGTGTGGGCAAATTAATTAAATCCCTAAAAAGAGAAAACGGGAAATCACAAAAAAAATCGCCGTATTGGCATTAATTTACGAAAGTTTAATAAATGGTACTTACATATAGGAAGACGCAGGAATGAGATAGCAGCGAGACAAAGACAAATATTCGAGCATTTTGAATCTACAAATAATATTAACGACACTGCCTGTCAATGCAGTACAATCAGAGAAATCTATTTCTAGAAGTTGTGGACATCGTTTGGCCAAGCTGGCCACGTCTATAAAAAAAAAAATAGGAAAAACCCCTATATTAGTAAAAAAAGAAATGTTTCCCTTTGTCTCCATAACCTACGTGAGTCATACAGTGTCTTCCGACAGCCAGCCATATTCAATCGCATAAGATTTGGTGTCACATTTGTCACTACCGATGTCACAGCATCCACCGATAAGTTTGTCCATGATATATTCAAACTGTTTAAATTTTGCAATGATTCCATTATTTTGCGCACACTCCAGGCTTCCAATCCTATACACATTGCTAAATTCAGTGCTTCTAAATTGGCATTCTTAGCTATTTCGTTACAAATTTCATCGTTAATGGGCACATGCTCTAAGCTTAGTTTCTTTAATTGTCGGCAACGTGATAATAGCATTTTTAGCGACGGCTTTGTAACCGATACCATACTTAGATCTAAATACTGCAACTTCGATTCGAACTTCGTTTCGGCATGTAGAAAGTCACTATCGAAGATGGGATGATTCAACTTAAATGCAAAAAAAAAAAAAATTATTTACATACATATGTCCCCTTTTTTCCACAACGTATAAATAATTATATTTTTTAAATTACCTCGGCTTGCGCTAAACGTAGAATTACTACACCGCGTGTTAATATACTTTCCAGGGCACCAGCCCGCAAATGCCGTCCTCCTAAGTCCAGACGCGTCCAAAGCGACTCATCACTGGCACATCTACCAAAACGTCGACAAACATAGCTACAGCGTATTAACGCTTTTTTAGGAAGCCATTTAAAAATTTGTAAAATAATCTCATCCGACAACGAGCTAAAATGATCCTTTCCATCGTTAACATGATCGCGCAACTGTTGTTGTTGTCGAAACAAGAAGAAATTGTCATATAAAGCCATATGTGGATGCTGCTCATTAGGTTTTTGCTTCTGCTGATGTTGGCTTAGATTTTGAACTTGCCTCTGCAACTGCTGCTGTTGAAGCTGTTGTCGCTGTTGTTGTTTGATTAAAGTTATCTGCTTGCTGGTTGAAGGCATGGGCATGTAGTTGGATGCATATAATACAGGATTGGGATTTGTTGAGTTATTTATTGTAGCGATGCCATTACCTCCTATGCTCTATTTATTATAATAGAAATAAAATTAAGATTTAAATAAATTAGAATACCTATACGAAATTACAATATTCAAAACTGTTATCCAATACCTCATGCTGTGAAGCATTCCTTACTGTTCGATTATGGTTGTTGCCAGAAACTGTAGCCAACGGACTGCGTGTGCTTCTGCCTGCTGAAGGCGAGTTGGAATTCGAATTTGTAACATTTGGTTGTGATGCAGACGCGGACGACGAACTACTACCTGCACCCACACCAAGTATAGCGACTTTCCTATATTGAGGTAGTACTTTATCTACATTTTTAGATTGACATTGTTGCAGCTGCAACGTTTGTTTGCTTTCGTCACCAAAGGAGTCTAATGTATTGTTATTATTATTGCAATGTTGATGATTTGCATTACTACACTCGGGTTCAATATGGCTGATGTTGGGGCTACCTATTAATGTATTATTTTCACTGCTAAGCGTACTGTCTAGCGTACTGTCCAAAGGTCGGTAGGATGCAATACGATTGTGACACATCTTTGGTGCATCCAAATTTGGAGTAACCCCATTCGAATTTTCATCTGCACTTGCACTCAGAACAAGAGCAATTGATGAAGCCGCAGATGATGAGCTCTCTTCCGAGTCAAGCATACCAATACCCATTTCCTCCAAATATTCTGTGGTTAGAGTACTTGGTGATGAGTTTGTTTCAAGTTTAGCTACTTTCCAACTGTTGATTGGAGTAGTTTTTACACGTTTTCTGAAAATAAAGTGAAAGAATTGTTATTGTACGACTTGTGCACATTTAATGACACATCTTTTATTGCCTGTATGGCCAAGCACGCTCTGGAAAGACAATATGAACAAATCTATTAAAAATCAAAAAATGTCGATAGCAAGCTACGAAGGGTCACACACCTCTTATTTAATTAATCAGCACAAATGCTCGCAAGTAACTTTGCCGAACATCTTTACTATACTATGGGTTGGAATAATATAAACCGACAGCAATAATGTGTTTAATACCTGAATTCTTCAATTTGCAATCTCAGCGAAGATCCACCTCAACAAAAAGACTGCAGATTACATATACTAACAATACAAACGAAAAAAACCTGCGCCGCCTTTTGTTTAACAACAAGTACAATTGACGGAAAGACAGCTACTAGGGCGGCGACATCGACATCGATTTTTGCAAGTAATCGATGTTTTGACAAAATCGAGCGCTAAAAACGATTTTTATTTTCCGATATTTGGACAACATCGACTTATTGGCTCGATGTTCATGTCGGAAAATTAATAAAGTCGTCTGAAAAAGTTTGAGTTTTGGCTATTTAATTATTACCTTGAAATCTGCTTTCGACTTCTATAAAATACGAAGGTAAGGCAGTGGTTAAAAATGTTCTATTCCTCAATGATTTTATATATGTACATAACATCATTGGTTTTGAGCCTTTTGAGTTAACTTACTGTTTTTTTCGAATATTATTGTGGATATAGTGCTGAAAAAATTACACTCAATCATTTCACACATTCAAACGCCTAATCTTTCAATGAAAAATACCGATGTTTTTAACATCGTGTAACATCGATGTTACGAGCTCGATGTCGCAGCCTTAATAGCCACTAGAGCTGAGGAATGCAAACGATGCATAGGCACCTATTATGAGTTGCATTCGATCTTCGACTGTGGTCGAAAATGCTGATCGAACAAATTTTCATTTGGTATTATGACGCTTATTCGATGAAGAATAGCGCTATTGTGAATTTCGCTCGTATAAATTGTTCACAATAGTATATTTTTCACCGCTTAGAAGCTTTGTTTACAAATCGAGCAAACTAAATAGTGTGCTTATACATATGTCTTTAAATGAGTGAAAATGAAGTAGAAAAGAAAGCGAGTTTATAAAAACTTGGTAAAAATTAGAACAACTGAGTTATGGTTCCACGATTCGCCATAGGATGAGAGCGTAGTAAACTGGTCAGGGAAGACAACTTTTAAGAGACTTTAAGTGTAGTCTTTCGAATATACTATTTTGACATACAATGGCCCGTAGTCATAGTCAAAATAAAGTCGACTTTAAAGTTAGTTGCAGCTTTTTGACATAATTTTCAATGGGATATCTGTCAAAAAAGCTGCAACTAACTGTAAAGTCGACTTTATTTTGACTATGACTACGGGCCAATATATTTAAGAAATTCGTCTATAGATTTGTTAAAAACTTCCGACTGTCTAAAGAGGCGTTTGTGAGCCAAATCGATTTAAAACATTTTAAAACTATCAACACCTCAAGCAACAGCTCTACGATTTTGTTCTCAGAGATCGTGCCAACTAAGTATTGGGATTTGCTTTCATAAATAAAAACAGCTTTTCGAGCTTGTATTTAGTATTCACGATGTTAGAACTGCATTCAATTAATAAATATTGCTTAAAATTAGTATCTAGCCGCCAAAAAGTAAGAAAACAAAGGCAAAGTGATACATTTTTCACCATTTTCTAACACTTCGCAACACGATCGAAAGCAAAATTCGACAGAAAATTCGACACTCAACGAAAATTTCGATACGGTTGCATAGCTCATAATACGAATTTCGCATTCGATATTCGATAAACAGTGAAGATCGAAAATTGAATGCAACTCATAATAGGGACCATAGATATTTTTGAAACATCGATAACATCAGTTCAAAATTCGATGTTTGCCATCGATGTTTACAATTTCCAAAAATCGCTAAATTCATCGCTGCCACTATCAGCCATGTTTTAATATCGACTTAAGTGTGACTCAGACTTGAATTCCATTTACCCATTATGCTCCTAATTTTTTTTTTTTGCCTGACCATGAATTCTATTACTTATTCCTTTGGGAAACATTCAGAAATTCCGAGTTTACTCTTATCTTTCGATATTGAAAATGCTTAATTATTCATTAAAAAAAGACCGGGATCCCGTTGAAATTTCAACGAAATCGGGCGTTGGAACATTAGGCTCACCGATTTTAAAGTGTAAAGGAATGGCGGCCGCTGTGGTGTGGTGGTTAGCAGTGCGCGCAGGGCCTGGGTTCAAGCCCTGGTCAAAGCAACATCGCAAAAAAATATAGAAAAATGGTTTTTTCTTAACAGCGATCGCCCCTCGGCAGGCAATGGCAAACCGAGTGTAATTCTGCCATGAAAAACAGCTTCTCATAAAAATACAATCGCCGTTCGGAGTTGGCGTAAAACTATAGATCCCTCCCCTTTGTGTTACAACATCAAGGCACACGCCACAAATCGGAGGAGAAGCTCCGCCAAACACTAACATATGTGTTAGCGCCAATCTATTATTATTAAAGGAATGGTAAATAAATACAGGGAAATGCATCCATATGTACGTATTTTTATACCCGAGCGCATTTGTGCACAAGGGTATTATAACTTTGTTCACATAACAGTTGTTAGTAACAGGCAAAACGAATCGAGATAGATATAGACAAATGTATACATAAATGATAAGATTGAAAAAAAAAAATCGATTATGCGATGACTGTCTGTCCGTCAGTGCACACGATAACTCGAGTAAAAATTTAGATATCTTAAACTATGTTCAAATATCAATATTATCTCAAGCAAAGCTCGATTTTTAATCACCACGTTTACACAGGCAAATCTCAGATTATTAGCCGTCAAATTTGTTGTGCTTGTTATTCTCACATCTCAAGGAAAAGTTATGTTTCTTCTCTGTGCCACCGTGATCACGTTTTTCTGCTATAATAAGCAATATAAATATATTTTAACTTAACAATTATTAAAAATACCTTAACAAACCTCTTTTACTTGCTGGCGTACATTTTTGTTTATTTTATATTTGGCATTTCTTCTTTTTTTCGCAAAAACAATCGATAAAACTAGAATGGACACCGAAAAGTTATCGGTTAAATCTGAGATTATTTTATAATTACAGATTAACAAGGGACGTATTTTATATGGCTAATCTCTTGTTATAATTACAGATTAGGGTGTTAAGCTCGAAAATGAGGATAATCTACTTATATGTGAACCTAGTATTAACGAAACTTGGTAGGTGCACTTCCTTCGGGCGTAGGACGGATGGTATTGAACATGTCCAAAATCGGACAATAACCACGCCTACCTCACGGTAGGTTTCAGAAATACGAAAACTGCGATATTTTAGTAACTACTGAAGATAATTCACTCAAAATTGATATTTGCAATAATTTTTAGAGGGAAAATTAGAATACTATAAATTTTTGGAAAATGGGTGTAGCCGCGCCCACTTATGGTTATATGTGTATATATTGGTAACCGCTGCACCAATTTCTTCCAAACTTGGCATAGTTGTTGGCCCTGCTACAGCATCACAAATGGCCAAAAAAATTTAAAATTTAAATTTAGACAAATGCAAAATCTTCGATAAATCAGTAAGTATTAAAGCTAATTTATTCATTGATTATATTGATAAAATTTTGGAAAATGGGCGTGGCACCGCCCACTTATGATCACATAAATGTATCTCGGTAACCGTTCTACCAATTTGTGCCAAACTCGGTATGGTTATTGTGCTGTCACATAAAAGCACAGCAAGCGAAGGCTCGGATGTAGAATCTGGACGTATAAAAAATGTGAAATTAAAGCTTAATTGAAGGCTTATCTTAAAGAAAAACCAGCACATCTCGTTGCAAATCCTCTCGATTTGTGGAAAACTAAACTAAAATAGAACAAATTGACAGATGATAAGTGAGCAATTTTCCAGTACAGCCGACCTTATATACGAGCCTCTAAAAAAAAACCTCAAGGGAGAAAAGGCAGCAAAATTACTTTTTTTGATTACTAGATTAAACAGATCATTAAGATTATACAGTGTAGGTCAAGCACTCGTTCAATCTTCTAATAATTCACAAAAGTTTTAAGTAATAAAAACGATGACTTAAGTTAATTATAGCATTTTTAATGTTAATTCTAACATTCACATTCGCATTTGCATTCGCGAATATCATGGGATCCGACCAAGGCGAATTTATACAAGGTGGTGTTACGGGCGAATTTAGATTTTCGCCGACCCTTCTGAATGTCAAAATTGTGTGTTTATTGTAACATGAATTCCCCTTGCTAACAACAAACATCCAGCCCTATCGCCTATTTCGTGTGAATAAATCATTCCCATAATTTAACATGCAAAACAAAAACAAATTGGGAAAATTTGTTTTTGTTTGGCTTTATAATTTTTGGGAATATTTGTTCATGTGAAGTTGCGATAGGGCCGATCATTTTGATATTCAGAAGGACTGCGGCAAGGCGGCTGTGACCAGAAATGTTCGACATCGTATCGATTATTCTGAACATCGATATTTTATGCTGCGATAATCGATTTTCTGAATCTATATTCCCAGGTCAATATATAGAAGACATCGATATTTTGCCCGCATTATCGATATTTAAGTTGAAATTTATTTTTCATCTACAAAGAAGTGTATGGGAAAATACTAAAGTAGGTTTAACCAGCAGCTTGTGTGATTTATTTAGCTCCTTAAGTTTAACAAACCGTCTGCATGGTAGATACGGCTCTTAACTCGTTGCCACCGTTAGACCTTTCGTCTTGGTCTATCTCCTTTAACAACACAGTCGACCAGCATTTCGCTTTAATCCTCAGTAAATATACAAGATGGAAATAACACAATTAGGTGAGTTCCAAGGCACCTCTAATATTCTATTCAATTGGGAGTAGAATAACATGATTTTTCTGATATCGATATTGTTCAGCCCGATATATCGCCACATAGTTTTTACATGCAATGAATTAAATTTATTCACGATATCGATACTTTCTTAAATATCGAGCACTCGCAGCTGGGACCTTATATAAATTCGCCTTGACAAAATACAGTTACTCCCAAAATTAAGCGTATGGCCTTTTTTTGTTAATATTCGCTATGTTTTACATGCTAAAATTTGTTTGTTAATTTTGTTTTAAAATATGGTTTATGTTTTAGCAAATGCCATTTAAATCCACGAATATACGCTGATTTCCAAAACGCCAATTGCTTTGCATACGTACAAAGTATAATGTTCCATAACGCCGAACTACACAATATTGGCAATGTATACTTTTCCAAAACGCATGTGAAAAGTTGTCGAAACGCATCGCCAGAGCAATCAGCGCATCAGAAACAAAGTTGATGCTTCGTTTGTTATTGGTTACCATTGGTGTCTTAGAAATGGAAAATTCAGAGAAATTGTTCATTGCTATATTGAATATGTAAAATATGCAATGTGTCGCAACTCTGCATATACAAACAGTTTGAATAACGCAGAATAACAGTATTTAAACATTGTATTGATACGTTTTGGAAGTCAGCCATAATGTTTTCAAAAATTAAGAAAAATCTGCAAAATTACGGCAAAATCGCGAACTCTTTAATACGAATTTCTAAAAAGAATTCTGGTATGCAATTTTATACCCCATTAAATTATAGTATAACAATGTGCAAAATTCAAATATCTAAAAAATCGCATTAATTGAATTAAAAATTAAAATTTTTACACATCGTACAAAGTAACAAAACGTGCAGCAGGTAAAGTCACTGCCCTAAAGCACATTCCTCATATATATTTCTGGTACATGTAGGAAAAAAATGTTTTTTTTTTACAAACACAGAAAATGTAATACCATGTTCTGACCGAAAACGAAATTGACATTTCTTACATCCTCTGATTAGAAACCACCAAAATGCTTTTCCCTCATGTTCCTTTCATTAGCAACCTCTTACTTTCATTCTTGTTTTGCTTTGGCAGCCAATTAACAATAAATCCCAAATGGCGTATTAAAAATGATAAAATATGACTTCCACTTCGATAAATAATCGAAAAAACTAGTGAAGACACCGATTGGAATGAGTGGAACGTGAGTTTTCAAGTAGTTTTCAGCGAAAACTGGTTTTCGTTTGACAGATTTTACATGGACGAAAACACAAGTTTTAAGTCGAAAACCAGTTTTATAACATGTTCTGACCGACAACGAAAACACTTTGAAAACGTGTTTTGGGAGTGTGGGCTGAAGGCCGTTCACACCGGCTGTTAGTGTTTCGTTGACGTTTATTACATCCTCTGATTACAGTTTTGCTACACAAAAACAAAACCAAAATGCTTTTCCCTCACCGAAAACACAAGTTTAAGTCGTAAACCAGTTTTAGCAACGAAAACATGTTTTCGATGTCGGTCAGAACATGGTATTAGCAACGAAAACATGTTTTCGATGTCGGTCAGACATGGTACAAGCTTCTCGTGTTGGTTGTCATTATCCGAGCATTCTTTGGCGGTGCGATGGGCACTTTGTATGAAATCGGCATCCACATCGTCAGAACATACTTCAGAAATATAATCACGAAAATGTCCTGCACAATCCGAGAGACCGTCTTGTAAATCACTTCCATTTTCATCTTCTTGGAGCCATTTCCTTATTACATTTTCTGCAGTCATTTATGGGGTAAACACTCTCACATCTACATTTGGACGCCATATTCAGACAATACTGCTAGAAAATGTAAAATAATAATGAAAGCTTTGATACAGTTTATGGAGCACAAAACACCATCATGAGTCCTCAGGACTCACACTTAACAAAATCTAAGCTTTACATAAGTTGCTCGCTAACGTCTGATATATCCTGAGTTCTTCGCCACACTGTACGAAGGTGCACTACGCTCCGGCTACTGCAGCAGGTTAAACTCCTACCTGAGTAGGCTGAATGAGGATGTGCCTAATGAATGTCCGGCATGCGGAGAGACCCCACATGACTCGAAACATCTCTTCGCATGCCCGGCAAACCCGACATCCCTAACGACCTTGTCCTTATGGGCAAACCCCGCAGAAGCTGCACGCTTCCTAGGGTTGCCGTTAGTGGATCTTGACGACAACGACTGAGATACCAACCGATCTGGGCGGGGTTGTTGTAGCCGCTACAACAACAACAACAACAAGGTGCACGAACGTTCGGTGCCGAGTGTGAAAAGCTGGGTTTGTTTTAAGGCTTTAAACATAAGCCATGTTTTAAAACAAATTTAACAAAATAAAAACCATTTTGGGAGTAACTGTACATGTGGGTGTTGCTTATGCAATCTTGCTACCACGCTGTATTAATTCATAGTGGTATGTAGCATTTGCAGCGACACGTTGACGTTAACGACAATGGCTTTGCTTTTTTTCTTTTCTAGCAGATAATTATCAGCAAGATGGGAAAATTTAGTCCGCTCACAGAGAGCGAAATAAAGAAAAAGTAAAGAAACGCAAAACAAGCAGTTAACAGCTGATCGATGTATTTGTCTTTTGTAAATATTTTGGCGCGAATTTTTATCCATTTTTACTAGCAGAAATTAGCAAGACGCAAAAATAGGGCGTAAGAACGAGAGCGAGCTGCTAGTTTTTTGGGTTAAGAAACGCTTTCCAGCAGAAATTAGTGATAATTATCTGGTGAGAAACAAAGCTATTTCGGCAGCTTCTGTCATTCCAATGAAATTTGCGCCTTTCTTATTGGAAATTTCTTATCTGAACACAGCCACCCAATACACGATTATGAATGAGATTTCCAGTGGGAGATTTTACGCATTTTCGTAAATATTAAATTACCTTGGCGTCGGACACAAATTTTCAATGTTATCTGTTTGTTTCAACTTCTTATTAGACATTGTATTAATATTTTTCACTTTGTTTTTCTACACCTTATTTTATTGCCGATTAACACAAAGCAAATTAGGGTACGAGTAGAATTTCTACAATCAACAAGTGTAAGATTGCCAACTAGTTTACATTCCAGCAATACTGCGCTGCCAGCTACATGAAATTTACGTTGGTACCATGATAAAAGCATTAGTTGCGTTCCATATCTCCCATAGATAGTTAGAAAAGTCCGAAGTAGTCAGATTAGCTCTGATCCAGTACTCCATGAACTTACAGGATTTTACACGAATTTGCAGGAAGTTGCAGGAAAAATGTTCCCGTACTCCTAAATCCTCCAAAATCCTGTAAATGAGAGCGACTTTTGGAGAGTTGTGTAGAGAATGAAGTTGCAAGATTTTACCCGAACTTTTTCTTCTGGTAAAATCATGAAAAGTGTCAAGCAATCACTGGTTGACGTTTTTACAGGAAAAATGGTTTTTTTGTTCCCGTACTTTTTGTTGTTACTCACTTTTTACTCTCACTTCAGAGAGTAATTTTGCTGTTTGACAGTTCTACAGGATTTTCCACGAAAAGTATTGGATCAGAGCTATTAAGTCCAAAAAGTGTTCCTTAACTCGAAAATGACAGCAAAAATGAGAGGGCAACACTCAGTGAGAGTGACGCTCTTCAGTCCGAAGTAGTCAGATTTAGTCAGAAGAATTTTTTCTGGCAAAATCCTGGAAAGTCAAACTCAACTGAATTTAAATTAACTAATGCACTAATGAGCAAACCTTTTATTATTGAATCATCTGTTGGTACGACGAAGCATGGCGAAAAAACAAAAATTACAATAACAAATTATACGCACATTGACAATCGGTACAAAACAAGATTGCAACAAACACATAATTTTGACAGAGGCGCAAATTCAGTGGATCCGGTAGCACCACCTTGTATAGATTCGCCTTGGGTCGAACATTCTATCATCTTCTCGTTGCTCGCATTGCGGCCAGTGATCGGGCGCCTACCACATTGTGCTAGATCTATCACTTTTTTGAGCATCTACCACACAAGGTCTGAAATCTACCACATATTTTGAACAGTTTTTCTTTTTATCACATCATGATGTAGCGAACAAATGTGGCACGTTCCAGAAACTGCTACTTGGGATTTGCCGTTTTTTGATAATTCTCAAGTAAAAATAAACAACGCTGTAGAAACTTTAGATGCACTGAAATTTGCTAATACTCTCACAAAAATCGCCTTTTTTAACATTTCGCTATTAATTATTTTTATAAATCATATATTTTGCAATTTGACAATAAAAGCACGTTTTCTGTCGAAATACTGAATATTGAGAAAATTTAATATTTTGCAGTTTATTTTATAACGCCTGTTGTTAGTGTATAGTGTTGAACATTTTTGGCTCTTAAACTTGAGAAAGTTATGTCGAGCAAAAATAAAACTACTCAAAAATGCGAATATGTGGTAGATTGCAGACCTTGTGTGGTAGATACTCAAAAAGTGGCGATCTACCACATTGTGGAGAGTCCGATCACTGACCACCTTGTATAAATTCGCCCTGGAATCGTTGGTGAATAGCTTTCCAAAGCCAAGAGGAAGTTTCAATCAGTGTTGCCATAAGTAAGATTTATCTTCAAAATTAACATATTTTTCATAAATAATCAGAAAAATCTTCACATGATGATATACTACGTTTATACGCACGTATTATTTCCAATCACAATTTGCAAAATGGCAAACTTTCGTATAAACGTAGAGTTAATTTTTTTATTTTCAAATAACTAGATCACGCAAATAAGTATTGATTAGTGGTACTATTTGCAAATAAGCGCAAGACGCCGCCAATCTTACTGCCATCACTAAACAATGGCGCGGGGGGCGCGGGGGTTTCTAACACTTAGTCCCCTTTCAGACACGTCAAGTCTTGAAAGCAATTTTTTTCGCATTCTCTTTTGAGTTTTCTATTTGCTTCCACACGCGTCAAAAGATCAAAAGAGACAAGAAAACTTGAAACGAATTGACGGTACGGAGGTATCTGTACTCTTCCCCTCTCTTCTCACCTCCTTCGCCAACGAACGAGCAGACTTGAAAGCAAGACTTGACGTGTCTGAAAGGGGACTTTTATAGGCTGTTTTTGCTTACGCGTAAAAGCACATTTAGCGCATTTAGCTCTAAATGCTACTCTAAATGTCCATTTATCCATACAAAATTCGGCACCTAAATGCAACTAAATGCAACTCCATTTTTGCATTAAGAATCTAAATGCTAAAAGCAACCCTGTGATCTTCCAAAATTTCCACGATTCGAACATGGTTTAAAGAGAAAAAGTGGCAACATTGCTTTTTCGAGTATACAGTTGATAGCTACGTTTCAGTGATCGCCGATCGAGATTTCTTTTATTTTGCATTACATATTTGGATAAAGAAAAGTTAAGCAAATTCAATATCGATTTGATGCTGATAGAAATCTGGATCAATTTGTGAACAACTCGGTTCGTTTTGTTTCCTAATTAAGTGAGAAAATTTTAATTGACAGCACCGACAAATGAATATATACACAAACAAATTTTCGGTTATGGTTAAAACAATACAAGTTTTTGTATTGAATTTTTGGTTTAAAATGTATTTTTTCCTTTTCAGTAGGGTTTTTGCACATTATCTCCTGCGTGAGAATTGATCGTAATATATACGCATCTAAATAAGAGACTGGAACACGGCTGTTTGTTAAAAGCATACTATTTCGAACTCGCGTAAATGTACATTTGCTAAATGCTATAGCATGAACGCTCTTCGAAAACATATGTTCGAAAGTGCTAAATGTTGCTTTTTAAATGCAGCAAAAACGCTGCATTAGCGTTAGCGCCGAAGTGCCATACCTAAACAAAAGCGTCAACGCTACGTCAAATGCAGAAATAAGACCAACGGTCATAAGTGCCATGCATAGGTAAGCATAGGTTTGTTTTTGTGTAATACGAAACTTACGGTTTCGCCGTTTTCTACAGCCAACTTCAATACCTAAAGCCCTGTCAAAATCGGATTTTCCAACCGTTCAGCGTTGACGCCGCGTTGTTTCGGTATGCTTCATACAAATTGTATGGGCATGAGAATTTTTTGCGGAGAGACAACGCTGACGCTTTGGTTTAGGTATGACAGTTAAGTTTATTTTCTTTTTCGATGGTCATCTTATTGCCTTTTTTATAATCAAGACGTTGCTATTTTTTTAACTTTATTTTCTTTTTCGATGGTCATATTATCGTTTTTTTATAACAAGCCAACATTAAAAAATAATTTTGCACCATCGAATAAACAGTGAGTTAGGTAATTGCAAATTATTTTTATTTGCAAATGGCTTACGTATAAACGTAGTATATAACTAGCTTTATATAAGTATCATCAATATCCTACAGCGAGGATGAATGCACAAATCCGGGGAGAGCTTTTTCTCAAATAAATTTGAACAAAACAATAATTCGAAATACGCTAAAAACCACCACCTTAAGTGGTATTCTTTATACAAAGGATTATTTAAAGAGGTACGGTCATAAGTGCCATGATATAGATTTATTAAAATACTTTAAAAGTACAGTGTACAAGACTTAAATTAAGAAGTATGAATCCTTACACACATATGTGTACCAGTATATTTTTATAGTTCTCTAAAACTTTTAGTTAATTCCAATGTTTGAATAATATATAGTTGTAAAAATACAAGTAAATATATGAGTATGTATATTGAACCAGTCAAGTAAAACTGTTATGATTTCATTAACTTGTAATTTTGGTTTTTAAATAAAATGTGTTATAATTTTTTATAATCAATACAATTTTTATAAAAAAAGAAGCTTCTTTGTTAAAAAATGTTCAATAAAGATATTGCTAGAGACAAGAGATTTTTCCGTTCCAGTAACCTTTTAAGGTTTTTTTGGGGTTTATCACTTGGAAGATTTTTAACAAAAGTTATCTGGCAACACTGGTGGCGAAAGCAACTCGGGCTGGAAGTCTTTCCCAATCGTGCACGATCAAGAAGAAGAAAAATCTCGTTTTGAATTGGCGGCTAGTGAAAATTTGTTTTATGATTTATCAATAAATGCTGATATATACATCGGTACATATAATTTTTAATGGTGTAGCGCCTAACTAAAAGGTGAAAATATTTTTGTGTTGATTACGTTATTAATTATTGCAATCTCATCTAATAGATGGTTGATGGACGGTCACTCACCCTCCGAATATCGCAAACCAATCAAGTTGAAAATAGTAAAAGCGGCAATAAAAAAATTGTAGGCCAACGATACAATACTTTCGATATATTGCGAGGTTGCTGCATTAAACTGCGTCGCATTAAATTTTTTTTGAATGTAAACAATTGTCGGTGTATGAATGCCACTGCTACAGAGAAAAGGGTGGTTTTGGTTTCTAAAGTGCCACTGGTGCAGCATAGCACTGCTGAATGCGAAGAGACAGTACCATTTATGTTTGTAACACAACAAAACCGTGAAAGAAAGGAAAGGCTAAATAAGCCGGACACACCAGCTAATAATCAAATGTTAGAAGACCTTGCGCGATTTCCACATGTACAGGAAACTCGAAAGGGTTTGTAAGTCTAAATCTTGTATTTATATATTATTATTAATCGACTTTTTTAGGGTGCAAAAATCTCGTTGTAAAAGTAAAACGATTAAGGCTGGAAAAACAGCATAATAAATTGAAATCGTATAACAACGGGGATACTCTAAAGGGTTTGTAAGTCTAAATCTTGTATTTATATATTATTATTAAACGACTTTTTTAGGGTGCAAAAATCTCGTTGTAAAAGTAAAACGATTAAGGCTGGAAAAACAGCATAATAAATTGAAATCGTATAACAACGGGGATACTCATAATTCTCAAGACTCGGTGGCATATGAAATTGGAAACACAGTAGCATTGCAGGATCAATGCGCGCTTAATTTATTTGAAACGTCTGAAAAATCAAAACTGCAAGTGCCGATAACTATTAAAAACGCTGTAGTTAAATTGAAGCGCATTAAACCCCAAAGCCCTATTAGAACACTGAAAGTCAACGCTTCACCACTCGGTTCGTATCTACATATATACCTATGAGATAAATTGAATTTTTGCTTATTACGAATATACATACTTATTTGTTTGTTTGGAAATTTTTTGATTCAGAGATAGAAAATACTGGATGCACGAAGTTTTATGAAGTTCAAAACTCAGATACCCAACTAAAAACATCAAATAAAAAAGCAGTGGTAAAATTAAAGCGCATTAAACCGCGCAGCCCTATTAGAAGACCGACAGCAAGTAGTTTACCAACCGGTTCGTACCTACTTTGAGATAATAAATTTGGGTTTTTATGTTACTTTAGGTGTACTTAATTTGCAATTTTATGATACTCCAGATATAGAAAATCCAGAATGCAATAACGGAGCCGTATATCAGGATTTTTGTCATCATCAAAAAAACTCAAACCTTCAAGTAAGAGCATCAATAAAAAAAGCTGTGGTGAAATTAAAGCGTTTTAAACCTAAAAGTACCCCAGGGCCATTTGCGATTAATAATCCAACAAAAGGTTTGTGCATATAAAATAATATTTTCGTAGTTTTCTCATAAATACATAAATACATACATGTGTATTTTTATTTTAGATAACGAGCAATTGAATTTTTTTCAAACTCAAAAGTCAGAACCAGTAAAAGGGTCAAACGTGTCGAAGATGAAAACCAGATTTGGGGGTAGGAATCGACCTACATTGGTACCAAAACCAAAACCAAGTCTGCCAGCTTCTCCAAAAAATAATGTGTTCCTTAAACAAAATGAACTTATAACGGATTTATTCATAACACCCGAACGCCGAAACAGTATGAAAAAGCTTAGTTTAACTATGAGCTCAAGAAATCGGAAGATAGTAGATGGTGATGGCACAAGTATGCTTGATTTATCTCACTTTAGTCCTGTAAGAAATTCGACTGTTTTTGGAGTAGCTGGAGGTACATGCGATAAAGGTGCTCACGAAGGTGAAATAATAAATTTGAATAAAAAAAGAGAAGACATTAATGAAAAGAGTAAAGAAAACTCGAATTCAAAAGGTAAGAAGCGTTTAAAATATTTTTGCTTCTATTTAAGATTTTATATTTGTTTCCGCAGAAGACGGGAATCGAAAAAGCTTAACTAATAAGCCCGAATTAATAGAACAATTGCTTTTATCGGACACTGACGAAGACGAAAAAACCCAAAATCATTCAAAAAAGAAAAAAATCGCAACAAGTAATCAGACCCAACAAAGTAAAAATAAAACACAAAAATTTTTCCACCGGACACCAAAAAAAAAGTTGTCTTCGAGGAAAGCGCCAGATGAGCATAAAAGTATTTTTGAATTTTTGTCGCAATCTGATAACTCGGGATCAGAAAATGGTAAACACAGGGATCCAGCAGCGGATGTAATACAAAAATTAATATCGGAAGGAAAAGTGCGTGTGGCAGTTAATCAAAAAGGAAAGGGGCGACCTATTATAAAACGAGCTCGACCGAAAACTGAACGTAAGAAACAGCTTACAAATAAAGTAAAAACTTCTAAAGCGATAGGCAAACAAAAACACACTAAAACGTCTGCTAATATGCCCAACATAAACGAAGGTCATAATAATAATAACCAAGGTGAAACATCATTCACCCCCGTACCCGAATTTTTTGAAGATGATCACCATGACGCCACAGCATATTTCAATGATGAGGCAGAAGCTGATGAACCTATCAGTGAAGGTGGTTTTAGTCGTTTAGCGCGCTCAGTACTGTTACAACAAACAAAAAAATATGAAAACACACGCAGAAACGACGTAAGTTTACTTTTCTTGTTAATGTTACATTACTTTTCACTTATGATAATTTTTTAATATTAATACATCAGACATTTTGTGGCTGCTTTGTGCGCATTTTAGCAATCGTGGTAATAGCAATTCTGATTCAGCCGGAATTTTCTTATTAATTTATTTTAAACGTTGAGTACAGTATGTTTTCGTAAAATACACTCTTATAATAAAAATTTAAGAACACTGTTGGAACTACTACTTCCATGTATGTATTAAGTTCAATTATTTTTCAAGTCATACATTTTTTTATGACAGTGTCTATACACACGCGCCACGGTAACTTTTACGGTAGGTCCATGATAAAAGTTACCGTGGCGCGTGTAAATAGATAGTCCCTTTTTTATACGCTTAAAATGTCTGCTAACATAGCTGAATGTGAAATTTTCTGCAGTCTTGAATTCTTGAGTTTGACGGACTTTTCAAAACTACTTGCATGTGTCACGTCTAACAGCTACTTTTCTCTTATACATTTACAAACAGATTGCTGAGCAACGGCGGTTGCTCGAGGCTGCACGTAAGTTCGTAAGTACACCAGCGTCGAACCGAAAAAGCGAAAATCTCCATACAGCCGACCTATCGCCCATTCAAACACTCGACACGCGCCGGCGTCCAGTGTGTCCTTCGCCCTGGCGAATAGATGACGAATCGCATCTACCAAGGACATTTAACTTTACTAAAAACACATCATATCTGCCAACGTTTTCGAGTGATTATATTCCTTCCACTCCGAAGAAAAACAAACTAAGTACTAACTCTCATGTATGTAATGAATCCAATGTGCAATGTGATACATTTACAACCACTGAGCAGGAAAATTTGCCCACCGTACCAAGAAATATCTCTGACAGTGACTCCGGCAACATGTTACAGGACTCGCTGGGATCTCGTAATGATTCGAATGAGGAAAATATCCCACCACCCGAATCACTGCCTACACGAATAGCTTCAAATAACGACGAGAATGACGAAATAGTTAATATGCGTCAACTACCTAACCCTCGTCGCACGCTTGACTACCGAAGTCCGCTTAAAACAATTAATATAATAGAAGTGGTGACTCTAGCACCTTGGAAAAAGCCAGTGAATAATGATATGCAAGAAGAACAGTACGTTACACCAATTAATTGCGATAGCAAAAATTCCGCTGAATCACATAAAGCGGACGATTTATTTGGATTTGAGGAATATTTAGATTGCAGCTCAGATGATGGTAAGCCGTCAAATACAAACAACATAACAGTAACGAAAGGACAGTGGACACAGCGAGACTTGCATAAGAAACTGAAGGAGCTAAAGAAGTGGCGACCAAAAGACTCAACTCGCGGTAAAACTAACGTTACAATTAAACAAGGCAGACTATTTGACGATAATGAAGGCAGGCCGAAACAACAGCTAATT
This sequence comes from Rhagoletis pomonella, assembly GCF_013731165.1. Taxonomy (NCBI): domain Eukaryota; kingdom Metazoa; phylum Arthropoda; class Insecta; order Diptera; family Tephritidae; genus Rhagoletis; species Rhagoletis pomonella. The sequence continues at coordinate 29,187,276 of NW_023458558.1, forward strand.
AATGACATGCTCTGTTCTACCATGATTGATCAAAAGAATAAAAATCTCAAAGAGCAGGAAGAAAATATCGAAAAGAATCCGCCGTGTAGTTGGGAAGAGGAAAATGTGCAAGCAGTTGAAAACGATTTTTTCAATGACTATGAACCAGCCGCAACATTTGAAAAAAAGGTAAGAATTGCTTAAGCAAATCCATGTATAAATAAAAGTATTTTCTGCGATTCTGCACATTGATATGAATCCGAGCGTATCATTCAATCATTGCTAAGAATATCGCAATAGTAAAGAATATTGCCTCAACAAAAAAAATTTGTCAATTGGAGCTCACAGGGCCTTGAAGAGTGTAGCACATCTTCGTTGGTAGTACGCAGCTCGTACATTTTTCATGGAATTTTTGTATCATTATAAAAACTATTTTCTCCATACACTTTTTGGTTAAATTAATACATATGTACATACATGCATACCATCATATTTTATTTATTATTATTTTTTTTATTGTTATAGCCACAGCGAACATATGCCCGCCCTGTCAGGAAAAAACGCAAGTGTCGCAAAAGTTTCGTTATGTTTTCTGACAGTGAGGATTCAAACTCGGATTCTGATGAGGAGAAACGCGAGTATAAGAAAGGAGCTCAAAAGAAGAGACGACACGAAACACACGCTAATGCGAAGCAAAATACTGACTTAGAATCTTTTGTACACGATTTCAACAGTATGTGTAAAGAAGTGGAAAGTTATGAGTTGCATGTGGAGTAGATAGCTCAGTTATGCAGTTACAGTCTTCCGGTAAAAAATGGGAAACAGAAATTTCTGCTTAAAATGTAGGAAGCTGTTGGTTTTCGTATATTTAATTTTTCTTACGAAAATTAATTTTTCTAAAAGTTAAGTTCGGGTTGACTTCCGAATAATGCTGTGTATATGTTACCGTCCAAACCCGATCTTAGGACCATCTCGTTTTTCCTAGGCGAAACTAGTTCTATCTAGATCCGATACATCCGTCTAACGCGTAATAAAGTTGGACGCAAAAATATTGTGGACTGCGTAGTTGGAGTTGGACTGATGAGGGTTGTTTGTTTGAAGCACAGAAAGGAGTTCTACTCAAAAATACTGTGGCGCCTAGTCAAAACTAGTTTGTCCTAAGATCGGGTTTGCCGGTAACATATGTACATATATACAAAATTGGTGTGGCATTTGATTACCTTTATCAATTGTCATTACTTAGACAAAACTCTTATCCACACATTTGTTGTAGTAAAAAAAGAAAGGTAAAAAGTCGTAATGTAACAAGAAACACGTACTGAATTTTATTTTGGGATATTCTCTGAAATTTAACGTAAATTTTGATACTTGGACATCTATGTTTCTAATTATTTGGTGTTTACTGTATATCTTTGTGCGTACATATGTATATGCATGTATATTAAATCATGTATATTTTTAAATGTATGAAAATGTATTTTTTATGTTGCCTTATAAAGGTATTTTATGGGTATTTTTAAGTTACAAGCCAATTGGTATTTTGTGTTAATTTTATTTTATGGCGCTATATATATATTTGTATATCTATGGGCCAAATCACAGTGCGTAGTTAACCACTGACGAGAGTTTGACTATAGATTTTTATATTCACAATGCTCAGTTAACAAAAGTTTAAACCAACATAGCATGCCCCTAAATAGTTAAACTCGTGTGAAAAAACATTTTTTTTTTGTGAAACGAATTTCAAATATGAATAGAAAAATGTTGATGTTTAGAATTTGTATTTTTTCAGGCAAATTTTCATAGTTAACCCTGTAACTCTCAATATAAATTCGTAGTTAAACTCTTGTTGGTGGTAAAGTTAACAATGGTTTAACTAAGCACTGTGAATTCGGCCCTAAGTGAAATTTGTCTGTCCTTCGTTCACACAATTTTTTCATAGAGCATAGAACAAAATTTATATATGTATGTATACAAATGCACAAAGAAAAATAAATCTATGAAATCGTCATACCACCTGTCGAATATTATTTTTAATAAATTTTCAAAATGTTTGTACGAATGAGAAAAAGAGTTGAAGGTTGAAAGGAAATAGGCAGCGCTATAGAAATGCACTGATAACACATAGATCCCAATGGTATCTATATATATAATACGCGAAGGCATTTTTTGTTCAAGATAAAAGATCTACACCGTTCGTTCGATTTTCAAAAGTGGGGTGTCAAATTAAAGTGCTTGGCCTGTAGATGTGCAAACTGGTTTTATTTTTTCGAAAAGAATTGCCACCTGTTGAACAATTACATTCAAATTTTTTAATAATCAATACCATCAGATCCGTACGGTTCGTTCGATGTAAGGTGTCAAATTAAAGGGCTCCAGCTGTAGGTGCGCAATAAGGTTTAATTTTTTCGAAAATAGTTGCCACCTTTTAAAAAATTAAGTTCAGATTATTTAAAAAGCTAAATGGGTATAAATGAGAATGGTTTTGAAATGCTTTGTTTTATAGCAAAACTATAGGAGGGTTGCCGCCTGTTTAAAAAAGTAAGTTAGGTAAGAGAAATATGTATCACCGTATGGAGTGATAAGAAATCTTTAGTTTGAGCGCTAACAATATCTTTGAGGTATTGAAAGAGGGTTGCCATCTGTTAAAAAAGTTAAATTCTAATTATTTAAAAAGTTAAATGAATTATTAAAATATGGGTATCAATCGAAAGGGATTTGAAATTTTTTTGTTTGTGCACTCTATTTAGCGGGGTTGCCACATTAAAGTTCAACTGAATCATCAGTTAATTAAAATATGTATCGCAGTGTCCGGCGAAGGAGAGTTAACAATTATTAAGCTTGAAAATACTTTTGAAGAGGGCTGCCACCTGTTTGAAAGGTCTAACTCAATTAACAAATTGAAAAAGTATATGAAATATAAAAATACCGTAGTCAAACAAAAGAACGTTAAGAAATCTTTAGTTTGAACATTTCGAATGCTTGAAGAGAGTTGCAACGTGTTTAAAAAGTTGCATTAAATTAATTCAGTAAGTTGGATAAATGATTAAAAGAGGAGCATAACTCGAAATGGGTTTGAAAGGGACTTATTCCCGACCTTTACTTAGGAGGATTGCCATTTATATCAGTTTATTGAAATACATACATGTGCATCACAATGTTAGACGAAACGATTTAAGAAGACTAGTTTGAGAATACTTTTGAAGAGGAATTTCGAAAATGGTATGTCAAGTTAGATATCTTAGCTTGTAGATGTATGATAAAGTTTAGGGTGATTTGAAATTCGAAGAAAACAAAAACATGCACTATGCGCGACTGCTCTTCACTCAGAAACGGTTTTGATGGAATATGGCACTCGGATCTCTTATAACTCTGACTAATATTTGGAATATTTTTTAAGTTTTTGAAATTCAATTTTGGACGTTTTAACACCATGCGGGTTCGTTCACTAGTTATTATAGGTGCGTTCGCGTAGCTGTTAATTGTTCATGTTTAACCAAAACTTACAAGTTTTTGCGTTCGCGTACGCAAAAAACTTGCAAAGTAGGGGAAATTGAGAGAGCAAACTGACATTTCATTTTGAGGGGAAGCTGCTGGTTTCTGCTGGAAAAATTTTTGCCAACAGCAATTTGCCAACAGGAAAATAGCTGATCAAAAACAGCTGGTTGGCATTTACGCAAATCACAAAATTGAATTTGATGGTTTGGAAGATAAAAATTACAAAATGCGACTAATTAAACTTGTAAGAAATAAGTAGTTATTTGTTTAATCAATAAACTGTGTCAGTATACAACTTTGCGATGACTTTTCGTACGTTTTAAATTTTACACTTTTGTATGTAAACAAAAATTATATCAGCTGTTCGTCTAACTTGCAAGTTTCTGCAAATTTTCTGTTCGCGTACTATTTTGGATATTTCTCTCTTGTGAGAGAACAGATGACATTTCGCCGAAATTTAGCAGTTGGTTGGTTTCTGCTGGAGATTTTAAACGAACGCACCTTATTATTCATCAAAATATGTAAACGCCTCGTAACCGGGTAAACCTCGAAAATAAACCGGATTTCCATACAAAACTATAGGGGAATTCACTCTTCTGTGTATTCGTGTAACTGCATGAGCGTGGGATTTGTTGTTGCTAGCGGTAGATCAAATACACATGCAACAACAACCACACGCTCGTCTACACTTACGTTTGGTAGGCGCCACGCTCCTTTTTAAATAGCCCCAATTTTTCTCAATGAGTACGGGACTGATTTCATATATGGGTGCGTTCAGAAATTCATCATGCCAAAGCATCAGTCTCTTTTATTTCTAATCTATAACTGATAGAAATGTCAAACATGCGCAACCACGCTTAAAAGCCGAATTGTAACTTAGTTGCGTAAATACGACATTTCCATCAATTACAGTTAAGAAATAAAAGAGACTGATGCTTCGGCTTGATGCATTTCTGACCGCACCCTTTATCCATACAAAGTTCCAATACTCTACTGTGAACACTTCCAGAGATAACACCGTGCGACAAAAACCAAACATTTTTAAAACACAAGTAAAAATCAATATATTCACTAAACAAGAAGCCAAATATAGTATAACTGCGTTTTTAATTTTTCTCTCTGACGTCAGGATTTTTTTTAAAGGACTTTGAAATTTTCGGGATATGCTTGAATAAAAAAATTACTTAAAAGATTTGCAGATAATGCAGAGTAACAATATGGATTGGATATCAATTAAAAGAAAAAAATCTGTAGAATTAAGAAATAATAATTTTATAAAACTTTATCCTTGAATATCCTTAGAAATTTCCAATACTTATTTTAGGAAAAAATATATGTCAAGGACTAATATGTAAACTACCACATCCTCGAATTTCGTCCTTCTAATTTTATTAGTTTTATATAAAAAAATCTTACACTTCTCCTTATAAGGTATTGATATTTAGTTGCAATATACATAAATGAAGAAACTGTAATCACTACACTGTACAGCACTTGGCTGGGTATTGGACCAAACCATAAATAAATATAAAAAAAACTAAAAATACAGTCGTAGACCGCCTTTTGCTCTTATTTAAATGGTTTATAACCTTTTTATATGTATACGTTTTAAATTCTTGCACTAAACTTTCAGCTTTTTAAAAACGATTTGACAAAACAAAAAGTATAACGGGTGGTGCCAAAAGCGGCATTCACGAGTCTGGAGTCGATGTAGGTCGGAATCGACTTCCTGTGAATACCGCTTATGGCCTGTTGGTATGCTGTCCGGTCCAGAGGTTGTTTTATGAACCTCTGGACTACGTCCGTCATGCTCCTTGATGAAGACCATCTGTGCCTCGTCGTTTAGGTCGTGTTGAGGCGACATCAGAAGGCATCCAGTCGCGGCCAAGTGTTACGTAGTCTGGCATGTATATAACTTCGTCCACTGCATCCTGCTAGTCCTCGGTAACCACACGGGCCCTGCATTGTTTAGAACCAGCCGGCCAATTTCCTTATATTTTGCCCACAACTTTTATTTGTCTTTGCCCCAGGTGCTGCCGACTAGCGGCTTGAAGACCGTGGACTATTGACAATTGCGGTTGTATGTATGCGCCGCGAAGGAGAGCAGGCGTCGGAATTGGTGGTAAAAATGGTTGCCCAGGAATTCGTAGGGAATAGTGTTTGGCTCCTTGCAGTGAAGAAGCGAGAGAGTTCGGAGAGGTAACCGTTTACTTTCGAGCACATGTCACCAATTCCATTCCCGGATTCCATTATCAAGCATATAGGAGACAATTGAGACTCCGTCAGGTGGTTGGGGAAGTTTTGATATGTAATAATAAAGCATCAGCGGGGAGAGGACACCACCCTGTGAAACCCTCTACTTAATTCTCAGTTTGCTGGTTTTGTTTCTAAAAAGGTCTGACGAATATCAATCACTCAGATAATTCGCCGACCACCGTTTGAGTCCCTGTTGGCGAGAGGAAGCCTTAATGTCTTCTAGTGGCGTGGAGTGACTGACAGTTTCAAAGCCTTTGACATATTCAACGCAACTAGGACTGTTTTCTCACAGGGGCGGTTTTGGGTCAGGCCACGAGTTATCTGAGTGTTTAAGGCGTTGAGTGCTGTTGCAGTGCTCACTGGTCCCTCACTGCGGTTGGGTAGTTCGTTTAGTTCGGTGTCTTCGCTACCAAGGAAAGGAGGATTATCGGGCTAGGACTCTCGCTTTTTCGTTTCCCCAGTTTAAGCAGGGGGACCGCTCTTCCATTTTCCAGATGTCCGGAATGATGAGGGGGCCATAGACAGGTTGAGGTGCTTCGTAAGGCAGTCTGCTCCCACGGGACATATTCTGTCGGTCCTATGGCTTTGGAGGCTTTCGCCTTCCCAATTGCTACCTGAACCTCCTCGCTGGTGAAAACAATAGGCACACTAGGTGTTGGCAGTTTGTGCAGCCTTCTGGTCACTTGATGTTTGGTTTTGTCCGCCGGGGAATGCAGCGTAAACTGTCGGCTAAAGTAGCTTGCGCATCGCTCCGGGTCCCACGAAGCGAAGAGATTTCCTCTCTGTCGTCACGCTTCGTAGGGTTGGACAGTGACTTTACGGTTGACCAAATCTTGCTCATACCAGAGCAGAATTTACAAGTCTTCAGATGCTCTTCCCACTTTTTTCACTTATGTACCTTCACGAGTTGTCGAATCTCCGTATTGAGATCCCTGATGCGGAGATTGCCGGGATCGGCCTGACGAAGGTTGTTACGCTCATCGGCTAGAGAACCTACGTGAACTTCGATTGGTGGGGGGAGGACAGAGAGGGTGCTTTCAGTATAAATCTAAAAAGGACTTGTTGAATAACTGGTTGCGCGTGTTTGCCAGGGCGGGACAATGGCAGAGATAATATTGCTCTCCACCTCTTCCTCGTCTCTGCAACTGCGTCAATCTTTGGTGGGGTATCCTAACTTTTTTCCGTGTGTGACCATCAGGCAGTGTTCGGTGATAACCCCAACTACTAATCTGAGAGAAGAGCGGTCCAGCCGAGTGATAGGTATTGGTCGCTTTATATCAATCTTTGGCCAAATTTTCTTGGTAGTATGGCGGATGGTTTCCACAGCCCACCTGGTATTTACCTCCTGTGTTTGCAGAAGCATTTTGAGCAGAGTTGATTTCAGATATTTCCGTCCCCCTCCTTGCCACTTCGTCGGCTATGAACTTGCCAGGAATTTTCCTGTGTCCAGGGACCCTTAAAACAGTCAAGGGCTTATTAATTGAGATGATTATGTGTAGACGGTCTGATGCAAGCAATAGCTTAAATAGGTCGCTCACGTGATGCTAGTTATCAAGCTTGTTAGGTTAGACTAGCTGGTGAGGCGTCGTCGTTCATGGTGCAGAATGTCGAATCGTCTATCTGGTTTGCCAATAGGATTCCCCTACGATCATTTGGCAGCCTTAAGTGCCATTGATCCTAGTGCACATTAAAGACACCTACTACTATACGGTTTTCACCTCAGGGGAGCGCACCTATGCCATAGTGATAACCTGCTAAGCAGCAGGTCACGGGGTCATATAATCCTATATTCTGGTTGTCGTAAGTCGCGCGCATCGACAGTCGTTCCTTGAACTAAGTTGGATCGCAGTTATCAATATGCCACGCCGACCCATAAAGACGGTTATTTCTTCAATTTTGCTCTGGAGTCCGTTGCAGTTCAGTTGTTGAATACTTTGGGAGTCTGATCTCTGTGCGGGGGGTGAGAGAAAAATGAGGCGATCTAAGCGGGAGAGTTGGATTTTAGCTTCTTCGCTTCCGCGGTTTGCGCGAGTTTGGAGGCTGTGTAGGCGGAAACCGAAGCCCCTGGTAGTTAGTACGATTTACGGGGGACGCTGGTAGGTGCACTTGGCGCCGAAGTCTCCCTCCAACTACAAAGGCAACACCAAAATTATGATCCTTTACATGACTGCTGTATCAAGCGTCGCAAGGTCTTATGCTTTGTCTACTTTGCCCCATTAACCGTACGGTCATATGCATCTTCCCCCGTACTTCAGATAGCACTAAGCAGCCCATCCGTTAAGGTCAAGCCGCCTTCGGTCATCCAGCGGCCCTGATTGCACTGGAAGTGCCCGACCTGGGCCTCTTCTTGCAGTAAGGTTACTCCTCGCGCGGTGGCGTGGACTCAGATTTGCTTGAACTGTCGTGAATAATTGGTAACTTCTCACAGATTCTCCTATCGTGCCTGTTAGTGATCACATGCCCACTGGTTCCCTCCAAAGCCTTTTCTTGGTAAATACGAGGGCTGATTAAGCGTTCTCCTCACCATCGTAGTCCTTTTTTCTTTGCTGTTGTTGCTTTTTTTGCGTGGGTTGCTCCCGTTGGCCGTTGGGTGCACGAACGCGGACGAAAATCAGCATAGCAATTTTGACTGCATTCCCAGAAGACACACCGTACCCTATTGTACACAGAGATACGAAAAAATAACTTGTATCTATAAATTTCTGTTCCACCTCCTTCCAGTTAAACTTCTTTAAACTTATTTTAAAATAGTTTTATAAATATTTTAATAAAACCAAGAATTATTACTTGCTTTAATAATTTATTTTCCATATTCACAAATTAAAAATGGCATTGGATATTGTTATGCACAGTGCAGTGAACATACAGAAATTCATAAAAGTATTATTGAGCAGCGAGTGCAAATATTTTAAAACAAACAAACTTCACAAGCTTGGGCCTATAGGTGCTTGCGCATGTATGTACCATTAAGATCAGCAGTTTCAGAAGCTCGGAATATCTACTAATATCAGATTATGTATGTATAATTATGAAAAATTAAGTTTATGCGTAAACCGAAAGTAAATCTTGCTCGGTTTCATTCCTTATCCTTGTTTCTCCTTGTTGTATGTGTATGTCATCGGCATGTATGTATGTACTTAGCTTGAGACTCGCGTTTGCCAATATTTAAAAAACTCCCCAAAACTTGCCGCCTGTTCATGATCGCATGCCTATTCATACATATGTACAAATGCATTTACATATGTATGTAGCATTGCAGATGCATTGCATACAAGAATATATTTTATAAAATGTATATTGTATTTTTCTTGGTCAACAGAAAATCTTAAAAATGTACACATCTTGATTCATATTGCATTAGTACTAATAAAAAGTTAAATTAATTTGTTTGTTTATTTTTAATAATCAATTTGGTGATGATAGGTGCGGAGATTGATAATATGGGATATAAAAGGAATTCTTCACGCTTGCACTCGATTTAATAGTAGTTTCCATATCCGCTCCATTGTCCGTAATTGCCATAACTAGAACCATACTGCCAATGGTTATAGTAGCCATCATATGATTGCTGTGCTGTGTAGGCGCCACTGTTTTGTTGACCATAATAAGCTGAATTTGCCGAATTATAATTATAACCCGAAGCGGTAGCGGTGACGCCATTATTGTATGCTGATGAAGCAGCAGAATTCGACATTGACAATTCTTTGCTGCTCGAAGAGGATTTCCGCGAAGGACTCGATTCGCTGCAAATAAAAAAAAATAACAAATTCACACATACATACATATGTATATTATGTTGGTTCCCATTTCATAAAAAAATACATATTTGCATAGTCTATTCAACTCACCGCTTCTTCTTAGCTTCAGTTGCTTTACTTAGTGCTACTTGTAGTGCCCTCTGCGCGTCTTGCAAGCCCTTCGCTGTGCTACCAAAATCTTCCAAAAACTCAACTTTGCGCTGTGCAAATAGTACTTTCTGTTCGGGATCCATATTTTCACGTGCCATAAATTTATCCATAATTAGCACAACCTCATCCTCGTCCACCTTTGGGCGCTGCAAAACCAGATCTATCATTTGCAATGCCACGCGTGTATTCGCAGCATCTTTGTCTAGTGCCTGTCGCAGCACACGCAGTCCACCCTCCAGATCATCGCAGATCTTATTCAAAAATCGGGCATACTTGATCGCTAAACTGCCAGCGATTGTTTTATTCTTTGCAGTATTTATATAGTGTTCATACAGTTCACGACATTTATTCATGTCGCCACGACGACGTTCCACGTTAATGCGTCTGTATGCGACCTGCAGTAGATTTGGACATTTCTTTTCAAGATTTTCCAAAACTGCGGCGGCGCGATCAAAATCGTTTTGACACTCTTCAAATGCCGCCCACATTAGATGAAGACTAGGTTTGTCGGGGTGATGGATTTCGCAGGCGCGACGGTAAACATCACTGGTAATAGCTGCGATACCAGGCTGGTCTAACTGGGTCTCAAGATAACGTATCATTTTTAGCCAGAATTCGTCATACAAAGCACACGCGATTAGACAACGTTCGAAGAGCACCAAGATGCGGGTGCGATCGCCTTTTTCGATTTCAAAATCGAGATAGTCTTTCCAATTCTTCAGCTGGCAGCGTTCGAGTGGCTTCACATGGAAATAGGGGCGTTTTATGCCTTCTTCAAAAGTCCACCGAGCAGTCACTGCAGCAACGGTTGATTTATGTAATTTTCGACGAATCGAAATAATTTTGTCTTTAATGGCTGTTTCCTCCTCTTCAGTAAGACTGCTTACATCAGCGAGATCCTCCTCCTGGCTGACTTTTTCGGCGGAAGTTGCAGCGTCGTCTGTCTCATGGTCAACTTCGATTGATTCGATATTAGATGGGACCGGTGTTTCCTCCTGATTAGTTTCAGCATCTTTGGCATTTGGCGATTTGCTGCCCGGTTCATCGTCTTTCTTCACGTCACGGTTTTCACGTTCCTTTTCTTTTTCCTTGTCTCTGGAACCGCTTCGTCGACTCTTAGAACGAGACGATGAAGAACGGGATGCATTGCTTTCACGAAGTTCAGTGCGAACTTTCCGCAGTTCTTCAGCGGTTATAGTGCTCACAATGGAGTGTTGATTTATCAAGTCTTGGAAACTGAAAAGGCAGATTAGAGTATGAAGACTGCAACTCAATGGCAAGTTTTTAGTTTGCTAATTTCAATTGGTGTTATTATAACTTTTATGAAACTCCTTAAAAAATGTTAAATGTCTATAATTTTTAAACGTTAGTCATTAAATTTGTTTTCAATTCAATATAATAGCATTAAAAAAAAAACCTAAAATTGTTAAAAAAGTAAAATGTTTTATAATTAAAATCGCAGACAACTTCAATACTAATGAATTTCAAGGGCTAACTCCCATTTTTTGTAAATACGCTTGCGAATGGAGTTTCATTGTAAACACATACATATGTAGTTATTCATGCCTTCTTGGTTATTGGGTAAAGAATGTATTCGAATAAAAAATAAATTATTGGTCAAATTTGAAAAATCACGAAAAAAGGCGGCTTATTAAAATTTAACTGATGAAAACTTCCATCAAGCTAAGCCTAACAATATATGTATTGTTTTACATCAAACTGTAAACCCTCTTCTCAAAACAAGTTCAGTTTTTAAAATCGGATGAAAAAAAGTTAAGCTGTTAATAGACAAAGTGCATCAAGTACGAACATAACTATTAAAAAAAAAAATGGAGGGTTCAGGAACTATACGGAACCTAACCATAGCTGTAACCTACACCAGTTTTTGTTTCGGGTGTATTTCATGATTTTTTTTTGTAGCGCCGTATAACCTATATAAGCAGGAAAGTTTTACTACTTACAATGTATTTAGTGTTCGAACTTCTAAATTCTTTAGTAAAAAAATTAACTGCCGTACGAAAATTAACTCGCCCTTAAATACATATGTACAACAATCCTTCTCTTTTACTTACTTATCAAAATGTCCACTGTAGCCTTGAGTCGGAATGGCTAATAAACGATCGTAGATCTTTACAACATTTTGGTAATGCTTCGATTCACTTTCCCATTTAATGTAGGCATCCCAGAGCTTATCAGAGCGGAACTCCAGACCGCAGGCGTCTACAGCACGTTCAAACTGTGAACGAATATATGATTCATCCTCTGCATGGTTTCCCTTTACATGTGCTAGATAATGGATCCACAGATCCACAGACAAGGGGATCGCTTCAAGTCCACGTTCAAATACCTAAATGTTAGGTATTAATTTGCATTGCATTACATATTATAGTATTATGCAGTTGTTGTGCATTTTGATTGCAGTTTTTAGTATTGTCGCCATAACGGATTTCAGAACGCGGCAAATTAAAAAAGAGAAGAAAGAATGTTGACAAAAGTTTAGTTAACAAAAAGTAATCCACTTACTTAGCTTGATTCTGTTTTGTTTCGTTTTGTGCGTGTTTGTAATATTATTTAAGGAAAGATGGAGAGGAAAGGACACAGTTAAAAAATTATAAAAGAAAACTATCTAAAGGTGGTGTGCTAAATCTCTTTTAAGGGCTTGCTAAGCCAAACGTGTTAAAAACGTTCTTGCCAGTCTCCTCAGATAAGGCTATTGTGTCTATTTGAAAGAATATTTTTATATGAAGCTTACATAAAAATGCGGCGTAAAGATTCTTAAAAAAAGTTGAGGCTGAATGGAGTTTGACTCTAAAACGTATTTTAAGCATAGCACTTTGCCCCAAACCATTTCGTGTTAATGATTGTTGTGAGCTTTTGCTCTTATGTTGGGTTCTCCTTGTCAATTAAGTAACCCGGAATCATCGGGAGATACCCCAAAAGCCAAAAGGATAATTCGACGATTTCTACAGCAAAACCAAATAAACTCGAAAAAACCTTAACATTGAGTAATATTTTGGCGCTTACGCTTTTGCTAGGGACTACAGGGGCCTACAGTTTTACACCGCCTCCGAACTGTAAATGGATTTAATGTAGAAATACACTCGGTGATTTGCCGTTTCCTGCAAATGGGTGACCGTTATTAGAAAACTGATTCCGATATAGATGTTGGTCGGACCAAGCATCAAACCCAGGTCCAGCGGAGTGGTAGCACGCACCTCTAACCACTCAGCCACAGAATACTCTCCAATAATTATATTAATTGGTATGACAATAAAGTAAACGTACTAAAAAGGAAATTAAGAAGATTTCGCACATTAACGTATGCGGGAAATTATTTCTATGATTCTGTCTCGTTTTTATGGTGGAGGTCGTATATATCTTTTTGAAATGAAAGGAAAAGGAACTTGGAAAGGAATTAAATGGGACCACACGCATTCAACAATACACTAGTACACATTGTTTGCGAAGCTGGAATTTACGATTATATATATATATAAATACAATTTATTTATTTTTAAAATTTAACTTAACTTAGTAACTTAACACAATAAATTTCATTTCACAAAAATTTCATTAAAACGCCATTTGTACTTACGCATGGCCTGTTTGTGACGCATTATGCAAAAGAAATGCTCTCGCTGCCTTTTAGATAAGTGTAGTGCTGACAGAAAACATGGAATTTTTTCTTTGTTAACATAAAAAATAGAATTTAGTACTCCACACGTTGCGCGGAAAATTAAGATCAGAACTAACAACGACGCATTTTACTGTACTGAATTTAGGAAGTATAATAACGTGATTTAAAATATATAATCATTTAAGTCCCGCGAAATTCTATCTAAGTACGAATGTCATAGTTTTAAAGTGATTGTCTGTGCTAGAAAATCGCGCATTTAAAATTGGAAGTGAATTGGTGTCGAGCCATAGCACCTTTTTGCTTAAAGCAAAAAAAAAAAAAAATAATAAAATTTAAAACTAAACAAATTTGTCACATCGAAAAATATTTGTTATTGAAGAACATCGTTGCCCCTTACTCGATTTGAAATTTTTTGGTTTTGTAATTCCATTTATTAATTTTACTTTTTATTAAATTATAATAAATTGCATTATAAAATGTATAATGGAAAATACAAAATATCGCAAATATATTCATGTACGGAACTTGATCTGTACTCACCGCGTTGCAATTGGCCTTAATACCCTTGCGCTTTTCATAGTCAGCATACTTGCGCCAATAGCCATAGCAATATGGATAGTGCGATAGGAATGCATCATAAGCCTCACGTGCGGCCTCGGGATCAGACTAAATGATTACAAAGTGTTTTTTTTAATCTACTTATTAACAGAAAATATTTTGGTTGAAGCCACATAAGTGCAATTAGTGAACTTCGTTTAGCTTTTGTTCAAGAACCACACTCATGCTTCTGCGAGCAATTCAATTGCCAGAATTTGCGTACCTCGTTGTCAACATATTGCAGCAAATATGTCCAACCAGTGAAATCTGCGGGATCTTCTTTCACTGCACGCCAGTATTTATCTAAGTCAGGCAATCGTTTGCGTTCCTTTTCTTTTTCTTTTTCCTTATCCTTTTCTTTCTCCTTTTCTCTTTCCTTCTCTTTTTCGCGTTCGCGCTCCTTATCTTTCTCCCTCTTTCTCTCTTTGTGTTCACTCTCTATAAAACGGGCACGATATAACTTTTCATTCGAACTAAAAGTGTTAAAAAAACTTACCCCCGGAGCTATCCGCTTTAGTTTTCTTTTCTACTGTTATAGTGGGCGATCCATCATTACTCTCTGATGTTGGACTCATTGGATTGTATTGTTCATCGCTTTTTTTCTTCGAGTCCTCCACCTTACGTTGTTTTTCATGATTCGAATCGATCTTGTCGGCATCATCAGCTTTGCGTTTTTGACCAACAGGTTCCTTAGAAGAAACCGATTGTGAAGAATTACTTTTGATGGGAGTTTTCGGGGATGAAGGTGGTGATTTCTTCTCTGCTTGACCTGTTGCAGTAGGCAATTCATCCTCAGATATAACTTCAGCATCTGCAGGCAATTCAGCACGTTGTGGTGCTGGGAGCTCATCATCTGAGACCTCTTCTGCATCATTTATTTCGGGTTTTGTTGGTAAAGGGAGTTCGTCTTCTGAAACTAATTCCGTGTTTACAATAGTAGCATTGCTTGCATCGGCCCCAGTGCCAAGGTCTTCTGCAATGGCTGGTTCGGATAGCGAATCGTCCGATTCCATTTTTTCGCAATTTGGCAATTCTGGCGTTACTTTTGCTTCAAAGTCATCCTTCTTAACATCATTTTCTTCACCACCTCCTACCGAGGGTAAACTATTGGCATTGTCTCCTGCCAGAGAAGCTAATAAAGAACTTTCTACCACTCCAGTCTCAGCCGTACCTTCTTCGTTGTGTACATCTTCTGATGTTTCGGACTGGCCGCCTGTCGGCCCAAATGGAAACGAGGAACTTTTCTCGTCGAGTCCTGTTTCTGATATAACGGGCACTTCTGTGTTCACTTGCTCTTCTTCTGGCACAGTGAACATTTCAACATCTTCTTCGATCGGTTGTTGTTCTTCCTCCGCCAATTGCTCGTCCTCCGCCAATTGTTCTTCTTCCGGCAATTGTTCTTCTTCCGGCAATTGTTCTTCTTCACCCAATTGTTCTTCATACACAATGCAATCATCGTCGACTATTTGTTCCGATTCTATAATTTCCTCTTCATAAATTATAACATCGTCATCGTCCGGGATGTCAATAATAACACCTTGCGCTGCCTCTTCTAACATTTCTTTAATAACGTCTGATTGATTTTCGAGTGTGTTTATCGTCTCCTTTTCTGTAGGTATATGCTGGACTTCGTCCTCGTCTGTTTCTGTAACCTATTTGTTAAATAAGTATAATTTTCAGAAGTATTTTTAATCAATGTTATGTTAGCGCCACATGAATTTAGTTAATAATTCAGTTGGCCCTTGCATGAAATCACGTTAGCTATAGCAAATCATATGTAAGTGGAACCTCGCCACACTTACACAAACATGCATCTCTCATCAATATTGCATGATGTACTCTATTAATTAAGAATAAAGTTCTTTGTACTAACCTGTTCAGGTGCACCTCGTTTTGTCCTTCTAGTGGAGCGTACTGGAGTTGGAACTGCTGGAGGAGCTACAACTTTTCTGCCTGATCTCGTTCGCCGAACTGAAATATTTTCAATGGAACTAAATGAGATTAAATAAACTTCAGTTAAGGGCATAATGCAATTAATATTTTTTCGTTTTGCCACCAAATATGTACATTTTTATCGAACGATTCACGAGGCTCACGTTTTTATCTTTGTTCAGATGTCACAAGTACAAAATTATGTATGTATGTATAGACAGCGATGTCGAAATTTTCAGAAACAAATAACTAATGAAAACGAAAAGCGATATCCAGAACTTGTCTGAGGTATTTGATTTATTCGATTTTAACCCCTGTTTGATATTATACTAGATTTGATTAGAAGCATTTGGATAATTACCTGGATTTTCACCAGAAACGTTATCTTCTTTGGACGCCATCTTTTATGCAATACAAAAAGTAATCTAGATTTTTAATGCGGTGACAGTAGACAGGGTTGCTTCGTAGTAATTACACAACGCATCTAAAGTCGATAGTTAATCGAAATGCTTGTCAGGATCAGGGATGAAAAAGTGGGTACAATTGTATCTTTTACCGACGTTTGATGCATGATCCAACTACACAAGATCTGACAAGATGAAGCAAAAGAAAAAAGTAATTTTCTGGCTGACGTTTGTAATTTCGGTGCCATGTTATTTTCTGAGAAAAGTAAACAAAGAATATGAATACGAAGCATAAAGAAAAAATGCAAGCAATGTTGTGCACATGTTTGTGCTAACCAGTTTATTATTTTTGTACGTGTTTTTGCATCCAATCACCGCGCAACTTCATTTTAATTACATTTACACAAAAAATCACTTAAAACTAACTGAAATAAACCACTGACAAAATATACATAAAGAAAGAAGCAAAACAGAAATAGAAAACTTCAAAATTATGAACGTCACACACTTCTTTCTCAATGCTATTACAAATGGCTGCTTCTCAACCGGTCAGATCTGTTCTAATTGGTTCATGAGCATGAGTCATCATGGCATGTTTAGAGGTTATTCAATCGTTATGAGCGAAAACGTTTTCTGTATTGATTTACGTGTGTATTCTTGTAAATATTGTTAATTTTTTGCTTTTGTTAAATACAAACTATTACGAAAAAAGCATCCTTTGATTAAAAAAAATTTGGTGCTTTTAGTTTGGTAAAACGCCTTTCTGAAAACGTGCTTTCTGAAAATCAAAAGTCGGCAACACTGCTTCAAAGGTAAAATTTAAGGTACGACCGCACTAGGCGACGCGACACGACACTACACAACGCAGCAAAATATTCTTGGCATGTATTTTTATGGAGCATACCGCACTACGCTGTAGCGGAGCGGCAAAGTTGACCAACTAGGCAAAAATGTCGCGCCGCGTGATGTCGCGCAGTTCCGGTGCCGCATAGTGCGGTATACCTAGCGGAACGACATAACATTTCGTACTATATTTTTAACTTGAAGTAATTGGATTTCCAATTGTGAGTGAATATTCACATGCATTTCACAGAAAATTGTATGTAAAGAAACATAATATTTGAGAAGAATTCGCCAAGGAAAATAAAAATAAAAGGCATTAACATTACATCAGCGTCACTGGCATCCATCTTGTTTGAAGGTTTTGACACAAATAAATTAAAAAATTTGCAGCGAAGTGTCGCGCCGCTGCATTTTCAGTCTGATATACAGTGTCGCGTCGCTTAGTGCGGTCTTACCTTTACGCTTGAGAAAAACGTTCAAATTTGATTATGGATCACATCAACTTGCCTTTTTTACTCCTGTAATGGGTTGGCTTTCCTTTATGGCCGTTCGTTAAAGGGGCGGTGGGCGAAAGGTAAGTGTGCGTGGCACCTCTAACCCACCTTTTTGGAGAGGGAATGAACCGCCATTGACAAAAATGCAACCCCAGACCACCTAGGTCCCCTAGGGACCCCTTAGAAAAATTTCCAAAAATCACAATTTTCATTTGCGTTTATTCGCTTGAAAAATGTTAAATATTTATTTGCACAATACATTTTTATGTACACATTTTTATACACAAGACATTTTTATAAAACACCCAGTAACCAAAAGAGACATCACTGGGGCGGCAGCTCCAGGTTTACCACACAGAAAGGGAATTCTAGTTACCTCATCCTTTTCCAAGGTTACATCACTGGGGCGGTCACACAGAAAGGAGAATTCTACGTAGTAAGGGTTATAATCCCTAAGCGCGGCCGAAGGCCGCCTACGCAGAAAGGAATTCGACGGAAAAATACTGTGGACGCAAATAAAAATTGCGATTTTTGGCCATTTTTCTAAGGGGTCCATAGGGGGCCTAGGTGGTCGGTTGTTGCTTTTTTGTCAATGGCGGTTCATGCCCTCTCCAAAAAGGTCGGTTGGCGGTGCCACGCCCACTCCCCCTTCGTCACCGCACCTTTAACGAACGGCCATAATGGAAAGTTTCCCCCTTGTAATGCTTGATGTTTACATTTAGAGAGAAGATAAAAATCCGCCTTATAATCAAAAAATAGTAGTAAAATTGCATGTGTAGCGTCCCGGTAACTTAAATTTTTGTCAGCCACTTTTAACAACCAGTTTAGATAAAATTCTTCAATAAAACACTTTGAAACGTATTTTCGTGTTGAACTAAGTCTTCTTATTATTATTATTAGATTTCTGAAATTTAAATGTACAGTTGTTTCAATAATAGCACCAATTATTTTTACAAAGAGCAGGATACCCTGAATTTGTTGTCCAATGCTTCTTCTTCTAGGAAGCCGTTCACAGTAGCGTTGACAGGCTGGGAGTATAATTTTTCTTCTGCGGTGGTGTTTTCAATTTTTCACGAATTCATTAAATTAATGGATAAAATGTCTTAATAAAACGAAATTTAACCTTAGGTGTTGTTAACGAATGAAATTTGTGAAATAAGTATATCCAGAAACGAGGAAAAGTGAGCCTGTTGGCTTTCCAATTAGGCCACCACCATAATTATCCTTTATTTGGTGGACACCCGAGCGATACTTTTTAACAACGGCTTGGCAAAACTTCGGTTTCTGTGAGGATGTCGTTTGCATTTAAGATAGACAAAGCTTTAAAGGCGAACTTATATAAAATATGTCGACTCTGCGGAATCGATAGAGAGGAAAAAGTTGAAATACTCGATGCTGGGCCAACCGACCAACAACAGCCGGTGGATTGTGATGGCGAATTAAAGCTTCACCAAAAAATTATACAATGCATTGGCATCACAGTAAACAATAGTTCATAAATCTGTTGTGTTCACTTTATATTCTTTATGTCTCTACAGATAAGCAAAGATGACAAAATGCCTCAAAGCGCTTGTGTACTGTGTGTGGATAAAATCAATGATTTTTATGAGTTTCGTGAAATGTGTTATGCCACAGATGTACAGACTAGAAAGTTACTGGGTTTAAAACGCGAAACTCAGAAAAAGGTAAGTATTTAAATATTTAAATTAACATTTTCTATATGAGTTCAACTTTTTAAGAATGTTGTGGCGGACATTAAGCCCATTATTGATATAAAGGAGGAAACTGTTGTGAAACGTGGGCGAAAACGCAAGTCAGATGAAGTAGTAGCTAAGGAAGAAGCGCCGGAAGTTAAGCGAGAAACAAACCCAGTTCCGATCAGCAGCAAAAAACAACGTTTGAATGAGGCACCGACGGATGCAAAAAAGAAAGGAAAACTAGGGAAGAATTTTGATAAAACCGTAAAACTGATTGATAAAACAGTAAAACAGATTGATAAAACCGTAAAGCCTAAAGAGGAAATGTAAGTATGGACATATTTCTAAAAGTTAAAATTATGCTCTCTATTGTAACAAAAGAAAGATGCAGCTATATTTATTCAAACAGCAAATTATAAACATTATAATGGAACTTACGGGAAATGCACATACATTTATATCCAACAAATTTTATTAACAGAAAAGAAGAGCCTGCGGAGAACGTGAAACCAACTACAGCACCTAGTAGTGTAACGAAATTCCGACAAGTGTGCAACATATGCAATCAGCGCTTTGGTAGCAAAGTAAAATTGGAACAACATGTGGCCGCGACACATGTGCCAAACATTCCACGATACGTTTGCACAGCCTGTAATGAAACCATAAAGAAAACCAATGATATCAAGAGTCATCAGTTATGGCATAAATTATCTAAAACACCTTATATGTGCGGTCATTGTGGTCAGTCATTAATTAGCTCCTATGCATATTCCAGGTACGTATATTATTTAGAATTTTATGGTGATGATTATAACGAGATATTCTTCAACAAATTTATGCAGACATCTTCGGGATCACACCGTGGAAATACCGCCAAATCTATGGGTACTTGATCGCGAATGCCCACAGTGTCACCACACATTCTTAACAAACTTTCTCTACAATACACACTGTTGCGCAGTTAAGACCAAAAAGTGTGCTGGTTGCAATCGTCAGCTGCGTAACGAAGTAGAATATCAGCGTCACGCAGCGCACTGTAATAAAGTTTACTTAAATTACTCTAAACATATACCAGCTGCTGCCGCCGCTGCGGAATCCACTATTCGTATTAAAAACGAAAATGATGTGGAAGCAGCTGCTGCTGAAGCACTCGCAAGAAATGCTGGAATATCGCTAGACATGGCACCAGTAGTGTCGCTAACGCGCATCTCGACACCGGAAATAATTGCTGCGAGCCAGGGTAATAGTGTAGCAGAATATAATAATGAAAGTGCTGCAGCACTAACAGATGATCCGAAAACACCCGCAAAGAAAGGTGGTAAGAAAGGGGTCTCTCGCAAAGATCTTAAAAGGGTAGATAACTTACTAAAATCCACTTTGGATGCACTGGTGAGTATTAAACATGAACCAGAGGTGCACGTAGAAACGGATGCTGAGACACCTGCAGCAACAGGTGAGGAAACTGCCAATAAAGAAAAAGAATCAGAAGATACAGGTCATGACAACTTTCATCATGATGATGATTTCCATCATGGCGATAATAATGATGATGAAGATGACGAAGGAAATAGGGGTCAGGATGCACCAATTAGTACTCGTACTAACGAAATAGCTATCAAAGAAGAACCAGTAGAGGAGAATATTTCTTCAGCTGTTATAAATATTAAACAGGAAGTGATTGATGTTGAAATCGAGAACACGACACCTGCCGCAAAAATGCCAGTATTAAAATTAAAAATTAAAAAGGAACATGGCACATTGAATTCATCAATAGTAGAGGAGCAAAATATTCGAGTCGAGAAGAAAAAGAAGAAGAAAAAACGAAAAGATGCCGAGCGGAAAGGAGACAAGATGGTAAGTGGATGCATTACTATATAAACCAGGGCTCGAATCGTAACATCCGTTCACGGATCGAAAACGATACGAAAGAAAATTACGTGACGCGTCGGGCAGTATACACTGAATGGGACAAAGAGTACGCTCACGTATATCATAATCCAAAAAATGTTTTTTCTACGTGACGAGTAGTACGACATCGTATGTGACGATTCGAGCCCTGGCCTGGAAAAGTCTGCATGTCATATACAAAATATACTTTTATTTAACTTTTTAATTTTAGTTGGATGGAAATGAACCAACACCAGAGAATCCGACAGTGCAGGAATCTGAAGCGACTTCGCAGAGTCTTTCCCATCCAAACATTTTGCGGCCCATCAAACAAGAACGATTGGATGAAGCCGGCGATGAAATGGAAGGCAGCGGAGCAGAAGAAACGGTGCAGCCGGGCGCAACTGTTATGACCACTATACCTATACCACAATTCCAAATATCAGCTATTTCAAGTGGGGTAGAATTTGGAGATAATACTACGACAGCAGTCGAAGGTGAAGCAGATATAGAGACCAGTGATACAGCGGCAGTCACCACACCAGAGATGACCACTGATGAGGGAGAGATGGAAGATATCAAACCGAACAGAGCTGAGTTAGACCGCTTGTTCAAAATATCAAGCGTTAGCTCTGGTGTGCAGATGGAACAAGAGATTGAGTGCACTTACGAAACTGCAAGCGCCGTAACGTCTACAACCACAAGCCTGGTACCAGAACAGGCAGCCGAAAATTCAATTACCAGTGTCGGTGAAATGGTGCAAAGAAAGGCTCCTAGAAGCGCACCTAAAGCAGTCAAGCATAAGGCGCCAGAACAAAAACCGCGGCCATCGACGCAAGCACGGGCAGCAAAGGCATTCAAATCAACTTCAGGAGTTAGCAAGAACAATGTAAACACAGTTGTTACCTCCAATGAAAGTAATATTGTAGACTATGCTCAAATTAAAATAAAACCTGAACCAGTTGATCGTGGTTATGAGGATGTGTTCAACGCTTACGAAGCAGCTACAAATTCATCCGAGCCACAAGTAGAGCCTCTAAATGAAGGATTGTCGATGGGAGAATTGACGGAGCAAGAGTATTTGAATAATATTGATTTCTCAACTATACAAATCAAACAAGAAAAGGATCTTGATTTATCGGACGTGGAAATGACAAATACACACATCGTCACAAGCGTCATACCAAACGGTATGAAACGTAAACGTTCGAATGGCGAAGAATCTCAATATTCTGGAAATGAGGAGGATACTGATAGTATGGATAATGAAGAAACCGAAGATGACGATGATGATGATCATGATGATGATGATGATGATGATGATGATGAGGATGATGATGATGATTGGGTAGGCGTTAAGAAAGAAGAAGAAGAAAAACGTGAGTATCGCGAACTTGAAATGCCGCCACTGTTGTCAACAGAGGAGCCAGAAACTCCCGAGATACCGCTGCCGGTGTCAGCAGAGCTGCAAGGAGCACTGGAGTTGCCGTCACTAATGTCAACAGAGGAGCCAGAAACTTCCGTGATGCCGCCGCCGTTGTCAACGGAAGTGCAAGAGGCACCTGAGTTACCGCCACTGTTGTCAACAGAGGGTCAAGACGCACTTCAGTTGCCGTCAATATTATCTACAGATGATCAGGAAATCCCTGAAAGAGAAAACGTGTATGGGGAAGAATTACAGTGCGAATTGAATAGAGTTAGCTTTACATGTCCTAATGAAGAAAACATGACTGCCATTTCAGCAATAGAAAATGCTGCTAGTACGTTACTAACAGACAATTCTTCAAAATCAACTGAAGCAGAATTACCGCCGCCGTTTATGATAACAGGCATTTACAGCCAAGCAGATTGTGGCGTGTCTAATCAATTTTCATCATTAATTGACAGAGACTCCCCGTTGGTGGAGACTGGGTTCTCAAATGCTGTAATTGAGCTGCCTATCGCAGCGCCTGCATTGCAAATATCCAGTGTCATGGCTGGCTGCTCGGTAAATTTCAATGATTTTTCAAAACATGCAGAAGAAGAGGCAATGAGTGAATATGGAGTGATCGAAAATTTGTCGGTTTCTGACGTGGAAACCATGCAAGTTGACGATGTGGATGAAAGCGGTGGAACTAATTTATTAGATGGAGCAGCACATAGGAGTATGACTGATGAATCAATGGATTTCACATCAACAGCTCAGACATTGTGCTTGGAGATAAATCAAGATAAAGATTCGCTTCTTAACGCACAACCATTCTCTGATGATGGTTCAGAACCAGTGAACGCACTAAATACAATGCAGATAATGTTTAACCCTAATACGAACGTAGACATGGATATCTCGATTCAACCAAATCCTGAAAACGTAGTCGAAGAGGCCCAAAACGTTCTCAATCACGAAGTCGTCGAAGCGCAAGCCATTCAGCGACTAACACTAGAAGTCATTGAGGCGACACAAAACGTCGAAGAGACTGAAAATCTTATGAATGAGTGCGTAGCTGAAGCGCAATTGCAGCAACAGCAAACTCAATACACCGAAACTCCACCAGGAAGTAGTATGCGACTCAATAATCCCGAATGTGAGAAAAGTTGCAGTAGCAGTAACGAAAGCATCGGTGGTGCTGGTAGCAGCAGCGGTAGCGGCATCGGCAGTGCTAGCGGCAGCATCGGTGCGTTGAGCCAAAGTACATTGATCAATCGCCCATTTATGCTCGACGATAGTAACATAAATGAGATCGCCGAAAATAACAACAATGCAAACATCGAACGAGAATTACAAGACGATGTTGCTTCTACGAATATCGCGAACACGTTCGAAGCGAACATTGTTGCTGACAATCCCGTCGCTGAGCAAAGCAATGCGGCGGTAGTTGAGATAAAAACGGAAGACATAACATGAAAACTAAATTGAGCAATGAAGAAGGTTTTAAATAGTGAGAGTTCAATTAGTTTAAGGTAATTATTTGCAAAACATACAATTACTTGGTTTTAATATTTTCATATCGTTTGGTTTCGCGTTAATTATTTCAATGCATAAGTGGCGCAATAAGATCTATGTATGTATTTAAGCTTCTGTATTTCAATTGTTTACTTTTGTATATGTTTAAACATATGTTAGCTTAAGTTTGTTTCATTTAAAATTTACATACATACTTAATAGGAATGAGAAACGCTACAAAGCGTTTCCTTTAACTGTGTGTATTTCTTGCAAATCCAATTGTACATATGTAGATATGCATAAATGTGCTTGAATTTGTAGACATACAAATACAGGCACATATGAAGGGGCTGGAATCAAAAGGATATAAGTAGGTCTGGCATTATTTTGAGATAACTAAGGTTAAAGTTGATTTCTTATTGTTAATTCTGGGTAAATGCATTTGAAATGATTCTTGCCTAAATGAATGCAGGTTAATTAACTAATTCTCTTTGGCAACGAATAAACACTCTATTTAACTTAACAAATATGGGTATAACTTATATTATCAAAAAATGTCACTTAGACGCTTATGATTCTAACCCCTTCATATATGTATGCATATGAATTTATTTATGTACCCCGATATACATCTCGCTTCACTTAAGCAGACACATTTTTTCATTAGGATTCAGGGAAATGTTGAAGCTGTTTTTGATACACTTTTTTGTGCTGATTACGAATCCGTAAGTATAAGGATTCCACCAGCTCCAGATTTTGAGAAAAACGTGTAATAAAGTGTAGAAAAATCGCGTTTTTGCAATATTTGGGAAGCTCTAGCACAAAAAGAAAAGGTGATAGAATCTTTCACTTAGGCTTAAATTAAAGCTAGAACTCTCGAATACAATCCTTAAAAATATCATCCCTGCACCTGGACCCTAAGGCCATTTATAGTCATTTAACAAACAAATACTGGACAATTTTGCTATTGAAAACCAAAAATTGTGTCAAAATCAGGTATTGCTGTTAAATAAATGGCTATAAGTGACCTTAGGGTCAATATGCAAGGATAGTATTTTTTGGAATCGTAGTCGAAAGTTCAAGCTTTAATTTAAGCCTAAATAATCATTTATTTAAATGCGGCAGGGACTAAACTATAAATAAATGCCTATAAGTGACTATCAAGTCAAGGTGCACGGATGGTATCTTCAGAGATAGTATCGAGAGTTCTAGCTTTAATTTAGGCCTTAGTGACACTTTGTTTCTTTGCTAGAGCTTGCAAAAAACGCGATTCTTTGACACTTTGAACTCGTTTTTCTTAAAATCTGGGGATGATGGAAACTTTAAGCTTGCGGATACATAATCAGCACCAAAAAGTCTATCAAAAACAGCTTTGACATCTGCCGCAACAATTTTTTCCCCCATTTTTCTCGGCCTGTGTAATCTTAAGAAGCTGATCTAACCAAGGATGTTCCTTAATTGTGTATTGCCTTCTTGTTTTTTCTACATTTCGTGTACCATACAATGCAGGGCCCGGGCTCGAATCGTCACATACGATATCGCATTAGTCGTCAAGTGAAAACACATTTTTCGGATTATGACATACGTAAACGTACTCTTTGGATTGCGGTCGATAATAATTTTTAAAATTCTTCCCAAATTTCGTTTGGTCCATGTGAGCTTAGTGATATCTGAATCTAAATTCAGAAAAAATCAATTGTTTAATGCTGTTTAACTAAACGTTACATAAGAGGCAACTACATAAGTCGTGGTTTCTTTTTTTACCCTTTCGGTGTTCAAAATTGATCAGTCTTTGAAATGAGATTAAAAAGGAGCTTCTTCGATGCTTTCAAGTCCAGGAAAAAATGTATCTATTCAAGTGAAACGGGGGGTATGTATTTTCATAATCATTTCTTCATGTCTAAATTATAGTGATTGCAGATGTAATATTTACATACATACATACGTACATGGATGTAACAAATGCTCCAATATACACATATAAGGTTTAGTTTCACTGTGTACTCCCGCGCGTTAATCGACTGTAGTTTGAACGAAAATCAGTTTCATTCGCACCAAGACAAAATCAAAAAGCTTTTTATAAAAAAATGTATTATGCTAAGATTTTGGTGAATGGCAATTCTTTAAAAATTTGTAAACTAAGTACATACATATATGTGTGAAACAGAGAAGCATTATTCACTTTCTTTTGTAAGCAAAGATTACCACAAATAATATATGTATGTATGTATAATCACATAATGTAGATCACAAATGATTTCGTAAGAGAAAATATTAGCAACGCTATCAATTAATAATTTGAATATACATTATAATTGTATGAAAACGTAAATATTAACAAATTTAATAATAAATAATTTTTTAAAACAAAAATATGCTTGTATTTGCGTCTTCTATACAGTAATAGTACTTACCACTTAGTTGATCTGAGACGCGCGCCCGGGCGAAAAATATACGGCGCGCTAGTACAATTTTATTTAATTAAGAATGGGGAATGGAATAAAATAAGCTGAGTGTGCGGTATAAACGATAATTCTTTTTTCTGTTTTTTGAAAGGCCCACGAATGCCATTATTTTTGGGGTCATAAGTAAGAACCGCCTAAGTCACCTTAGGAAAGAATGGAGTTAAATATGCTATCGTATTCTACTATTCCACGTGTGTGTGGAATCCCTATTTCGCCAGCTACGGTTTTTCTCGAATTCATGTTTTTTGACTTGGGGCCGTTTTCTGAAGTAACCTTTAACTTTAAAGCTCACTTTATATTTAAAGGTTGGATTAAAAATATAGCTATGTCTAGTAAATATAAGCATTTCACTTATCGGGTTTTAACGTATGTATGTTTCTTGGTTGTAAACCAATTTAAACCCGATAATAAAATGCTTTACTTTAGACACAATCATAAATTTTAATCCAACCTTTCAAAATAAAGTGCGCTTTGTAGTTACAGGGTATTTCTATGAATTGAGAATCTTCCTCATTTTTTTGAAGTCGGTTAAAAATTGTTCACATCGCAGCATTCTTCAGAATTTTCGTAAAAGAATCGAAGAAACTTGGCATGCTTTACAGGGATAACATCGATGAAACGCTCATAACAGATTCTTATGGTGGCACGGATCCGAGTAACTGGAAGCCGCTCACATCGAGCTGTACGTAGATCATCCGTTCGACACAGCGATATACAGAACGGCGCTCAACAGCATGTCGGCAAGGTCCTCCCTCCAACCATACGACCTGATAGCTGATACGACTGTGTAAAATGACGATGTCGGCTATAAAAACCCACCGCCATCAAATAAACGCATGCATATGCATGTCATTTTAGTGATTTTCATTTTCTTTTTATTAGATATATTTTAACTTGATTACACAAACGTAGAATGGTAATTATTATTATTTTTTTGTATTAATAATTTAAATTAAAATAATATTTCACCTAAACAATTATTACTCGTATGAATCGGGGCTATTTCTGAATCCGTAGTAGTCCGATTTTCATGAAATCTACGGAAATGCCATCACTGAATTCGAATTGCCACGAGTATTCAAAGTAAATATACGTACATATGTACATTAGGGCGCATCATTAAAAAAAGTGGTACTGTTTATATGGTTTATAAAATTATATATTATGTGTTCAACTTGCGTGGTTATCTGGGCTCAAATCGTAACATCCGTTTACGGATCGAAAACCATACGAAAGAAAATTACGTATACGTCAGGCAGTATAAGCTGAATGAGACAAAAAGTACGTTCACGTACGTCATAAATGTCTTTTAATGTGACGAGTAATACGATATCCTATGTGACGATTCGAGCCCTGGTTAAAAACTGACTGTAAACTGAATCAAAAATACATATAAGCACATAACCACAGGTGTGAACACTCCCACTATATTTTACTAGTTTCGCAAAAATATTTCGGTAGGATATTAAGATTTACGTGAGCGAACGGACGGATTTGAAAAATTCATCGGAAAATCTGATTTTTTTATAAATAAAATTAGTTTTTAGAAATATATTTCCGAAAAATCATCTTAGATGATGGAAAAGTTTAAGTTGAAATCGCCTACATAAAAATCATTAAAAATTGTATCAACAGAATCAAAATAATGAAGTTTTTAGAATTATGTATTTTCAAAACGGTCCAGTCCACATAAAGCTCTAACCAGAATTACAGCGGACGACGGTAATGCGGACAGCGGTAAGTGAACAGGTGTACAGTTGCCGTAGTGAAATCCGTCAGAGTAAACACAATTGCGGCGCATGACGGCTTTCGGCAGTTGTCATTTTGATTTGAAAATTATCATTAAAATTAAATATTTTTTTGGTTCGTGCGTGCATGTACATTTGCTGTAAATAAAAATGGATTAAAACATTGGAATACTTGTGTGTGGGCGGTAAAAATAGAAATAAATTTATATCAACCGAACAACGTCGGCGGTAAAAAAAACGCTGCCGTCGCAGTTATGAGCCATTCCATATGCCTTTGTGTAAGTTAAATTTTGACAGCGGTTAACCGTCGATCGCTATAATTCTGGGTAGAACTTAAATCTTAATGAGGTTGTTCACACTTGCCTGGTTATCCGGTTATCTGGTTAAAAATTATTATTGTGTAGTGTAAACTGAGTAAAAAATATAACCACATAACTTGATAACCAGGTAAGTGTTAACGACCTCAATATATTTCCGAAATATTTTAGGGAAAATTCTAAAATATAATGTGGGTGTTCACACATGTCTGTTTATCAGGTTATCGGGTTATGTTGTTATATTTTTTTATCCAGTTTACAACAATAAAATGCACTATAGAATAATAATTTTAACCAAATAACTAGATTACGAGGTAAATATGAACACTCACCATATAATTTTATACCTTCGGTGGAAAAACCGCAACCTTTTTTTGGTGAGGCACCCTAATGCAAAAACATATGTACATATATGCTACGTTCGTAGCTATTCGAATTCAGTGATAGCATTTTCCTGGATTTCTCGAAATAGCGACAGCCCTGAATATGATTCCAGTAGGTATTTTTGTCTTTTTTTTATAATTTGCATTGCAAATATTTATGTAATGCCAAGTCCCATTATACATTAAGTTTATTAAAATATACATCATTTGTTTTTATTAACCGCTAAATAGCAACGCATTGCTAACTTACTTAAGAAATGACTATTTTTTTTTTGCATTCAATGCGTAGTGTTAACTTTACTAAGTAATATATAACTTAGGTAGGTAATTTAGTGAATTGATATAAGTAAATATGTACATAGACATTTAAATAAATTTGTGGTAGATTTCACGAGAAAATATTTCTATCATTTGATTATTTTAATTATGCTATTGTATACCACACATTTAGATTCAATGTTACAAATTTTCACAATTTCGGCTAATTAAACTCAGCAAATGTTGCCTGCATATGCATTAATGCTGTACACTTGCACATAAGTATTAGAGTGGAGCAAGAAAAAAAAATTGATTTCGAAATTCTAATAGCGCGGAAAAGTAGCGTAACTTGATCACATTGAACCATGTTAAACTGTTTTCCAATCGATAATATTTACGATCGCCCTAAGAGCCTTAAAGTTTCGAAAAATCTCTCAAATTATGGTTCACACACACACTGTCACCTAAAAAATTACCAATAATCCATGACATTTTTTAGCAATTTGAAACTT
The DNA here is from genome assembly GCF_013731165.1 of Rhagoletis pomonella. NCBI lineage: Eukaryota > Metazoa > Arthropoda > Insecta > Diptera > Tephritidae > Rhagoletis > Rhagoletis pomonella. The sequence goes on from NW_023458558.1 coordinate 29,217,014, forward strand.
GTACTTTGTTGTACTACAGTTTAGTTAAAAAAAAAAAAGAATAAAGAACCATAAATTGAGAGATTTTTCGAAACTTTGAGGCTTTAGGAGTGACCGTAAATATTTTCCGATCGGAAAACGATTTACAACGGCGCAATATTATCATATTTGCAACTTTTCCGCACCTTTAGAATTTTGAAATAAAAAAAAAAAATGTTTTTTTCCGCTCCACTCTAATTAGTCATACATATGTAAGTACATATGCATGAAAATTGCTCGCTGTGAATTCACCATATGCATACGCTATTGCTCTCATCAGTATGAAATGACCATGCAAATATTTTAAAGCGAAGATAAGTAGCCTTATCGTGAATTCCGTGTGAACAACTATCTATTCCCAAAAATTATAAGCCCAATTTGTTTTTGTTTTGCTTGTTAGTTTATAGTTGCGTTCGATAACAAAATTAGCCAACACCAGCCAACAATCAAAATCAAGAGAGTAAGCGAAAATTCTCTCCCAAAGAGATGAAAAAGCAAAAAAGTAAACGAACAGGAAATTAGCCATTACTTGCAAAAACCGGAAGAAGAAGACACACCACCTGACTTTGTTTATGTTTTATTTGTAAACAAACTGAAATTCATGTTGCCTCCATAGAAGAAAAAGGGAAAGTGAACGTTTAATGTTCGCCAGGAACATTTCTAGAAGTAAAAACTAGTTGGCGCTATTATAAAGTCCCATAGCAGGCAGCCAAAAAGCATATAAATACCAAAACTCGGTAAATGCAATTTTGTTTGTTTACAAAAATTGCAACCATATGTTTTGTGATCATATGTTTTCGTGTTGGATAATTTTTGCTGGCTAAAATTTTGCCAGTACAAAATGAACGCTTCTCTTGCATCAAAATGAACGCTTGCTCTCTCAATTTTTGTGTGTTGGATAATTTTTTGCCGTTATCGAACGCCATCCAGTAAAAATTTGGAAAAACTATTACAAATCTTTGACTTATCGAACGCACCTCATGATAACGACTTATTCACATGGTATTGCCGATAGGTCCGAATTTTTCTCCTATAATTATTTAATGATTTTTTTTTATTGTATTGGATATTTTTCTTTTAGCTCAGTTTTTGTGTTGTTGTAACGAAAATAGTGCATCATTTTAGGTTTGTAGGTAAATATTAATTTTTAGTTAATAGTTATTAATTTATTTATGTATGCATATTAAGTATGCTTTATAATATTCTCTCACAATCAGTCGATATTTGACCTGCTTTGATGCAGTTCCGTCTTCACAATTCCATCACTGGTACATATGTAAGTATGTATGTATATCTGTATGCATTTATGTTCATACATATGTTTAAGTTGATGTTTTATAAAATTGTACATACATATATGTAATAGTAAATACCAGGAACGAAAAAAAGGTATTTTGTAAAATGTTTATTAAAATAATCAACATGCAACATCTGTTAGAAATGATGTACAAAGTTTTTTTAAATCCTTTTTAGAAAACTTCTTGCGAAAAGAGGCAAAAGTCGCAAAATAGAAGGGGTTACAATATTTTCCAAAAGGATTGCTCGTGAAGTTTTGAAAACGAGAATTCTATTAACATACCTGGTGGATTCTCGAAGCCTTGCAAAGCCCTGCACCTGTTATAGATTATACGGTAAAACCCGGTTTTCCTCTGTGAAATTTTTGCAATCAGCGCAATTTGGGCTTTGAAAAACTTCGAGAATCCCCCGAATATGGCTGTTAGATGAAGACCCATAGCTACGGTGACCATACGTCCTGTATTATACGGGACAGTCCTCTTTTTGACCCATTGTCCTGGTAAGTTATTTATTTAATACGGGACGCCAAATGTATTTCTTTTAATGTCCTGCATTTGTCCCGTATTTGGTGTTCCGACACCTTAACAGCTCATTAAAATTTTTATAACCTGAATGCCTTTGATTCGAATCGAGGAATACATACAGTGGCCAAAATAGAAGTTGAGACTCGACATTTTAGTAAGTTTTGGCTATTTTTCCTTAGTATATTCAATGTTTATTATTTATTTTATGAAAGCAAAGCTCTTTTCTTAACAAAAACCATATAATACCAAATTTCCAACTTTGTGCAAAAAACTATAAAAATGAATTCTTCAATGTTTCCCAAAATTTCAAACTTTTTAATTAGAATCTTTTGAAAAAAAAATTTGGTTTGCAGTTTTGTAATTCATTAAAATTGAATATAATATAGTGCGAGTGGAAAGTGCTGCTCATTTGCTTCTCTTTCAACATACTTACTTTGTATGAAAAAAAAATGCGTAACACCGTCAACGAAAAAAAACTTTCCAAAAATTAGTGGTAAGTCTTACCGACTTAAAATTGCACTTTATAATACTAAAATTTAACGAATTTTTTAACAAATTTGACGGGGTAAAAATCTCGAGAAAATTTTCTCACAAATTTGTGATGTTACCATAAGGATACTGTTTCAGGGTAAACAGTGTGGAAACCAATTGCAAACTATTTTTTGTCCCGTATTCGGCTCTCATAAATATGGTCACCGTACCCATAGCGCACTCAATTTTAATCGGAGGTTTTTTATACAGCCCAATTCTGAATACTCCCGGGGAGTTTGTTCTCCGGGAATTTGTTTCTCCCGAGATAGAAATCCTTCAATAATTAACTCCCAGGGAGTAGCATTTACCCCGAAAATTTGGGAGGAGGTAATTCGAACCTCGAAAAAGCGGTTTGACACTTCTTTGACAGCTCAACTTCGCCATTTAAAATAAAAAATCCTCAGGGAATAAGAGGATAGGTAAAAGAAAAAAGCTCTCGGGCATTTTCTGTTCAGAATCGGCCTGATATCTTCGATGACTTCTAGAAAAATTTTTTTCAGTCATCTATTTGCCATTTTTAATGAGCACACATGCTACTTCCAAAAAAAGGATCAAAAGACCCCATTATGGTTGGAGTAAAGGGATTAAAATGTTCTAGGAAGTCAATTTATATTAAAAATAAATTTAGTTTAATTGAATTTGCGACCAAAAAGGGCTAACCATAGCCTACGGGAAAAAATTATGAAGCCAAATCCTTTTAGAATCGGACTATCATGCATAAAATAAAAACTAATGATTACATATTTGTTAATTTATATTACTTAACTTACGCATAATAACGGGTGATTTTTTTGAGGTTAGGATTTTCATGCATTAGTATTTGACAGATCACGTGGGATTTCAGACATGGTGTCAAAGAGAAAGATGCTCAGTATGCTTTGACATTTCATCATGAATAGACTTACTAACGAGCAACGCTTGCAAATCATCGAATTTTATTACCAAAATCAGTGTTCGGTTCGAAATGTGTTTATTTATGGTCTACATAATCGACCAAGTGAGCAAACAATTAATGCGATTGTGACCAAGTTTCGCACTCAGTTTACTTTATTGGACATTAAACCACCAACCACACGAATGCGTACAGTGCGTACAGAAGAGAATATTGCGTCTGTTTCTGAGAGTGTTGCTGAAGACCGTGAAATGTCGATTCGTCGCCGTTCGCAGCAATTGGGTAAAGCGTAAAGCGCGAAACACATTTCGAACCGAACACTGATTTTGGTAATAAAATTCAATGATTTGCAAGCGTTGCTCGTTAGTAAGTCTATTCATGATGAAATGTCAAAGCATACTGAGCATCTTTCTCTTTGACACCATGTCTGAAATCCCACGTGATCTGTCAAATACTAATGCATGAAAATCCTAACCTCAAAAAAATCACCCGTTAATTACCATTCCTGGGAAATACACTTATTTGAATTGTGGTCTAAAATATTTATGTTCCTTTTTACTGCTATCGTTCGTTAGATATTAATAGATAGGCACGTTTTCACTATTTCAACTTTTCGAAGACTTTTTCGAATTCCAAATACAATAAAAACACACAAGAGTATAAACTCCCATTATTCTACTGACTGAGTTACATTGATTTTTACGATATCAAACTTTAGTTTTCATTAATTTCTGATAGCAAGTGTGTTCAAAGTTAGCAGTACATAGGTACTCGTGTAAAGTAGTACTTCCCGGTAGCAAAGTTGTGGTAAAATTTTCAATATGAACGGCAATTTTAATCCTCATCAGATTTTTGAAGTGCTTTCACCATACAATTGTTTTCATTTTATACATATATACACGTACATACACATCCATTAACTTTTTACAAGTTTCAAATATGTTTTTGGCACACCTCTTTCATAGTATGTCTCGACATAAACTTTTTCGTCGATTAAACTTATATATTTAAATTCTTTGATATTTTAATTGATTTAATTTTAAATGATTATACATACACATTTATATTAAAAGTTCATTTTTGGTATAATATTTTTGTACTTACACATATATGTATTAGGGTGATCCTTAAATATATGAACATCATGGAGCACCCCCTTTTATTTTGTATGCATAGGCGATATACTACTTTTAATACATATTTATGTATGTACATAAACAAGTGAATATATTCTTGAAAGATTTTTTGTTTTGTAATGTTAGTTTTTTATTTTTTCTTTTGTTATTATAAACTGTACTGTACCGAACTGTAGAGTAAAAAATGTCTAATTGTCCGGTTTGTAGGCGTGTCCGGATTATAGATGTGGCCAAACCACCGCGTGTCCGGATTACCGAGATAGCACTTTAAAATTAAGTTAATCGACTTTCTCAAAAAAGAAGCCCTATCTTGCCTTTTTAAGCGTACATAAAATACAAAATACATAGAAACGTATTTATCACTTGGGACCTGGATTTTATGAGAAGCTTTTTCATGGCAGAAATACAATCGAAGGTTTCCCATTGCCTGGCGATGGGCAACCAACTATAGAAATATTTCTTTCTAATCTATAATTTTTTATGTGCCATGGATCGAACCCAGGTCTTACCAGTTGGCAGTACAGTTCTCTAACCAGCCACCCACAGCAGCTGTCCTGATGTTTTCACTTAAATACAAAAATTTGTTTGCGTTCTCGCCAAGTGAGTTTGTTCTGTGACTGCCGGTGGGTGGAGCAGAAAAATAATTTTCAGCAACTGCTTTAAGTAATTCTAGGGAGCTAGTATTCCGATATTGAAGAATATCAGCACCTCTAAGAACTCTGTTATATGTACATACATACATAGATACATATGTAGATTCCTTAATTACAATTTCAAATTCCGAAGCTCTCAACTGAAAGTCAGCTGATTAAAAAAAAAGGTTACAATACCACATTTTATATATACATTTAAAATATAATACAAGTTCAAATGAAAAAAAAAAACCAGATAGAAAAAAGGTTGGGCTTCGGAAAAAACTTCGGTCGTTTTTTGTCGAAGCCTAGCGTTCACCCGAATATGATAATATTGTCGATTAATCGGCAAACCGAAGACGAAGGCGAACGTTCTGTCGGACTCTAGATGTTTTATTTTGTACGCAGAGCAGGGGTGCCCCATATATAATTTAGATGTTTATATTGTAAGGACCACCATAAAATGTAAGTTTGTATGTAGTATACCAAAAATGAGCACCAAAGTAGGGAAATAGTAAAAAAAGGTTTATCTTCTGAGTTTCTGAAAACTGGAAAAAGTAACCAATAAATAGGTATTACTTAACTAGTATAAATAGCTAGTGTCTCTAACAAAATTATAAACGCATTTTAAATAAAAAAGCCTTGAATTGGCCCACATTTTACTTCTTCATAAATTTGCATTGTCTTCTGGTGGCCTTATTATGTTGGATCTAAAGGCCTTATCATAGAGCTGTACTATTCGTTAAACGTTTATTGTTAATGCGCAGACCAAGGAATGTGAAATGGGGAACCCTAATAGCAGAAGTGTCTGACGCATGAGTTTTGAAGACTATTCGATTGGGACCAGCAGTGGACGGAGCTACGCCTGAATACCACCTAAACAACGAGGCGTCACATAGTGCTTCGACTATATGGAGGCAGGTGGAAAAAAGTACGATCACAGTTGATGAAAAAAAAACGGTTGGAGAAAGAACACTAAAAGTCATAAATACAATATTGCATGTCATTTACTCACCCCCCTCTCTACGAACGGTACATTTCCAACAAAAATACTGGAATCGGCGCGATATACTCACTAATCAGTTTCGCTGCCTTTGGTGCTGAACCCATTAAAGAAAGTGTTTCTTTTTCAACTGTAATCAATTATTTTTAGTGTAATGAAATATTCAAAAGAAGGTATTTATCATTAATTTGGTATTTTCCTACTTTTTATTAAAAAATTTACTTGGAAATGTAGGTGCTAAAGATTACCCTTTAAGCAATTTTCTAAGTGCTCAGAATTTGTGAGTCTAAAATGAGTCTTTCTTTCATCATAACTATGATTCTGAGGCCAGTCAAGAAGGCTGATTCATTTCGGACTATTTTGGTGTCATAAATTCTCAATGTTGTCATCAGAAAGTCTTCAGTACTAATAGTCAAAATACTAATTTATACCATACTATAGAATTTTTGCCTAAAGTGCTCAACAATGTCTTGTAGGGTAGCTTACTGCCAATATAGAAGTATTACATCGTCGCCTGGGTAAAAGATTGTCGTATGTTAATTTCGGTAGGTCGTGGGAAATACAATTTCTCAAAAACGCGAAGATAGATTTTCTCCAAAGTCTATGAATATGTTACTAGTTCACAAAGCTCTTAAATGATTTAATTTTTAATGTTTAATGTTTATTGTTAATTAGTTTTGAGTTTATGAAGGATTTTCTTTAGTAACATTTTGTCGTAAGCGCCATTTGTCCGCAATTTGGCAGGCACTTTGTATGAAATACGACAAAATGTGATCAAAATTTCTACTAAATTAACGACAGTTTTTACTCAATTTCTCGGAAACTAAAGGAGATATCCAAAAATGGAGAACGTCATTTTTAAGATATTGATTAGTTTAATATGGCTGCATCACTAACTAAATTTTTACATAATTATAGAAAAAATTGTAGTCAAAATCTCGGAAACTAAAGGAGATATCTGAAAACTGATAACACCAATCGAAAGACCTTATTTCAAAATATATAACTACATCTAGAACTAAAAATCGTCAAAATTGCGCTTACGACAATCTTTTACCCAGGCGACGATATGGTATTAGTAAAAAAAAGTGCGGGTATCGGTTCGTCAGGTCATGAAATAATACGCATGATTTAGAAAATTTCATGTAGTTTTCGAGCATATAATTGGATCTTTTGGCGCGACTTTGCAAATATATGTAATTTTCATTTTCTCCTTTATTCGATTATCAACTTCTTTTTGCATAATTTCGGGAAAAATATTTTTCGAACAATGGAAATAACACAAGAAATATTGGGAGAAAGGAGAATATTTACACCTACGTAATTTTGTTTAAGCATAACCTCTGCTATTCTCATTGGGGCCACATTTTTTTGCGAGTTGTATTGATCCAATATGCCCCATATTTCATATTTTGGGGTTTCTAATAAAAGAGAGAGTACAAGCTAAATTTCATCGTAATTTAATGTTTCCCTACAAGAGTACAGGGTGTGGCAATAATCCTATCAGTAAGTTTCAGCGAAATTGGTGTAGGTTAACTATTATTCACCTGCCTCCATATAGTCGAAACACTGTGTGTAATTGCTCCCGCTTAGAGAGCATAACTTAATGCTCAGCAAACGGTTACTGGTTGGAATCCGAATAGACACTTGCATGAAGCAGATTACCATTTGGGGACGTCAGAAGGCATCTCCACGAACTCACGGATGAGATCATACATATGAATGGAACTCAATCGCTGCACCCGACAGGCCCTAAGCGACATCCATAGAGAGTCGATTACCACTTTCAAAGACTCTCGCTCCTTGAATGTCTTTATAACTGCACAGTCGTCATGAAGAGAGCTTTAGCTGTCGCTGGAGACACGCGTATCTCTGACAGAATTTAAATTTGGTGACTACAATCGACTAATCAAATCAAACTCCTTTGTTATTACCGAACCAATGGTAAATAATAAGAAAATTTAGCTTCTGAAATGGTCAGAACGGTCTATGCGGAGATTTTGAGTGAAAATGAGACACCAAATTTCACCATATTCTATAAGGATGCACCGGTTGGCCCTAATGTCACTGGCCACTCTTTCAAACTTAATTGTAAAACATCGTATTTTTTGCTGAAATTGTGGCTTTTACGGAACACTAGAAATAGCAAAGGCCTGTCGTTTGTAAAAATGAACACCAACAACCATGTAATTTATAAAATATGTACATAACTTTACTAATGGAGACAGAGTTGCAATTGAATGGACACCAAGCCAGGAAACGAAAAAGCAGACAGTCTAGCGAACGCGTTGAATGGGGACAATGTAATGCAGGTAAAATGCTCGGTCGACGAAGCACTTAGACAAACTAGAAATCAGATAAAGAAAAGTTGTTATGAATGCTCTAGAAATAAGCCGAACCTATTCAATGACATTTTCGATAAGCGGTCTAACAAGACATGGTTTCATAAATGCACGTTAAGCGCAAACAAAAAAAAAAAACAAATTAACAGAATTCTCGCTGGATGTACATACATATGACACAGAATATTTTTACAATATCAATTTATTAAACTCGAATGTACATATGTGGCTGTGGCCAAATTGGCAGCCTACGTTCACCAAAATTGTGAATGAGACCCTCCAGTTAAAAGGACATTATGGCTACTACACGCTACCAGGTACATATGCAGCACTCAAGGATATAAATATAGAAAAAGGGAACTAATCTGGCGTTATGTGACCCGACAGTTCCTGTCAAGCACTTCAAAACTCAAAAATAAAAAGTATAACATTAATCAACAATTTAGTAATCTTAATTTCATTTACCTGTATTTATACTGGATGTGAGATATTTCAGCCCTCTTGTGGTAGTGATGTTCATTCTTGGTATATATATAACTACTACATATGTACTTATGTGTGTAACTGTTCATACGCAATTAAGTAAATACATTTATATATTTAAAACGGCTCCGAAAAACATACACGCATTATCTTCTCTCAGTTTTCGATTGACTTTTCAAGTTAATAAATATGTAGTAGACTAAGAATTAAATTCGAATTTGTAAGCACGCTCACTATTAAAATTTGTCGCACATTCATAAGCCTTTCATAGAAATCGAAATTGCATATTCGTATGTTACATTTAAACTTTATTTCACCCAAGTGAAATATTCCCTAAGACTATCACTTTTTGGAATTTCTTCGGTTCCAAAGACATTCACATATTTTCTTGAATATTTGCTACTTAAATGTAATTAATGTTTAGCTTACTTGAGCAGAGATATGCAATTTACAACTGTACTGTGTATTAAGTATACTGTCAATGATTAAATTAGTAAATAAAGAAGCACCCTCTAATATATAGTTAAAAAGATGGTTTCTAAAGTATACAGCACAGTATTATAAGATGAACATTAGGAAATCATTTCATTAAGAAATAAACCACTCCTTAAAACACAACACTGCAGCGATGCCAACCATATATTGCGTTGGAGCAAATTATTTCATTAAACCGGTTATGCTACATATTCATAGCTGATTAGTTGTTAACAATTAAATCATTCAGGAAATCGTAAACTTGTCTAAATTTTTATTTCTGTTTCACCTTTACTCCACCTATCTGGTCATGAGTTTTGTATAAATATGTACATAATACATTTTCGATTGGCATCACTATTTTCAAAATCGAAAATACATAACAGTGTTTGGATACATAGAAAATGGCTAATGGCTATGTATTGCTTTAAAATGCGTATAAATTGCTTTATAAGATTTAAATACCTAACGAAACTTCAATGCAATATTTGACTTTAGAACGAATTCATTTGCCTTTAATACACACTATAACATGTATTGTTAACGTACATGCGCATAACATCACAACTTTGTTGCAATCTACTTAGTTAGTTAGCGTTTAATCCTCCCATTCATCGTCATTACCCGACGAATCGTCGTTCTCATCATCTGACGGTTGCATGACGCGTTCGCGTTCAAGTAGCGCGCGCCTCAGCGCAACGGCCAGCGCATCGCTGGCAGCCGGACCCGTGCCGTCATCGCTATTGCGATTGATGGGCGCGCGATCATGCGATGGCTTCAGCTCGAAACCGCTGCGAATTTCAGACATTAGATCACTGTGTGAATCGCCACTGCCTGTGCTCAGTGCTGCGGTATCTACTTTCTGTAAACAAAAAATTAAAAGTGTTACTCAAACTATTACTTAGAGGAAAAACCATACTCGAAAATATACCTTTAATACAGTTCCTTTACGTATGCTCTCCAGGAGTTGGCTGCGCACATCTGGTACGACGGGTAGTTGCGCTATTGGCCGTTTCGTTTCTGCTGCCGGCGCATCCGTCGTGCTTATTACCTGCGACTCGACCATGGCTGGCGGTGGCGGTGGTGGCGGCGGCGGAGGTGGTGGTGGCTGTTGCAGCAGGGGAAACGCTTTAGCAAAAAACTTAATACTTTGAGTATGGTTAAGAATAACTTACAGCTGCCGCTGGCGCAGCTACAGCAGGCTGTGGTGGTGCTGGTGGAGGTGGCGCTACATTTATGGGAGGCGGTCTTGTGGGTGGTGCTGGTGCACGTGTTGCCCCCGGTACTGTTGTTGGCACCGGTGGTGGAGGTTGTCTCGCCGGTGGTGGCGGTGGAGGCGCAGTTCTTTGGCTTACAGTTGTGCCATTTTGATGCTATTAATTGTACGATTATTTATATTGCCATTGAAGAAATTTTATGTTGATAAATACTTACATGCTGGTGACGACTTGGCACAGGTGGCGGCGCGGTGGGCGCCGTAGCTTTTGGCGATTCCACGCGCTCCGATTTGACCGATGCCAGTACGTTGTTGCTTTGAATGAAGTCGTAGATAAAGGCACGCGTGTCGCGGTCCTTCAGTTCATTTTCGGATACGCCAGCTTTAGCGAAGAAGCTAGTGAGTACTTCATCGTTCTCATTGCCAGTTAAATCGAAGCCCTTATCAGCATCCCAGCCGACATGGCTGATATGCACGAAATTTGTTGGCGTACTGATATCCGCTTTAGTAACTTTTCGTTTCGCCTTATCTTTGCTTGATGAACCCGACAGACCAAAACTAGTACTAAGGAAGTTTTTGGAAGGCGCTACTGGGTTGGGACCAGGCGTCAGTGTGACAGAATTGATTTTTTGTGGGTGATTGCGAAGTTGAACGCCAGAGTCTGTAGTCGTCTGATTGGTCGCGGATGTGGATCTGTTTGCTTCTCTAGCCACCGGTGGTGGTATATTTGGCGCAGCTTGCGCTTTTGCGCGATTCCGTTTTTCTACACGCGGATGAGATAAGCATTTTTTTTATTTCAAACCAGTATGTATGTATGCATAAGCTTGAGTTAAAAAAAATGCAAAAAACGAAATAATAGGTACCAACCTAATTTCTTGCGATTTCTCGTTTCAATTGTCGTGTCCACAGCTCTATAAAACGAATCGCACTCTTCCTCCGACACAAAGTTTAAGCCTACGTGTCCATCCTGGCAAAAAATTGTAGATTTTATACATTGATTGAAAATTTTAGTTAAGAAATTTGGCCTTCTGTTGTGCCATGAAATTCCTCCAATAGTTTTCTGAAAAGTTTTCTTTTTAGTACTTATAACAAATGATTTCATCGAAACATGAAATTGCTTTTGTTGAGTGATTTTTTAAGGATTATCTACGTACTTGTGTATGTATACACAAAATACATCATTTGGTGCTTTAAAATAAAATTATAGTTTAAAAACTAAAACCTCGCTATTATACATTCCATTCGTACTGTCATCAGGTATGTAACTTGGGAATGGGAATCACTGTATCTTTTAGGCGCATCAATATTACATAGTTACATCCCGAGCTAATAAAAGAGAGGTAATAAAATACAAGTAAGCCTTAGACCTTCATTAACTTTTTCTTATTTTGCACATGGGGGACCCATAAAAATTGTTAGTATTAAAAAAATTGTAAAATAAACAACTGGGCATTATTATGAAGAGAAACAGAGTTCGAAAAATATTTATTTTTAAGAATGCTTGTACATATATCATTTCTACGAAAAATCGATAGAATCCTTCATAGGTTTTGAGGCAGTTCTAAACATCATTTATATCTATACCATTTCTACGAAATAGTGTTTATCCCTATATAAAATACATGGAAAACTTCGTGGGCTTTGAGTTCTAATAACAATTTTTTTTAATTTTTAAATGAGAGATTGACATTTTCTACTTTTTTTCGACCACTCCAATGTACATACATACGTAAGTATGTACTAGAGCTCTTGTTAATCGAGTGGTGGACTAATCGGTTAATTGGTTAGCAAAAGTGTTTTCAAAAAATAGTCGACTTTACTTAATCAGTACAAAAATCTGTAGTTAAATGTTGATTCTGAGTTAACTATGTATGCACTGTGAATTTGGCCCTAACCGTTTCCTTTCGACTTTTTCAGATAAGAGCTCTCAAACAACTACATAGTCGACTAACTGCTCATTTTCGATTTTTGCACAGGTTGTTTCATTTCAATAACAACAACAAAATACACTACAGAAAAATTATTTTTAACCAGATAACCTGATAGCCAGGCAACCGTGAACAAGCACATTGATAGCTAGCGATATGTAAGTAATTTTTTTAAGCATACGTGCATACATTCTTCATAACGGTTTCAATATTTGGAGTTATTTAAAAAAAAAAGTATGAGATAAGGTTTTTCTATACTAAGACAATGATAGATATGATCATTCAACAGAAAGTTCAAAAATTTCTGCCAGGCAACGAAATGACAAAAAATCTATGCCAGTTTAAAAATACCATAATGCCCTGCATAGTGGCATAGTAGTAGTAGTGGTTAGGTTTTACTTCAAAATTAACCACTATTTTAATAAGTGTAAGGGAGTTTACGTACATATATATATACTTTTTCAATGCGGACGCTTTTTAGTTTTTATTTTGTTTTCGCTGACTCTATATTTCGCTTCTTAATTACCCTTTAAAAAAATATAAAAAAAGTAATTAAGGAGTGAAAATTTTTAATGAAAATTTGCATAAAGTTTGGAATCATAATTACAAGACAAGGTCATTCAATTCTTTGGTCTTTGCTCTCTCATGTTATTTTTTGTGCACCAGCCCAAATTCAAATTTCTTTAAATTTTTATAAGTTTGCTGGGACAAACCGTAGTTCAATATGCATCGATTGAGGAAAAGTCGAACTTTTTGAATCGATTCATGGATCGAATCGGAACTAAAAACTCGACAAAAAATCGGTTCGGAATGGCTCGATTAATCGATCTTCGATTTTAAAACGGCATCTCTAGTTCGAAGTAAGCTAACCATACCACAAAAGAAATGCAAATGTCAAATGTTCTCATTATATCTTTTTCATATTTAGCAACTAAACTGATCTAACCTACATACGTTTTTAGTATTGGGACGTATGAATAAAAACCAAGAAATTACTTTTTCTTAAAATTTCAGACCTTTTTTGTAATTTATTTGAATTAATCGAGTTAAAGGTCTGAAATTTAAAGAAAAAGAATTGCTTGCTTTTTATTCATACGGCTCATTGATGCAATTTTGAGCCTGAGAAACAATTTCGATACAAAATTACCTATACAAAATCTATGAAAAAGAACTTTTTTCCGGAAATTTCCACTTTTCTGCAAATTTTTTTAAAGTCTAAAAACTTTCCTTGGGTAGAAATAAACACAACACAAAATATAACTCAATAGGACGATCCGTTCTAGAGTCGAACGTAGAGTCTTGCGTAAGAAACTTTGCTTTATATAAATAGAGATTTAAAATTTTTACATAGTTGGTAACCCTCTTCAAAATTATTACTTTTGGATAAAAGAACATTTAAAGTTCTCTCTAAATGCGTCGTAACATTTTACTTATTATTTTTTTTTTTTAAGAAATAACTACATTTGAACAACGTTACTACTTTACGCACGAACGTGGGCTCTTCAAAATGAGATATCAATCATAGAATTTGATAAAATATTAAGGAAGATATCGTGTGGTAACGCGTAAATACGTTTAGGAAATGAGTACATAGATTGAGGTAGTGCCTCGACAAGGCATGCTTGTATTTTTGCAGCGCTTATATGCACTCCTCGACGCGAGTATTTGTTGAGCTTATTTCAAATAATATCTTCCAAGGACCTCCCCAATCTTACTACATATGACATCTTCCATTATCGTCCTGTGCACGGCGTTGATGTTTTCTGGCGTACAAACCGATATTGGACGATCTTTTCGATGTTCATCGGCGAACGCTTCAAAGCAATTTTCCAATTTCAAACACTGCCCTTGATGATACTTCATCACCAAAAGTCGAAACAACTTCATCGATGCACTATTGTTGTGTTAATTCAATGTCGAATGTTTAAACAATCATTCAACGAAAACATTTTTCTTAAATATGCCTTTTTTGCCCACTTTAAACATTGAAGTAACTGTAAACAACACATAGAGCGCTCGTATTGTGTAACGTTCTCAGCACGTTAATGCTTAATAATGTAAAATTTCAAGATGCAACGGTTAGATCGACTTTTTAGTGACTCTCTTACAACGAGGAACAATAACCATCATCCGATTTACTTTTGCTGTCATTCCAAAAATAATTCAAATATGTTATTAACCGACTTCAAAAACAGGAGGAGGTTATCAATTGGTCAGAATATTTCTACTTTGTATGCTTACTTTGGGCCAGGTTAACCGTTTGCGATAGTCGTTTTTTATCTTAAAGGAGGCAAGATCGTCCCATACTAATGGTTTCGATCATTGGATCATGGAGAAATCACAGGTATTTCAAAACTTTTATATTTTTGCATCAAAATTACTCCTCTCTTATTTGATAGGTGGCCGCTATCAGTAGCTCGTTTCTGTAACTTTTCTCTACCGATTATTTCTCTACTAGTAGAGAATATACTTCATTCTCTACTACTCATTAGCAGTAGAGAACAGAGCGGCGAATTCATATCTCAATTCGCCTTGGTAGAGAATTGTTACAGAAACGAGCTACAGATTTGATGTAAATTTCGGCCGTTTATATGGCATAGATTTTCGATTTCTTGGTGGGCCTGCGACTTGTTTACGTAAATCAGCGCCTTTAAGTAACCCTATATTCTGAGGACGTCTGATCGGGCCATCTCACCTAAACGAGAAATCAAACGATCTGGAAAATAGTTCCTCCATATTTTTTGCATTCTGGTAACGTATACCACTGAATTTCGAAATTCAAGAAATTTCGTAACAGTCCCCGTAAAACTCAAAAAAGTTATAGCGTCTTCAAATATATTTCGGCGCGAAAAAACGCGTACCAAGTTTCACGGACTACAATATTGGACCAGATTTGATGAGGACAATAAAACAATTCGAAAACCAGTTTTTACTATCCTCTGAAACTCCACGTATTATTATAATAAACTACTGCAACAGATTTCATTAAACTTCCATTCTTCTATGAGAATCTACATACACTTTTTATATTTAAACACAAATTTACTTTCCGTTTCATCAATTTCACAATAATAAATTTAAAATTTCTAACTAAAATTAATTTTTTAATTTAGGTTTTTCGTTGTTCGGAAATCATCTGGATTCGATATATATGGACGTATGCATGTACATATGTACATAAATTAAAAAACCTTGCGGAACACACTTACCTGTCCTTCGAAGGTGAGTAAAAATGGACGCGCTTTAATGATTTTCATAGCATCGTACAGCTCGTGTTCCCAAATCAGTTCGTTCTTTATTAAACAGTAGGCGCGCAGAAAGTACGAACGCATTCCACTGTCCTTTACAAAGCAAACGACACCCGTGTGCTTCTTCTTCCAATGCGAGTGGGCGGACCCTTCAGTTTTGTAGATCTGCACTACAGCTGTGTTCAGCGTCTGTAAAATTACAACAACATATAATTACACAACTGATTAACTCTGCTAAAAGTGATTTACTTTTCTAATATATATATATATATTTTTTTTCACAAAGCACTACAAATTACAAAGTATTTAGTTGAGAATATTTGAGTTAAACACAATAAAAGTTCCTATTCATTTTCGATGCGTAACCTTAGTTGGTTTGATCATTTGAATCACTGGTTTGTAGCTTTGTTTTAGGTCGGCTCGCATGTAAACTATCGATTTTCAATCATGCGCATATCTTTCCCGATCGACCGCACTGAAGCGTCTAAACTCTGGCAGTGCACTTTCGTTTTCGTTTGACCGCTTGGCGCGCGCTGGTTATGGCGACGATTGGTGCACACAACGATGGTGGCAATATAAATGCAGGGGTGCGACGAAGGCACAAATCGGACGGACAGTTTGTGCGATAGGCTTAATGATTGCATGGCTGGATGGATGGATGGATGGACGCTATAGATGTATGTATGTACATTTGCGTGGTCCTAAAATGCATGTGAAAAAGTAAAGTCGGAATTTTAATATCGTCACCACCTAGGATTTTACTATACCGAAAAAAATAAACCCCTGAAATCTGTAGTATTAAAAAATGGTTAAATAAACAATTGGGTATTACTATTTGAAGTATACTGTAGAGAACCAGAACTGTGCCTTAGACGGTTCCAAGCCCGGTTTGAGAAAACCGGAGGGGAGACAGGGGTTTTTGGTATTTCCAGGGTACGGGCTTGACTACCCCACCTACCCCAGTCAAAGGCTACCAATCCTGAGTCGGTCGGAGCCGCAATTGGCAGAAGAGTCTACGGCTTTCAAAGTCTTACCAGAGACTTAAAACCTGGGACCGAAGGCGAACAGATGCCCCTGGAGTGTGTTCGTTGACTAGATAAGCAAAGCCGGTGAGACGAACAAAGACAAAAGACAGGCCAGATGCACATGTAAGATCGTACAGCTGGTGAAATTTGCATGGAAGAATGTGGCTCCTCAAGCAACTCGAGCGGGTGTATAAAACCGGAAAAGGAGTGATACTGCATGCCTTCACCCCCCCCCTCCGGTAAGGCTAGTAAGACTTGAGAGATTAGTGAGACGAGCAGAATGAATGTAGGTTAATGGTGGCAACATGGTGAAGCTGTTCTCCGGTTAGGGAGACAGTGTTGGAGGTTGATGATGGCGGAAAAGCAAATCTCACTAGTTGTGGGGTTAAGCGTGTTTATTCTGGTAGGTTTAGTAGATCGCGTCAGTCGAGCTGGTCGAGCAAGTCTTGCAGGCGAGCTCTACTCCAGTCTTTCAGGGTAATGATTAAGACATGAATTAACCCGTTAAGCTTTGGAGCTTCGTGGAGCTTGGACTGCATTAAATTGCGGTAGGTTCCCACGTTAAACTTAAACTACGGATGTAGAGAACCAAAGTTTTCCGAACGAAAAATATTGCTTTTCAAGAATTTTATACTATTTCTTCGTAAGGTCGTTTTGTTTTAATATAAACTACATGGACCACTTTGAGCTCTTTAAGCGACCTCTAAATATTTTTTGATTTCAAAACAAAAAATAGGGGTATATTTTTTCGATATGGAACAATAATAGGGGGTGGGAGCATTAAATTCCGACTTTACTTTTTTGGAATACCTTAATGTACATAGATAGATAGATGACTTGGATGATCGTAACTATTTTTATACGCGAAAAGCGCTTATTTTGCATATCAATGCGTTTTTGTTTTCGTAGAGAAAAAGTCGTATGGCAACAAACTGACATTCACTTGCAATTGCAAAAAACGGAATGATGAAAAGAGTAAATTTAAGTTTACTGGTAGCTTAAGGTGGAGATTGCGCATGTGCCCCGGCTGTCCAACGCTAACAATTGGCTACCGTTTTGTACATACATATTTCGTTATTGGCATTGTGTGCACGTTTAAAAACAGATTCAACATTTGACAATGTCAATGAAACTTGTATGTACATCACAATACCAACAACACTAACACAAACACTATTTTCGAAGTGCAATGTGCCGAATAAGCCATAGACAAGAGTGTACTAAGCTGCATACTAGTCCAAGCTAGCAATGCGACTACCCAGCAGTGAAATGGGAGTTCACAATTAAATGTCGGCATGCATGCATTGTCATTTAGATTAGATATGAGCACATCTTTGGCTCCCAAAACAATTAAAGAGCCAGCGGGTGATGCGTAAGAGGAGTTAAAAAAAAACTCAGCACCTCTCAAAAAAGATAAACAGCAATGTACTGCCTTGATACTAATATCTGGAGCCGTGAGAGCAGAGGTGGCGTAACCCACAATTTCTTTTCTTTGTACTAACTAATTAAAACCTTTTCCAAATGCAATAAAATAAAAGTGTTAGTATGTAGTAGAAGTTAAGGATTTTTATGACATTTCAAACCAAGCGGGTAAATCACATTTACTAAATTTTGTTGCCCAAAGAATTCAATCCAGCAAAAGTGCTGCGTACTCCTTGAAATTGTTGTTGCATTTACTTTTTATTTTGTCTACATTTTGTGCTGAACAGCTGATTGTTGTTTGGTACGAGCACAGGCTTGCATATCTCATATTTAAATAACCAATAATGGCCATTTAAGTGCAGTTTAGATATGTGACCTGAAAACGAATTTTTGAAGTTAATCAACAATTTCTACTTAAATTGGGTCTAAACGTACGTTTCCACGAGCTTCAAATTGAACGGTTTGGATTGTCAATTTCAACTTGAAATTGTAAATATTCACATGACAAATTTCAATTTCAAAACCAATTTCGATGACAGTTGTAAAAAGCAGAACAATAGAAAAATGTATCTAATAGTCTTGCCAATTTTTACCATTATAACGATTAAATTTAACTAAATGAACAACTTAACGCTGTGTATGCGACAGCGACAACTTCTAGACCACAGGCAATGCTACTTTCTTCGAAACTGTGGCTATTCCTTTTTACTCCATGGAGATCAACCATTTTTTCTTGCCACGACTCGATTAGGGCCTTATTCTCTGACATATACATACTTATCGTCACCTGAAATGCAAAAGACGTAACAAACATCGTCACTGAAATGGAAAAAGTCGTGACTGATATTTTTTTTTTCATAAAACGACTTGGGGAGTACAAATGCGACGAAATCCATCAATCAAAAGGTGAATTTTGAATTTTTGGTTAGTTACGGCATTTTGCATTCCAGCGACGATGTTGTTACGTCTTTTTGCATTGCAGGTGACGTATGTAAATCACTTAAAGTTATAAAACTTTCAAGTTGCTACGAACAAAATTTGACATAGTGAAATAATAATAAGGTGTTGTCAGTAGCGACGTGTTTGTTGTAGTTTTGACAAGATCGGCGTGCTTATTTTAAGTGCTGTCGATCATAATTTCTATACTACACGCTATCCTTTGGGAAATAGTATCTAAAATACTCAATTTTAGTAATTTGTTTTATCGCGATTTTTTAAGAACTTGGTGTTTTTGGAACGACATTCAGCCCCATTGCGTAAGTCGTAAATTAGGCTCAATTGTACGACTCGACAATATTGGCATTGTATACAGCCGTGCTGAAATAAGTAAACGACGAAAATCGTCGTAAACTATACAGTGCTGCCAAGTTTTCCCACTTTAATACACTAGTCGAGTGGAAATTTTAGGCAATGGCGTGAAACTTAAGATACGATTCGACTCTCGAAAAACGACTTGCATTCGACACGGCTCTCGTAATGAGGGCGATTAATACTTTAAATTGCTGGATTTGCATAATTTTTGTCCTCAAAATGTAAAAGAATAAAAGAAGGTATCGTGGTTATCAGTGGAAAAAGACGTACACAAAAATCGAATGGAAAGGCGATTGTTTTTAATATTAAAAAACTTTTGCTGCATTGTCATAATATTGAGCCAAACGCACTACTGATACACTAGAATAGAATGGCTGCATGTTAAAATTAGGAATTCACTTATATTTACGATATTTATGTATTTTAATCTATTTAATCATTTACAGCCTTATAGGAAATTGCCGTGGATTAAAAGTAGTATTTTTTCTAATAGGTACTCTAAAATGCATGACCGGAACAGAACTGCCGAAAAAGTTATTATTACACCATGAAAATTAGACTTTTTCAATTTCACCCAAATTGAGAATCGTGCACAATTGCAACTAACATTTTTTTCTATGATCGAATTGAGAAACATATCACACTTTCAAGCTGGAATTGAGAATGGTGCCCAAATTGCGAAACCTGGGGCTCGTGGAAACATTCTATAATAAGGCATCACAAGCAAATGGTTACTATTGCTTGAAATGAAGCTGATTCTGTGCTGATTTTATGATTGTTCCATTTACTGCGGGGTAATAACTGTAATAAACACGTATTTGCTAGTAATATACATGTAAATATGTTACCTATGATGACAATTTATGTAATGCCATAAAATATGCAATGTGTTTATCCGGTGCCTGTGACGACAAGAGCATAACAAGTACATTGTTAAAGTTAAAGGAGTTAAAAGCAGACTCTGTTCGTAGTCTATGAGCAAAGAGTAATAAATATACAACAACTATGTAATAGCCATACACATATTTTAAACGCAACGGAAACTGTCGTTGGTCAGTGATGGCCATGCATTTTGGGAGGATACTGCAAATGGTCTATGAGAAGAAAAAAAATTAATAAAACCTTTGGTGGTATCGTGGTACGGGATGGAAACGATTTCGCTAAATACTTCGAAGTTGAATGGAAGCGTTAAAAAAGAACTTTCGATCGATCGAATATAAGACTTTGAAAAGGAATAGCCATCAATAAAGTAGTCGAAGTGCTGAATGGTATTCGACTGCTGGTGTGCATGGAGTTGGTCACTTCTGAATATTGTCTTTTCGAAAAATTACTGTGTTAGATGAGGCGCGGTATGTCTGTTTTTTTTTTTTGTGATTAAGTTGAAACTAAACGTGAACATTTAAATTGTTCTAGAAATTGCATTTAGGCTAAGTTTTGTTATAAAATTAAAACCTAAGATCATGTTTTCATGGCTGTTTAAGTCTTTAATTAATATTTTTCAATGTTTATTATTTCCAAGAATTGACAGCTGTATTAACAGGGTTGCTTCGGGATGAACCTCGTTTGAAAGTGTGTTCGATCGACTCATTTCTTTTGTTGAATAAAAACAGTTGCGTTTCACCACCAGTTAATTCGATACCGCGGTTTGATGCCATATAAACAAGGTATATATTTATATCGATTCTTTTAGGCTCCTACAAGCAACCGTTATGGGAACAAAGTGCAGAAGTGCGTTTGGGTATAAAAATTAAAAATATGACTACTCTTAAAAATTAAAAATTGGTAATATTAACAATGCGATGTGCCATGTTTGGGAGAAATTGGTGGAGCCGTTACCAAGATATGCACATATAATCATAAGTGGGCTCATGTAGCTACGCCCCTTTTCGAAAAATTTATAATATTCTTATTTTTCGTCTAAGAGTTATTGTAAGTATCAATTTTGAGTGAATAATCTTCAGTAGTTACTAAAATATCAAGGTTTTCGTATTTAATGACTAGAGGTCTACACCGCCGCCGCCGTTTATTGTCATTTTTCGCCCGCCGCCGCCGAGTCATGAAAATATCGGCGTGGCGGCGGCGGCGGCGCACTATAGGCAAAACACGAGTTTTTATTCAAAATCGTACATCTTCGCTTAGAAAAGAGATAATGCAATGAAAATTTTTTTATCGTGAAGATAAGTGATCATATAACTATAGAGAAGTTACAACAACAATAACTTATCCCTCAAAATACCGTTCAAAATGTCAGTTTTCTTTTGAAATTTTGGATTTTGGCTCCCATTCCACTAGAAAACACTATACTTAATACACCACTAGCACTGTTTCTGAAAGATTTCTCTTTATTTTATCTTAAGACTCGATTTTTGGGACATTGGATGCTGTACGCGAGTGGCCAGATTGGAAAAAGAAAAGCTTCCTTCAAACTTTCATAACTCGTAAATTATCAGCTTTCACAAAAAAATTTATATAACAAAAATAGTTATACTGGTCGATATCTTTACGAAAGTGCAGCATTTAACCCTTTAATGCAGAGTCTGTCATATATGAAACGCTTTTTAACCCTTTCAAGGCAGAGGAAAAAGGTTCTCAATATGCTTTTGAACGTGAAAAAAAACTAGTGTTTTGCCTATAGTGCGACGTCCGGCGCGTGAGGAGTAATGTACAAAATATTCATGATGTACAGTGGTCGAAAAAATTATAGCCACCTAATATTGACAAGTATTAACAATTATTATTTTTTGTTATTTAATTTTTGTAATTTGTTTATAACAATATGGTTCATTCTTAAAAAAAAAAAGTATAAATCATTGTTTAAAATTTTGTACAATATTTAGAAAAATAATTAAACACACTTTCTTAAAAATTTCGACGTTTTTAATTCGATTTCTAGAAATATTTTGAGTATGCAGTTTTGTAGTCCATGGAATTCTAGTGAAATAAACAATTTATTTTTATATGGAATAAATCCGTAATATCTTCGACAAAAGAAATTCTAAAAAATCAAGCTATTTGGAGCGCGTACCTTTAATCTATTCAATGAACTACATACAAAACTGCATATCTACTCAAAATCTTTCTAAGAAATCTGAAAAAAAAATTAAATAAGGTAACAAAAAAAAAATTATATGTTAAAACTTGTCAACATATCGCACACGATCTTGAAAAGTGACACAACTCAAAATTTGGATTTTTTGAAATTATGCACTAAAAACGTACACAGAGCTGTTATTAAAGTTTAAGCAAAAATTGGACCAAATTTTTGTTATAATTTGTTGGAAAAACCAAAGATACAGTGCTACGAAACCGCTTTTCATATTTTTTGACGAACGTGTAATTTTGAGTTGCTTCACTTATGAAGAGCGTGTGCGATATGGTGCGGCTATGAATTTTCGACCACTGTGCTAAACTGGGGTACCAATTGACGCAATTCGATCATACTCCGTTCGTTCACAACGTTACGTTACTTAAATTACGGTTGGAAAAGTTTTGTTAATATTGTTCTTGAAAGAATTTTTAACACGAACAAAACATGCATTTTATGTCGAATATAGTTTTTAGTTTGACATCAGCATCACCAGCGGTTAAATTTTTTGCAAATATATATGTCTTTGTACGTTTCAACTAAACATGCCAAATTTGAAACAATCAGAATATCTCGACCCCGGCGCCACCGAACGAGACCATTTTTTACAAAAATGTTTCTGCGTACATAACCAATATGTATTACAAAAAGCAGCCAAATCGACCTATAATTAAGTTAGATCTAGGGCTTTTTTTCCCCGGTAGACATTCCGCTGGAAACCCTCATATCGACAGCTGAGTGGAGGATCTACCTTTCTCGGTAGCCAGTTCTAAAACGCCCTATGTCAGAAAACTTTTCATGACCGCTCTAATTTCGTTATTTTATTGAAAAACACCATAACTCAGAATTTGGCTGAAGAACACCCTATCTCAGAGTTTGGCTGAAGAACACCCTATCTCAAATAAAAATGTATTGAAAATGTGCTGAAATAGGGCGTTCTTGAAAATTCTTTTAACGATTTTTTATATCCCTTGCCAATTTTCACAATTTAATTATGTCAGAGTGCAACACAATTATGAGTTGTTTATATGACACTCAAATTGCCTTTTGACCCAATGGAATCACATAAACATACATACAGTGATACAGTATAACTATACAAACCATATGTATGTATGTACATCTTATTGGTTTGTCTGTTCGTGTTAGCTTTGCATTTGGATGCGGCGAATGCGACTAGCCCTAAAAGACTGATTATGGCAACTTAACTTAACTTAAAGCTCAGTTAGTCTAGACTTAATTTTCGTAACATAATCTAACTTAATAGTTTGATAAACTGTGTTGGCGGTTAGTTAAAACTTAACTTACCGTAAGAAACTTAAGAACTTGTAAGTTTTAGATTCTTAAGTTACGGTCTTACGGAAATTGTGAACGGCTTGCCAGATTTTCGTTTTAGAATTTCTCAAAACTAAATGAACGCAAACATATTTTTTTGCATGCATTTTTTTGATGTGGCATTTTAGGTGGCAAACTATCAAACAGCTGAAAAAGAAAACACAAAAACAAAATATTTCCGCACCTGGCTTAAGTTGACGTGTTGAGTAATCATTGACGATTTCTTACGGTTAATTAAATTAAGTCAAATCTAGACTAACTGAGCTTTTAAACTTAGTAAATCAAAATGCAACAGATGTTGACGTGGCATTAAGTTACATTAAGTTTCGGCTGTTCAATTATAAGCAACATCCATTTAAGAGAATTTTTAAGTGAGATCATGTAAGTTACGTTAAGTTGCCATAATCAGACCATTAGGGTGCTACTACTTCTGCGAGTATGTGGCGCCACATTACAACCTGCATTTTGTCAAATCAATAAATTTGTCGTTTTTGTTCGTTTCTTGTTTTTCGCCAGCTTGGATTCTATTTGTGTGCAGTACATTTTGTACGAAACGTTATGGACAAATGTATGCATGTAGTATGTAGTACGATTGCTGACCTTGCAGGCAAACGTTGTTTTCGTTTTTAGGAATGAAATTGGTGCAATTGCAACAATGCCAAAAATTTGAGTCGCCAGCATGTCTCGTTGCGCTAAAAGGCTTTTCAGTAAGTTCAACTTTGTAATATTATTTGAATTGTTAGCAAAACAAAGTTTAGTCAAGTGATTACAAAAGTATTTAATTATATGTATGTATGTACATTCAAATTTAGATTGAAGAAGTAGATTCTATTTTAGATTATATAGATTTCAATCCGTGCTGCTCTTAAAGAGTTGCTGGAAAAGCAAAAAATGCGGAATTATACTAAGGATACAAGTAAATACAGAATTTATAATTTCCGACGAGAATCTCTTCTTAATATCACAACTAAAATTTCAAATATCCCTTGAGTTAAAAAAAAAATGTAACGGGTTTTCGTGTCTTCAAAAACGTACGGATGTGATAAAATCCCTCGACTGGTCTATCGCGACTGGTCTGATGCGAGGTCCAATGCAATAGCTATTGTTATAGTCACCCTAGACCTGGGGGATGCGTCGCCTTTATAGTGGCGAACGTGAAATCGTTTTTTTGCTCAACTAGCATTGTACCTCACTGGTCACTGCCCAGATTGGACGTTGGCGATCTCCAGGTCAGTATCCCTCGACTTTATTGCCAAAGCTTGATTTTCAACGAATGTGTCGTTTAATTCAACTCGGCGGTTAATGAGCCGTTATTAAACCGCGTTATGCAATATAAGGGCGAGGCCGCCTCTAGCGCCCGAAGGCTATTTCTTCGGAGAACGTTGAAATCGTCCTGACTCTGAAGACTCGAGCCGGAGTGGGGTTTGGTCTCCTGGATCGCCGCAACAAAGATTTTATTTCGTCCCATGAAACAGACTATCTTAGCGATCTCTGATTTGTAAGCCATTGCAGTTGAACTGCAATAACTTTATTCGCTGCGCCTGGTGATGGTTTCGCGCGAAGTGAGTGAGTACTGAGAGATACATGTGCTGCATGCTGTGCCTTTGGTGCTCGACGCGTTGGTCTTGGGCCGGGTGGTCTTATCGCTGGTATTACAAAAGGTGGTTACGCTGGTGTATGTATCGGCGTGTGTGTTGGGCTACTACCGGTGGCATTGGCGCCGGGTATTGATCAGTGTTTCAGGTAGCACCACTTTTTGCGGACGTTGTATCTTACTGAGGTTGTATTGCGGTTTATCAGGTTGGTCCTCGTATTAGGGAAACATAGAATGAGCACCTTAAGATCTGGTATCTTTCCAGCGGAGCAAGCACTACAAAGTAGGATCCACGGTTGTCGCGCGCTTCTTCTGCCGGATATTCATTTCACACAGCGCCAAGGTATCCAAGGCGATAGGCCCAGACGGAATCTCTATGAAGATGTTGAAAAAGCTTTCAACTTGTCACTTTCAACCCACATCATTCCCGGGATGTGGAAAATTTGTGAGGATAATTGCCCTTCTTAAGCCAGGCGGACGCAGGAGATTCGTACAGTGCAAAGACTACTCCTCCCTAAGCATTTCAAGCTAGAAGGCATTCGACACGGTCAACCGCGCGACCCTCTGCCAAGACAATATGGACTCGTCGAATTTCGTATTGCCAAGACCAAGCCGTATATGTAGAATTTAACAGGGGTTCCCTCAATACAGTTTAATTTCTCCGACACTGTTTAATCTCTACATGGAAAAACTCCCGCCGCCACCATCTGGAGTCAATTTGATGATTGTACGATAATGGCAACGGCCCAAACATCGAAAGCCTTCTGTCAAATTTTTTCACTCCCAGAAACCTCCCCTATACTGCTACGTTCTTTACCCAAGGAGATGAAGTTCGAACAAGACATTTTCGTCGACGGCGCCAAATTACCGACAACCAACCACTCCAAAATCCTGGAAGCTACGTTTCGCGCACGCCTCAGCCACCTATAATAAACTACGAGCCAGGAATAAATCCTAGCCGGCAGCTGGACAATCGGCTGGCCCGTGCTTAATTGCGCAACGCCATTGTGATCGGCAGAAACGAGTGACATGCAGTGGAGAAATCTACAAACATGCCAGAACGCAGCTCTACGTACGGCTACAGGCTGCCTCATATCGTCCGAGTATCATATCCACGAAGAAAGCCGAATGCTGGCGGTGAAAGAACACAACACCATATTATCGAAGCTACCGGGAGGTTGAGCGGTGCTGCCACAACAACAACATTCAAATTGTTACTAATGGGGCATTTGCTGCTGAAGAGTAAATTTGATAAAAAATATTATCATAGATTCTCAAAACTATGTTAAATCTAGCGCCAAATACACAAATTTCCCACATTGTGGTAGGTGTATCAATAAGCTTAATTAACATACGTACATAAATATGTATATATGTAGATACATACACTTTACATGGATATATATTTCTATATTAGAGAGCATCTTTAAAAGATTCACAGGTGATTTAGCTTGATATGTGAGCGTACTAAATACGCAGTCAAATATGAAATTGTACATATGCTAATATCTTGCATCGCATATGCTGTGAATGAAATAGTATAAGCGCATGTTTTCAAGGCAAGCCTCGCGACACAATTCATAAGTATTCGAAAAGTGGAACAGGGGAATATGAGAGCTAACAACAACGTTTCGAATATAAGCCATCAAAGAGAGCAATGAGAGACCGACATTTTTAAAAATTTAAAACAGAGCACAAATAGTTTAATGCGGTACTTAAGCATGTACATATGTACTATGTATTGTTTCCATTTGGCAGTAAACAAATGTACATACTACCTGAATACATAAGTGCATACTTCTATACATTGCTCGTAAATGCATATATCGCACACGATCTTCCAAAGTGACACAACTCAAAATTTGGAATTTTTTGAAATTAAGCACTAAAAATGTACACAGAGCTTTTATTTACCTTTCAGCAAAAGCTGGAGAACATTTTTGTTATACCTTTGTTGAAAAACCCTAAGGTAAAATCTCCCTGCCCATATGATTAGCATATGCTAAGAAATAGTTTTTTGCATTTTATGACCAACGTGTAATTTTGAGTTGTGTCACTTTTAAAAATCGTGGGCGATATGTATGTAAGTAGGTACATAAATAAATGCATATGTGTGAGTTATTTAAGTGCATAAAAATCAATATGCCTCAGCCCTTAATTTATACAGGTGCTTATGAAAGGCCAATGGCAGTCATATGTATGTCCACTCGCGCCGACCAATCAGTGGTCATCAACACCAAGCTGAACCCTGTAGCATCGGACATGCACTTGATTTTTTTTTTGCATATATTACGCAACCAAAATGTCTGTGAAATGCTAGTACGAATCTAAACTAACTATGTACATACAGTGACGCAAACAACCGTGTAAGATTTTTAACAAAAAAAAAAAAATCAAACTAATAATCAAACAAAGATGGTCAAAACTTGTAAATGAAAATCGTTTCTAATTATCGGGCCAACAGAGTAAGTACATTAGGGTGGTAAAAAAAAAAAGTATTGTCAGAATTTTAATGCTCTCACCCCCTAGGATTGTTCTTTACCGAAATTATACCCCGTTTTTTTTTTGTTTTGAAATCAAAAAATATTTAGAGGTTGCTCAAAGCGTCCCAAATTTTCAATGTATTTTATGTGGGGAAAAAACCATTTTTCGTAGAAATTATTAAGAATTCTTGAAAATCAATAGTTTTCGATCGGAAAACTTTGTTTCTCTTCAGGAGACTTTCAATAATAATACCCAAATAATTACTTAGTCAGTTTTTAATATTAACCATCTTTTATAGAACCCCTGAAAACACCAAAAAATGCAATAAAAAAATCGCTGGTGTTAAAAAATGGTAAAATAAACAATTGGGTATTATTATTGGTAGTCTCCTGAAGAGAAACAGAGTTTACAAAAAAAACAAATTTTAACTTGAAAAATATTGTGAATAATTAAAGAAAATCACCTTATGTTCGGCAGTTTGCGGCACTGTACATATGTATGTACATATCGATGGCTGAGTGGAAGATCGACCTATCTCGGCTGCCAGTTCGAAAACGCTCTATCTCAAAAAACTTTTCAAGAACGCCCTATTTCAGAATTTTATTGGAAAACACCCTATCTCAAAATTCGGTTCAAAAACGCCCTATCTCACTTCAAAATGTATTGAAAATATGCTGATATAGGGCGTTTTTGAATCGGCAGCTGAGATAGAGCGTTTTTGAAACGAATTCTGAAATAGGGCGTTCTTGAAAAGTTTTTTGAGATAGAATGTTTTCGAACTGGCTGCCGAGATAGGTCGATCTTCCACTCAGCCATCGATATGTCCATATGGGTATTTCCAATCGTACGACAAAACGTTAAAAATATGATTGAAAAATTCAAAATTCAAATTAAAAAGATTTTTTTTTTTTAGTTTTGCATAGCAATCAAATGGCTCCTTATTCAGAAAAAAAAATTACAACTGTAGTAGCGATTTAGAGATATTAGTAAACATATTGGAAATGTTTGTTAATATTGTTCTTGATATAATTTTTAACGGGAAGAAAACATGCATTTTATGTCGAACGTACTTTTTATTTTAACATCAGCGTCACCACCGGTTCCATTTTTTGCAAATCTAGTACGTTCCAACTAAACAAGCCTAATATGAAACAACCTCACAAGCCCATTTTTGGCAAAACTATTTTTGCTTACATAAACAGTAAGTATATATTATAAAAAGCAGCCAAATCGGCCCATAAATAAATTAGATACAGGACTTTTATTTTTTTCCGCTGGAATCGCCCATATGTGAATTTTTGTGTGGTTATCAGATCATTCATACGGTTTTGTATACTCCTACAATTTAAGAAACTTTAAAGACATTACAGATTAAAATGTTTGAAATTTTGATAACAATTTGTTGCATTTTTCTAAAGTTTGTATATAGTTTGAAGTTTGATATGTACCTAAGTAAATATGTATAAGAAAAACCCTGAAATTTGGATGAAAATTAGTTGCATTTCTTAAGTTTGTCACAAAGTTTTATACTTGGGTTTATATTGGGTTTGATAGGGCCGTTATCTCAAGTAGATTTTAAAATTTACCTGCCTTCTAAACACAAATTTTGTTCTGAAAAAATCTGTTTAAGGGGCAGATAAATGAGAAAACGGCACTTGGAGAATAAACGGTATTTTAATGGTAAATTTCTTAAAAATAAATACATAAACATACTAAGTGGTAAACAATATCACTTTGGAATGAGGTGCTAATGATATGACCGATACCTACCGTATATAATTAGGGTGTCCAATACATACATATGTATGTATGCACAAACATAAATAAGTACATGCATACGCGGGTATCGGTAAACATGTCTGCTTAAGGGTTTAAAAACAAATTTTAGCAAATACCTCAAGTAAACGTTTTGTGTAGATAACGATAACAACGATTTTGCAAATGTTCTAGACTGTTTTGTGGTTACGAAACTATAGTTTCAACACTTTTAAACACCATTTGGTGGAATCATGCCAAATTTTTAAAAATAACTGTATTCTTTGGTTTCGTAACAATTAAGATATTAACGAGTTTTAGGGAAGTGACATGCAAATAAATAATACTAAGTAGTTTTTTGAAATGGCTTGTTTAAACATTCCATTAAATTGCTCTCTTCTGCATCGCCATACGAATACTCAAAGTCTGAAAGAATTTACTGCTTTTTGATTTTCCTATGAAGTTTCTAATTATTTAGTTAGAACCATTTACTTTGGTATTTATGTGTTTAAGAAGGTCAAAAGTAAGAAAAACTGCGGCTTTTTCCAAGAATCCGACTCAATGAAAACATAAAAGTATCACTAAAAAGAAGTTCTTGTATTTAGCGGCTAAAATTAAAAAAGAAAACGAAGAAATCGGCGCAATAATTTCCTATCTTTGAATTTCAAATAGCGATAAGCATGAGCTACTAATAATGGTGATATTTTTATGCGGTATTTTTCACCTACTTATCTTATCAAACTTAAAATATATACACACAATATGTATTCAATAGATTGCCACTACACAAGGTAATATGGATATGTACATAATGCATTGGCCACTTTTGAAATACCATCGATATATGAATATGTGCATATGTTTAATAACGATTTCTTAGAAAGAATAGTTATGGAAAAACCTTCATATATTTCCAAATTAACTATTTATGGCATTATCCATATTATTTTCTTACAATTACGTTTCAATTTCTTTGTGGAAGTCACTGTCGGATTTCCCATATCGGCAGTGGTGTCGACTGCGTTCCGATTACGAATACAGCTTTTTCAGCCGAGTACCTTTCAAATGTTTGGAATTAACTAAATTAATTGAATAAATACATATTTACATACTTCTTTCATTAGTAAATCGCAACGAGATTGTTCATTTTTAAATTGAACGAACTTGTTGATTAAAATTAATGTTGACAAAAATGCAACTGGGTGCCACAATCCTGCTTGCAAATTCTTGCTGGCAAAAATTTTCCCAGCACGAATTTGCAACTTCTCCTCCAAATTAAATGTCAAAATTGTGCTCTCTCCTTGCAAGTTTTATTGGGTTTTTGGCCAAACGAACACGATTTGGTAACAATCGGTACAAACTTGTACAAGTTTTTTTTTTTTTGGCATAGCGAACACTATTATTATTATTAACCGACATCCAAAAAAGGAGGTTATCAGTTCGTCGGAATATTTTTTTTATTTATGTTACCGCATAACTTTGGACCACGTCAACTGATTTTGATAATCGGATAATTTTGCACCGCAAAGGTAGTGTCTCAGAGGTGGTCCCATACCAATCTTGTTTAGATCCGATTATTGGATCATGAGATATATATATATATATATTTTTTTAAGCCGGTTTTTTTGCTAAAAATTACTTGTTTACTTTTTAAAGGCGTATTTGGTTATGAAAACACCTTGTACATATAAGTAGCAAATAATGCGCATTATCTGCAATCACTATTTTATCATCGCTCCTTCTAAATATGTATTTACATAAGTTTATGAATAAATATGTATAGATAAGTAGATAAGATATATCAGGTATTTATATTTCATCTGCAAACTGTTCGGAAGGCTATTTATTTTTTTAGAAAAGTAGATAACAATTACATAAACAAGTCACAAGCCAATGGTGTTCTGGAACAACATTTGGAAATTATGTTGATGTACTGTAACGGTTAGGTGTAGCATAATTTTCAAAAATTTCATAACCCTCATAAATGGATTTCTTAAGGAAAGTAAAATAGAGTGAAATCAAAAAAACTGCATATTGCTCATTGGATCAACTATGGAGGAATATGAAAAACTATTGCTGTTTATAACATTTTGTGATATTATTATTAGGTTGTGTTTACATGACTCAGGAACGACACAGATTTATATCTAAGATATACCAAATTTTTAGCACTCCTTAAAGCCTTTAAATCGAACAAAGATGAGAAGGCTTTGGGGGCTTTTGAGAGAATTATTCTACGCAAGATCTCAGGCCCAGTTTTCGTGGACGACGGGTATCGGAGACGATGGAATCACAAACTGTATGAGCGTTTAAACGACGTGGACATAATTAAGCGCATAAAAATACTGCGATTGCGCTGGCTTGGACATAATGTACGCATGGATAACGACGCTCCGGTGAATATTCTTCGACTCCGCACCCATGGGTGGACAACAAAAGCAAGGACGAATACGAACGCAATGGAAGGACCAAATGCAGAAGAACCTGTCAGCACTCAGGATAACCAGCTGGCGCAAATTCTCACAGGAGTGAAGCAATTGAATTAGCTTTTTGGTCTCTACCCAAACCGACAAAAGGTTGCAGTGACAAATAAGAAGAAGAAAGCCTTTATGATTTGTGTTATGCTGTAAGAATAGCAATTATGTAGATCGCTTGTGCTGTCACCGACAACCGTTGCAGTAACGAATTGCAAATATATCAAATTTCTATTGCGATATTCAGCAGTTACACTACATAGCAAAACCAAGGAACAAATAGTTGGAATATTAGCAAGCACTGACTGCAAAGCCAAAGATTATTGCGCTAGCACTTGTAAAATATTATTAAGCGGAATGATATTTGTGTAATTTGCAAACAGATGTTTTGCTAATGTAGATGTGTTGAGTTGATTTCTGACTTTACATAGCTGAGATGAAGCCTGAGTTGGCAGTGGAGGCAAAAATGTATCAAAACTTTCTAATTACTTTGTGTGAGTTTCTTTTGCTTACTAGCTGCAATGGGTTTTGCAATCACGTTTTTGCCCTAAATCGTGCTATTCCTACATCTCTACTAATTTGGGCAGATTTGTAGTTTTCTGGTTACACTTTTGAGTTTATGTTTTGTGCGATTGTTGTTGTTGTCTCTTTTATTTATTGTTTCGTTTTTTGTTTGTCCATCTGTATTTTCGTCGAAATCATTGTTGTTGCAATCTATAGTGTACCCACTACTTATTTAAAAGCTCTCTCGCTTTTACTCGGATTAGTTTTTATTTAAGTTTGTGTTCATTCCAAGCCATTTATATTTATTTTGCTTTTTTACATTCGATTTTATGCAATAATTACAAAGAAGGCAAATCGACTGTTTTTATTTTGTCCACGATGGCGGAATGTATACAAGCGCCGTATTTGGGTCTTAATCGTAAGTCAACGGTTGCGATTTGAGTACCTACCCAGTACGGAAAGAAACCAGTTTCAATATTGATGTTCAACTAGTTTTTTACCCACCACATCTAGTTGAAGATCTGACTTTCTTCCTTGGAACGAAATCTTGACTTTAACATGGCGATGTCCTAGGCATCACTCAATTATCGGACTCTGCATTTGATTTCAACTACTTTAAAACGGGTTGGATTAAAGAATTTTAAAGTCAAACACTTGATTACCTTTCGTTCTGCACTTCATGATTAGATGATTTTACAACTAATATTGAACTATTTCTAAAGATATGTATCAAAAGTGTAAGCATTTGGTTTATCTCAATGAGGCTGCTAGGTGATTATACATCAATTTGAAGTTAGTTGCTGCTTAAGTAGAAACAAACTAATTTTTCTGAGGTAATTGACTGAGCTACGCCGTACTGGGTACATAGCCAGGTTTATAGTTTTTAAAAGTAAATAGTTTTAAGAAAACATCTACAGATTTTAAATCATACATATGTATTTATGTAGAGGTAGGCCCTGATATTTTAGATTATTTAAAGAACAAGTAATTTGTAAGCAAAAAAAAACCAACTTCAATTCTCATATAAGAATTTAAGATTATTGTTAATCTTTTCATGATCCAACGATGGGATTTAAACCAAATTAGAATGGGACCACCTGTGAGGTAACACCTTTCCTTAGACGTTCCCACGACAGTCGGGTCTACGTAACCGGAACGACCCAGATTTATATCTGGCCAAGGACTGTCACTCCAGCAACACTCCCCAAAAAGTCTTTGGGGAATTTGTATGCTGCTACAACAACAACAACAACCTTTCCTTAGAAAACAAAACGAATTATAGAAATGGTTTATCGTGGTCCAAAGTTATGTGGTAGCATACATAACAAAATATATATATGGGTCATTCCATACAAAATTTACACCTCAATATTTGTTTGGGGTGAAATATATATTTTTACATTCTTTATCGAAAAGAAGACAACTATTTTTTGATTTCGTCATGATATTCGAAATCTCGAAAAAAACTCACGGAGAAGTATCTTTTTTCAATTGTTTGCTGTTAATAAACGATCTGTCGGAGAAAATCATATAAGGTATCAAAATGTGCGTAATTACCTCGGCTTTCCCTGAGAGTGTGAGATAGATTAAAATATAAATATGTTTGCATTAAAAAATCGATTTTTTTTATTTTTTTTATTAACTTCATCATGTTTGATTTTTATTTTATTCAACCTGAATAGTTTTCAAACTTTATGGAGTAAGCTCTAAAAATTTGAGAATGGAAACACCAAAACTGTAGAGGTTACGAGTTTTTTCATACCTGCGCACTTAAAGTTTATACTAAAGTTTATGTACGCAGGTATAAAAAAAATCGTAACTTCTACAGTTTTCGCGTTTCCATTCTCAAATTTTTACCGCGTACTCTATAAAGTTTGACCACTATTCAGGTTGAAAAAAATAAAAATCAAACATGATGAAGTTAATAAAAAAATGCGATTTTTTAGCGCAAACATATTTCTATTGTAATCTATCTCTCAGGGAAAGCCGACGTAATTACGCACATTTTGATACCTTAACTGATTTTCTCCGACAAATAGTTTATTAACTGCAAACAATTGAAAAAAGATACTTCTCCGTGAGTTCAAAATTTTGGAATTTTTGTCGAGTTTTTCGAATATCATGACGAAATAAAATAATAGGTGTCTTCTTTTTTTCGATAAAGAATGTGAAAAAAATATAGGTATTTCACAACCAAAAAAATATTAAGGTGTAAATTTTGTATGGAATGACCCATATATATATTCCGACGAATTGATAACCTTCTCCCTTTTTGTGAAGTCGGTTAAAAAATAAATTAAAGCTAGTTAAAAGACGGTAAATACAAATGTGCTGTAGTAATTTTTACGATTTTTTTTCTTTTAGTAAGCATATTACATAAATCTATTGTTCGCCGATTTGTAGAAGTACTCACCTGGCACTTCTTTCCTAGCAGCCGGAATACATTCTCATTTTCCTCCGAGGTCAATAGTGCGCTGGATGCATTCAACTTAGCCCGTGGACCTGAACCCGCCTGTCCATCGTGAGATCTCATGGTTGCACTCATTTACATATATGTATGTTTATTAATGTTGATTTTAAATTTTACCAAGCACCGACTACAACGCGTAATAACACTTAAATAAAATTTTTACTTTTTAGTGTATAATCCCATCACATGCAAATATATATACATATACATATATATAGATTGAATTTAATTTAAGAAGTTCCTAAGTGTTTAAAAACAATCCATGAAAAGACCGATCCGGGGGAATAATGTGCGTCACTGGGATGATGACATGTATGAAACTGTTGTCCAGTAATCAAATTTATTTCATTACTAATATGTATTAAAAACCAGTAAGGCCACTGAGTGACAATAGTAGCGCCACCAGTTGTGAAGCTCTTGTAACGACAGCTTTGCGTGTGAAGCGTAGTACAACGAAATATAATAAGCTGAGCTGGTATCGTTGGAAGTAGTGGTAGCAGCTGTTGAGTCACTTGCGCAGTTTTTGCTGCTTCAATTGTCTTTGTTGTTGTTATGCGTATGAGTCTCCTGCATAGATTGGTATTTGGCGCATGAAAAAATTAAGCTACCAAATGCAATTGTTAGACCACAAATCAAATTTGTGGTGCAATACTTGTCTTTGGTAGAACTATCTTCATAACACAGGCATACATACGTCGGGACAAACACAAACAAATTATTTTATCAAAACTTCTGATGTGGGCGTGGACACGTTGTATTTATATCTTTCGGATGCTATTCTGCCTCGAAACTGATTGAATATAACTCGTTAATTGTTCGAATGTTTACGTTAAACCTCGGCAATTGATTTTTCGCATTTCAGTTGAATTTTCGATATTTGTAAGCATTCGTTTTCACTCTTTTCTATTTCAATTTCGCGTAGGTCGTTTTTGTTCTTCACTTATTTGTGTTTTTAACGTTGATAATTTTGCATATTGCTTAAACTTCTTTGCAGGTTTCAGGTTCCCTTTGTAATCGGTTTCTAACAAGCGGATTGCAAATACAAGTTAAAATCAAAATGCAAATGAACCGAAAAATTTTTGCAAGACGAAATTTTTTTTAGAAATTTTTCACTAGCAACATCAAACGTCAAACAGCAATTGACAGACTGAGCAGCACAGCAGAAAAGTCAAGTTGAATTGCCAACAAATGGAACGAGTTGAATGAAACATTGGCACAGGGAGCATCTAATTGAAAAAAGCTTACTATTGTCGGAGTTTTATTAAACCGTCTTCATAGTTTTAAAGTTTCTTTAAAGCGTGTATTTGAACAATTTAGAGATAATGCTAAGCAATGCAGACAGTTGTATGGTTCTATAATCAAATTGAAACAAAATCATTCATTATACCAATTATGAAAAAAAAACTATATGCGCCAGTGATGGAAAAGTAGGTACAATAGTGCCATTTTTGGCACTTTCATTCGCAGAGGCACTTTCGGCACAATTCACCCTGTTTTGGCACAATCATAAATTATAGAACCTTAGCGTAATATTCCAATATATAACAAAAAATAATATATTACATTATAGATTAAAACTATTACTACATTATAGATTAAAAAATTATAAAAAGTAAAAATTAAAAGTACTAACAAATTAAAATAAGGGCCGTGAGTAGTATTGTGTCGCAGCTCTTGACGAAACGATGAAAAAGTAAGTTTCTGCAATAACATATGTACATATATCTTGTTTGTTAAATTATGAGTTAGACTTTTATATAAAATCTATAGAAAATTAACCAATTGGTGAAACTGGTAAAAATGTCTCACTGACATTATTTCGCATATAGGTAGATAGATGTATGTGTAACCGCGTCAGAATAGCTATATTTCGATGTATTTCCCCTTCCTAATTAGAATACTGTATTATTTTGCTATGATTCGATTAAAATAGCACATCTAACCTAGTCCGGCGTAAGTGTTATAAACATTTTAAAGAAAGTGTACCTACTGTGAAGGCAGAAGTTAGTGTTGATTTGAAACATGTGGGCGCAAAAATATTAACACAATGGGTGATAGGAAATTGCCGTTCGTTTAAAATAATCGGAGATACCGGTCAACAGAAAATTTTCGAAATTCTAATATCCATCGGCGCAAAATATGGACCGCATGTCAATGTTCAGACATTAATTCCACACTCAACAGCAATTTCGAGGAATATATATAAGTGGCTTATATGCTAGCACTTTATCAACGGTCAAAATGATTTACCATGCAAAAATAGCATTGGGTTTGTTTTACCATTCGTCTTAATATTTATTGAGTCTAACTTATGTAATAACGGCCGCCGCAAGAGATTTCGTCAATCGGGGATAGATGCAATATCGCATGTAGGGTGTATGTGGCCGTCAGACAAAGGTGCGCTTACATAGGCTGCGTTTCTTTATACATTCCGGATAATCCCATTTCACAGCCGGAATAAACAGAATGCGTTTGAAATATACGTCAACATATCATCAGGAACGTTCTAAAGAATAAATAAACAAAAAAGTTTATTCCAAACATTCAGAATGAATAAAGAAATGCAGCCATAATGTTGCGGTCTTTATATGCATACTACATGATTCAATAATACAAGGTTAGATAATTATTGACAGCCGCGGTTTGACACTCCCTTATAAAAGGTTGCATATACGAAGGACGGAGGAAGGGGAAGAATGCAATCCCTTGTTGCGAAAATGGTAGTAGAAAAGTACGCAAAGAAGACAATTAGTAGTGAAATTCCTTTTGTAAATTCTAATGTACTTGCAGGAAATCTGGCTTTTTAAACGAAATATTCATATGTCTACGTGAAATACGTAATTTATGTGCTATTTAGCTGTATCAAAACTGCAAAGGACTCAAAATTAAAACAAAACTACTATGGGATTTCTGTAAACGTCCAGTTTAAAAACAATTTATGTTTTCATCAGTTAAATGTGCTTCATATGCATATACAAATAAATATATTGTACAAAAGCTTATACATCTATTTCGCAGCAAAGCTACACTTATTCCAAATAAATTTGCAAAGAAGCAACACGGTGCCACAGCTAAGGGAGCGGTGCGAGAGAGACAACTGCATACTAGGCATGGGTAACACTGCGCTGCGCGGCGCATTTGCGTTAACACCGTAGTCGGATTTGTCGCGCCAACACCAAGATATGAATAGCGCTAGCGCCATTAACGCCAAGAAACACATGAGACAAACATACAATTCGCCTTAATTCTTATCAAATTTCTCCTTTCTTCAAATTTATAGCTTTACTCAAGAAAGATGAGAATATCGTGGCATTTACTAGCAGCTAAATTCGGTTGGCGGTACAAGCGGTGCTCAGCGAAAATTAAAGAAATGAACTCTTTGAAATCGCTCCGTTATCTATTTCTGATGCAATAGTGTTTCTGTGACGCTGTAAAAATTACAACAATAACATTTTAGCCGGAACGTAAGACGTATTCTACGTCAAAATAAAATTGAGTAATATGAATGCAAGAGTACTCAATGCCGACATTCAAAAACTCATCACCTTTCACCTACATATCTATTGTTAATTGGAATTCTATGTAACACTTCACCATATTGCAACGGATGAGTGATATCATTAATTGGCTGGACATGTATGTACATACATTCATAGGTACATACATAGATACATACCTACATATATATTACATATATGCTAAAGTAAAATAAAAAAGTGGTTGCGTATTTTTATATGTATGTATGCATATAAAAATTTTCTAGCGGCTTAGAAGATTTTGACACGCTTTTCTTCCATTCAACCTAAACATTTATAATTAACCCATTCCATAAATGGCAAATGCATCTTATGCACTTCCTCTACGATACTAAATTATTTGTGTATTATGTATCTATGTATATACATATGTATGTACGCTCGTTTGCATGTGTATGCAAGTGTGTACGATTAAAATAATTTGCGTTGACACTAATTGGCATATAACGTACCTAATTACGTGCTAGCTAGAAAGCATCATAAAAAAACTTGGCGAAAATATAGTAATTTAGCTTTCTATGGGTATATGTATGTACATAATCGGTTATTAAAGGCGCACAAATGTTTATCGGACGATCAAATTTCTATTGACTAGTTTTTTTATTGTTGTTATTTTTGGCGAGGATATTTGCTGTAGAGTAGAAATTTAAAGAGTAGCAACATAAATTGATTTTTTTTTTGTAAACGAGCGACTAAAGAACGCTCAACTCTGATAAAATTTCCTTTCAGCTACAAGTTTTTACATGGAAAAAAGTGCACAACACCGACAGCCGCTTCAAATTTGCGCTTTTTATACTAAAATTTATGAAGCTATAAAAAAAGTTTATGAAAACCCTGATTGAAAAAATTAAAATTTTGATAACAACTAATCTACCTCCTATGGACGAAATCAAAGTGTGAACTGAACAAGTGTTAATGGTTTTCGTACTAATTTATTAATACTTTGATAATTTGCTAATAAACAACCTAAGTTTCACTTTCAAAAACTATAAAATCATTATATGTTGAGGTTTCTTTACGGTTGTTGTTAGGTGCCTTATACTTATGGCCTAGACTGTAGATTGAATTTCGGTGCGCAATTTTCCTTTTGCTTGGATATATTTTCCATCGTCATAAACATTTAAAAAATCTACTTTAGCGGCCAAAAATTCATCCACATTTTCATTCTACAAATTTTATTTTGAGCAAGTATTCACAAAGGTGTACTCTTAATCGGTTTACTCGCATTTAAATCCAATCGTTTTGTTACGCTTTCGATTTGTGTTTTTTTT
Source organism: Rhagoletis pomonella (assembly GCF_013731165.1). NCBI lineage: Eukaryota > Metazoa > Arthropoda > Insecta > Diptera > Tephritidae > Rhagoletis > Rhagoletis pomonella. The sequence goes on from NW_023458558.1 coordinate 29,257,003, forward strand.
GCGAATTTTTTAGGTTATTGGACGCAGAGCCATTGTAAGCCAAAAATTAGTATAAATATCAGCCGTATGCCAGCTTAATGGCGAGTAGAGTGATTAGTGTAAGAAAAATCTAAGAGTAATTACCGGATGTTTAAATTGATGAAATTCCCAATTCTCTTCGAAGAACAGCCATGGTTTATTTATATTAATTAGATAGACATATTTAAATATATATGGGTCCTGCAGATCGCACACATGCAAAGGTCACAAGCAGCTCATTGATTGAGTTACACTCGTTGAACTTCAAAAAGCGCTAATTGTATCAAACCGGTACCGAGAAGTTACCACACGTTTCATTATATGTACCAATAAATTTACACACTTACATACATACATACAATGTATGCATGTATGCACGTGGGTCATTTCCAAAGAAAGTGCTATATTTATTATTTGGTATCGTTGTAAAGGCGATTAAACCCCCTTTTTTCTGGTATGCATATTTCTATACTTCGAATATAAAAATTTGAGAAAAACACTTAAAATCAAAAAAACCTTTCTTCAATAAAAAAAATATTATAAACAAAAAAATTACAAACCAATTTTTAAAAAATTGGTATCGGTGTAAAGCATACCAGAAAACTTATACTTTCCTAAACCCAAAAATTTCTATTTATATACAAAAAAAAAAAAAAATTATTAAAAACATTTTTTTCTTTATATAAACTCCTGCCCCCTAAGTGAAAGCCTGCCCTTATATTCAAAACAATTAAAGTACTTAAATCGTACACCATACGTTCAGTGTGTTCCTTTAGAGCGCACACATGGCTCCATAATAATGATTCCAGTATATAAGTATATTGTAACTATCAATATCTTATTAAAAAAAGTGTAACTTTTTTTTTTATCGAAAACTAATAAAGTTCGAAGGACGAAATTCGAGGATGTGGTAGTTAGCATATTAGTCCTCGACATATATATTTTTTCAAAAATAAATATTGGAAATTTTCAAGGATATTCAAGGATAAAGTTTTAAAAGGACATTTTCAATACTTATTCTTCCTGGTGCACCTAAATATTATTATTTTTTTTTGTATTCTGCAGAATTTTTTTAATTGTTATTCTACAATGCACCAAATCTTTTGAATAATATTTTTATTCAATCATATTCTAGAAATTTCAAAGTCCTTTAAAAAAAATCCTGACGTCAGAGAGACAAACTAAAAACGCAGTTTTACTATATTTGGCTCCCACTTTTGTGAATATATTATTTTTTTCGTGTGTAAAATTGACTGTCGCACGGTGTTATAATATTGTCCCTCCGAATTTTCCAGGATATCACTTTTTTTAAATTTTGCCGTGATATTACCATTCGCTGTTTTGCTTGCCTAAGTACATTACAGTTGAGAAGCGCAAGAAGTTGTTAATCGAAAGATATTAGAAATAAATTTATAAAAAATTTATTTTTTTTTGTGTTTTTAAATGAATCTATCATTTGCACCATGGTAAGTCCGGCTAAATATTTGCTAAATGTCACCCATTTTTTTATACATAGAAAACATTAAAAATAAGATAAATACCAATGTCTGTTTATTGCTTAAGGAGTTTCAATGATTTCCTTGATTTTATATTTTCGTAAAATAAGACCCAGAAAAAAAAAACCAGAAAATGTGAACACTTTTAAGTGAAAAGTTATTTAAGTATTCTATTTAAATAGCTTATTTCTCTAAAAGTGTTCGAATGGCATATTTAAGAAATTGTTACCGAAGAAAGTTTAGACAAAACCTGCCTCCCAAGAAAAAACCGTGAAATGAAACCATGAAGACGGTCACGAAGAAGGTGGAAAAAGCTTTAAAATTAGCTTGTGTGATAAATGAGGTTCAAATAGAAATGCAAATGTTTAAAAAAATTCAAAAATAAAAAAAGTATTCTGCACAAATTTTTACGTCAGTAAATGTTTTCATAGGACAAATTTACCAATCTTAAAAAATATATAAAAAAATACCTGCCATGCACACTTTGTTTGGAAATTACCCAACTATGTTATGTTACCTTGTGTTGTCGCGGTGAAAGCATTTAAATATTGTCAGCAGCATATCCGGTCATTGTGTGAGCGAATTTCTCCTTCAAACCTGGCAGCAGGTTTTCGTGCGTCTGATGCATTTAATTAATTCAATGCAAATTAGATGCACAGAGGCAAATAAACTTAATTTAAATTTCTTGCGAGTTCATTGCATTTGACATGCCATTTGCCATCAGTTGTGGTTGTTGTGGTGCGTTCTGGATTCAAATTATAGCCGGCTTCGCGGTGAGTAACACCTTTTCCTTGAAATATGATTACAATTGCAGAAATGTGCGTGATGAGAATATCGATTTTAAATGCAGAAGACACGCCTGAAAATGTATTCAGAAGAACCTAATGGCAGTTTACATGATTTTGTAATAAATTGGTGTGAACTCACGTAAGTATACATACACTGCCGCTACAAAGTATTGGCACAGCAAATTTTTCACAATATATGCAACAATTTTTATTGTAATATTTTTCCGCCAATTTTGTATGAAAACATGGTTCATTCTACAACAAAAAACATAAAAAATATAATTCCTAAGCTTTGTGCTAAACACACGAAAATTCAGCAAGTTTTCAACTTTTTAATCAGGGTTTTTAGACTTTTTGAATTTGAATTGAGCATGCAGTTTTACAGCGCATTAAATTCTAGTAAAAAAATGCAACTTCGGAGTTAGTCAAAAATGGCATTGATTTTTGAATTTTTTTTTTTTTTTTTGAAGGTGTTTTGCATTTTTTCCATAAGCTCTAACCAGAATTACAGCAATCACCAATCATCGTCGCCGAAATTAAGATGAAGTAGATCGCGGAATAATATGGATATGAATGTGTTGCGGCTTTGTATTTCAAACCATTTGTACTCTGTATTAACCGCTATATTCGTGAAGACTTTAATATTTCTTCTTTTTTGGCGCTGTTAACGCCTAAGCGATTTTGGCCGAGTTCAACAAAGCACGCCAAGGGCACGCAGTGCCAACTGACGCAAATTGGAAATGCCAAGTGAAGCCAAGTCCTTGTCCACCTGATCTTTCTATCTCAGTGGGGGCCTCCCTCTTCCTCTGCTACCACCAGCGGGTTCCGAGTTGAATACTTTCAGAGCTGGAGCGTCGGTGTCCATTCGAACGACATGACCAAGCCAGCGGAACCGCTGTATTTTAATTCGCTGCACTATGTCCATATCGTTGTAAAGCTCATACAGCTCCGCCGTCGCCAACGCGTAAAGGCCCGTAAGTCTTCCGCAAAATCTTTCTCTCAAACACTCCAAGAGCCGCCTCATCGGATTTTGTCATTGTCCATGCTTCTGCGCCATATACTAGCACGGCCATGATGAGTGACTTATAGAGCGTGGTTTTCGTATGTCGAGAGAGGACTTTACCCCTGAATTGCCTACTCAGTCCAAAGTAGTACTTGTTGGCAAGAGTGATTCTGTGTTGGATTTCAATGCTGACATTATTATCGGTGTTAATGCTGGTTCCCAAGTAAACGAAATTCTCTACTTTCTCGAAATTGTAACTGTCAACAGTGACGTGGGTGCCAAGGCGCGAATGTGCTGATTGTTTGTTTGATGACAGGAGATACTTCGTCTTGTCCTCGTTTACCACCAGACCCATTCGCTTTGCTTCCCTATCCAACTTGGAAAAGGCAGAACAGACTTCGCGGTTTTTTTTAATAGTCATTAGGGAAATATTACACACTAACGCTAATACAAATTACAATATGAATTCACATGAACTGCCCTCAATGATCCTCGTTATTCTTCTGACGTTATTCTTTCGTTCGCTGCACACTCCGATGTCGTGGCCACTTGTAGTCATTTACTAGGGTTGCCTTATACTCATTAAGCCTAGAATGAGTCGAATCATGCTCGAGTATTTAGAATAAATTACGAGTATTTAACAATTAAATTGCTTACATTTGTCCACCACTTGCCGTGGCTATTTCGCCAACCATTTAGCTATTCTTAACTCAAATTACTAAGTTGTTTAAATATTCGCAATTTATGTAGTTAAAAGGCTTCCTGTATCATTTGTGTTAAATGTTTATTCACATCCCTTTCTATGATACGTTAAATATTTAAATACCTCCGCTTCGCTTTAGTTGTGCTGAGCAATGATTAATGAAGTGAAATAGAACCCAATTATTATTGAAATAATTCTGTATGTCCATATGTTTGTATGCCGCCTTTTGCGTCGATCACGTTGTTGGAGAGTAAATCACATGGTACGCCAGACGATTGATTTAATAAATATGAATTATACATTACGCTAAATAAATTAAGTATTTGGAAAATTTTGTACGCCCCCTACACAGTTCGTAATTGCCGGCTTGAAAGTGGACGTAAGTAAATGAAAATGTTTATTATACAAATATGTTCCGCATACACGACACTGTACAATTAAGATGGAGTGAGAAACAGAAATTATAAGAATAGAACATACAGAAGCGTCTCTCGGGTAATTTTGGAGGCCTTCATGCCTTTGAGGACAAAGATATTTATTGTAAAAAAAAAAACTAATTTTAAATATATAACACAGTGAACAGCCTAGCTAGTCATTTCAGCATGTTTAGGAAAAAAAAGTAGTAGCAACGATTCAAGCCAACCCATCGGACGTAAGGTTTCTACTAAAAACCATGGATAGAGCAGGAACAAGTCAAAACGGTCGTTTCCCAAATATAGCCAACTGGAACAATGAAAGAAAGGAAAGATAACCACATCTGGTATTACGATGGCTCCAAAAGCGATAATGGTCTCGGAAAAGGTGATTCATAGGCCTAGGACCGTTTATATGTATGCCATGGAGCTCTGTTAGGCGAAATTATTATATCTGGATGAAAAGAAAGGGCTATAACATTGTGAAAATACGGAAGGTATCATACTACAGACTAGATCTTTCATACTGGAAATTGTTACAGGCTTTCTTACTGGCCACTGCAGGGTAATGAATAGGGTGTTTGACTCTGCTTTTCTGAATTTATTTCAGCGTTTTTTTTTTTTGAAATCTTGGGTTTTCGCATACCGAGTAAACCGGATTTTTACCATTGAAAAAAACCGGGGTTTCACTTAGTCTATTTATATACCAGAATCTAAATATTTATTTTATTGCAAATGCATCTAGAACATTGTTATTACTTTTACATATGATTACTGGACATTTTTTACTGTAGAAAATTATATAAAAAATCAAACGAAAACGGAACGAAAATCTTTCACTGTGGTTTTTTGTTGTAGGAGCTTACTAAGCTCTGTCTAAATCAGTAAATCGGACTGTGTTGTCCATATTGGACAATAGGTAGAGAGAAGGATGTTAGTTTAGCTGATGTAAGTGGCCATGTGAAGAGGTGGTTAGTGTCGTCGGGGCATCTTATTCAAATTCGACTGAAAAGTTTAACCTGCTACAATATCCAGAGTGGAGTTGTGTCAAAGTATCGCGGGCCCCACGAATCAACTCGAGCTTGTCGTCTGCGATAGGTACTTTTGTCCTCGATGGTGGAATTCAATGCGTGAGAATTCACGAAGTTGTTGTTTGATGATGAACGGCCTGTCTGTAATAGACTATATTTATAGAGTCGGTCTGGTTCAGCGGGTGGTGTACTCCCATTCCCAAGACATTCTGTTCTTTTTTGATAAAAGTATTTGCATGGTAGCACACCACAAAGAGGAGCAGAAGCTCGGCCAAACATTTAGCGAAAGTGTAAGAGTAAAATATATTTTTGTTAACTAAGTAACCTGCATCCTCCTTTGAATAATAATCTAATCTAATGCAATGTACCAAAAATGGCGACATTTGCTTGTAAGAATCAACAAAATAGACAAAAATAAATGCACTTTTTAAACAGATATATGACTAATGTATCGCACTTTGAAGAAGGAGACTAAATTTCATGTGGGTGCCTGAACCTTTGGGTATCTGAGCGATATTGCGGACCTAAATAAAAGTTGTTTATCAATTCCACATATTGTACTGTAATTATAAAAAATGCTATCTGCATTACACCAAAAAGCAGCAAACAATTAAAAACGATAAAAGTTCAATTGCGCCGAACGGCACATGGCAACAAATAATGATTATGGTACTTAATAGACAATCGAAAAGTTTTAGATGCTAAAAATGTACATATTTACATACGTATAGTAAAATACATATCTACGAGTATATGTGCAAATGTGCACGTTGATTCTACTGAATAGAATACCCACTCATTTGTTGAGCTTGCCATTAACCCTAGTTAGATAAGGTAGGTCGGTTCCTTAGCAAGTCCAAAGTGTACCAAAATCCAAGTTCAAGCTACAGGTTAAATTATTCAAATATTTCACAAAAACAATGATAAACTAATTTTTCGAGTATGTTTTGAACTATTTTACAGGGTGGCGACGGTTAACTGTTAACCAGGTTTTTTGAAGAATAAAAGGGCCCTTTATAGATCTTGCGAAAAAAGTGCTTTATTGTGAATTTTCCACTGATTTTACTCAAGTTTTATTAATTAGTTTTTAAATCTTATTTGGGTTTAGCAGCGATAGGCACTTTGAGAGAAAAAACGCAAGCGGTACACAAGTCTTCATCAGTTAATTTATTCCATGTCTTCTCTAACCATAAGCTAATTTCCTCCATTTTGAGTCCCTTATACCTCCCCTTTTGTCCAATATAAGGCCTAGTGCTCAAAAATCGAATAGACTCGGAACTCGTGACTAGCGCGGCCATTCATTCGACCAACCCTATATAGTTTTTCTTTTTTTGTCTTTTTTTTATACAAATATTAAGAAAAAAATACACCTGAAAAAGACGTCCTTTTTCCCAAAGTTTACACTGCTTAAATTAACATAAAACCTCTGGAAAATTAACAATAAAATACGTTTTTCACAAAATCTATAAATGACGCTTTCATTTCTCAAGAAAAAAACCTGGGTAACAGTTATTCGTTGCCACGCCACGAAAACACCAAATTTTTCCATGGGTACACAATCGTCTTGGACGATGAAATACGAGTAGAAATACATACACAAGTTAGATATATGTACATAGCTTTACTTAAAAGAGGAAAACCGGCTTTTCCATTAGACTTAACCTAACTAGGGTTAAATGTATGTATGCTTGTTTTTATTGGCACGTCACATCCGTAACCTGTTGCTCACAAAATTCGTACATATTTAGGTATGTACATAACTGATGTTATATGTGCACATGTACATATTTATCATTGTAGCTGACTGTCTCGCCTATTGAGTGTGTTGCAGATAAATCTCAAGTTTCATATTTCAAGTTCAAGGCCAACTAACTTTACGACGATGTAGTTAGTTGATTGAGTGTGCACATGTGCTCATACCCTGCAGGAAAAATAATATCAATAGTTAGCTTTTTTGCGTTTGATTTCTATAAAATAATTAACTTGCAGTTAGCTACTTAAAGCTAACATGAAACTAGTTGACAAGTAATGCAGATACAATCGGGAGATTATTATATTTAAACGAGTTTCTATTTAAATATCCAGCACTTCACAATTGAGGACAAATAAAAGGAAGAACGAAATTTCATATTATCATTTTGAAGTTATGTCTGACGGAGTTCGAATATGGGACCACTTACCGCACATATATGAAATGTAATAAAATAAAGTAAAAAATAAAAAAGTAAAAAAAATTAAAAAAGTATTTTGTTTTTCCTATTGATATTTTATGCCCAAAACTAATTAAATAGTTACAAGTTAGTTACATCAAATGCAGAGGTAACCACCCTGGACTATTTCGCGACCATCGCCATACAAATATAGTTAGCTTTCCTCAAAGGAAATATAGAAATTAAAGTGGCCTTTATGTCTTTCCCAATCAACTTAAAGTTAACTTATAGTTAGAAACATTTCCTGCAGGGTATGTACATATATACATACATACATACATACATACACATACACATATTTGTACATAGATACAAAAATGAGCGGATAACTAAATTGGTGAACTAGCGATTGAGTTTTAAGTAGCAATTGCCATTTTGCTGGCTAGCAAAAAATAGTAACCATCAGAGGTGGCTGGCTGCCTCAACGACTGACAAATTTGCTAGGGGCAATATAATCGATTGTGTGAACAATGGTAATGACTTGTGTATTTATACACTCTTCTATGTACATACATATATTCAAAAATATTGAGCATATGATATACGAATTGGAATGATTAAAATAAATGTATTTATTGCACATTAAAATCGATTGAGTTGTCACTCGGAGTCGTCAACCAAGCTAAACCCAAACATACCGACCTAGGTAAGTACTATTATATGTGAATATACATATGCACATTAGCGTGGGCCGAAAATCCGCTTTTTAAGAATTTTGATTGGTAATAGCAAAAATATGGTTCATTATGCTCTAAACAAAAAATCTGTGTGAAATGTGAACATTTTTGGTCAATATCCTAGGGTCGCCAAAGTCCATCAATGTTCAAGTACTAAAAAAATTTGTTTCTTAGCTAACTTCGATTGCGTACAAAAAAGGTCCTTATACCAAATTATGTAGGACTAATACTTTCGAAGATTATTGCAATTTTAGAAAAAAAGTACTAATTAACTTATTTATTAATTTTTATTTTTCGCGCATATTGAACTTTTTTTTATACCAATCTTTGAAAAAAGTTAAAAAACAGCATTATTACGATTCCGTTAATTTTTTTATTTTATTTTATTTTATTTTATTTTATTTTATTTTATTTTATTTTATTTTATTTTATTTAATTTTATATTATTTTTTATTATGTTATTTTATTTTATTTTATTTTATTTTATTTTATTTTATTTTATTTT
>NW_023458558.1:29265946-29268536 GCF_013731165.1 Rhagoletis pomonella
TTGAGGGGATTTTTTCAAAAAAACATCTTTAAGAAACTATTTTTATTCTTAAAAAACTCCATTTTGGGAGGTATTTTCGAATCGGTCCAGCTCGCTTAAATCTTAATACTTTTTCGAAATATTTTGGTGGACGTCTTAAAATATAATAGATTTTATAATTCCAAAGGAAAAACAGTACCGATTTTTTTTTTGTATGGGGAGTGAGGCAGTCTAATGTACATACATAGATATACATACATACATTTATACAAGATGATGTTTCTGTAATTGATTTGTAGCTATAAAACATCTCTCAATCACTTACCTTGTGCGGTGAGGGTATTGTTCCTCGTGATCGCTTGGTATTCTTATTATTGTGTTTTTTTTGGCTTTCTTAGCGTTGGCGCTTACAAAATTACGTACACGTTTATTGCAAACGAAAAAGAAAAAAATGAGTAAAAAGCTATAAAGTTGCATGAAGGCAAAACATTTTGAATTTGTGGTTTGAAAGCAATCAAATTGATTTTTAATAAGCTTTGCCGTGCTAATGGAGTTATTAATAAGGTTATTGGTTACAAAGTTGATTGGCTTTTACTGATTATACATTTGATACATACATTTGCTTTGCAAGCATTTAAGTTTTGCAGTTGTTTTAAGGGCAGTTTGAATGTGAAAAAAGAATAAAAAGTAAATTACTGGTTTACAAAGTCAAATATGTATAATTAAAAAGTAAACCCAATTGGTTATATGTAACCTTTATTATGCTTAAGCTGCTACTGATTACCAGCTAATTGCTGTATACCTACTTATTTAAGATAGCGAAGGGATTAGAGTCCTCCAATTATGCTTTAATTTCAATGTCATGTAAATTTTTTCGTAATAGTACATTGTATGCAGCCCGCTTCACTAAAATATCTATCGTTTGAAAATAGAAGATAGTATTCATGTTGCCGCAGCGTAGATTACGAACGGCTCAAATAACTTCTGTTCAGAAAATTAAAAAACAGGAACACAATTAAATGCACAACGATCAGAATCACAATTGGAATTTTGTAGGCCTCGCATGCCTTGGATAGACGACTAGAAAATAGAGATACCAGATCGAAATAAAAAATATAGATTTTAGAATTGATTCGAATCGAAATAAAAATAATCTATGCAGGCAGAAATCATCAAAATCAATCGTTTAATCAACTTTTAATTTAGTGCCTTCCACTTGTTCGGTTTTTTTTTTACAGATTTTACACGAAAAGTATTGGATCAAAGCTATTGTCAAAAAACGTTTTTTGCTTAGTTAAAAAAACACTGAAACCTGACCAACATTAATAGGGTTTGCCGACCTTTGGTCCGATCCCGTCGGAACAGCTCGTTTCTTGGGCCTACTGTTAGTTGAGCTTGGCGACAACGATTGAAGTCCAAACCGATACTGGTGGGGCTTGGTAGTGCCGCTACAACAAAAACGTCTTACCAACATTGAAATTACAAACATTAATTGTAAGCAATTTCGAAAACACTTTGCTCATAACGGTTTCAATATCCAGATTTATCCAAAAGCTATCAGATCAGAACCGAAGATCAATATGCATCTATTGAGGCAAAATCGAATGTCGATTGTCGAATCGAACGGCCTCGATTAATCGATCTTCGATTTAAAAACGGAATCTCAACTAGAAAGTACTGGTTTTAACGGTGAAAGTGAAGTTTTGATAGCTCCAATGGCTTTAATAATTATTTGGATGAATTTTGCTTCCTTCCACTCCATGATTGTGAAGAGAGTACTCCGAAACGCGATATCTTATTTTACAACAATTGAGATAAAATTCCAAATTTTAGAAATTGTATGCTTATAGTCGAATGCACATTACGTAACGGTGGTTCTTAAAATTTCAACATTTAAGTTTTGTATGGCACCCCTTTATTTTCTTCTACGCGCAAAATAAAGACATCCATGAAATTTTAAAATTTTATATACATTTTCAGTGGTCGCTACTAGGTTTTGAAAAAATTTACTTTTAAAGTTTTTAGCGGATGCGTTCATCATCAGGGATGGTCCAAGCCATTAGCTGCAACTTATCATTGGTTTCTTTAACGAGCGGATATATGTATGTGCATTGGGATGGTCCAAAAAAGCATGTGATAAAGTAAAGTCGCAATTTTTATTCTCTCACCCCCTGCGATTGTTCTATACCGAAAAATGTATGCCCGTATTTTTATACCCGAGCGCACTTGAGCACAAGGGTATATTAATTTTGTTCACATAACGGTTGTTTGTAACAGCCAAAACGAATCGAGATAGATATAGACAAATGTATACATAAATGATCAGGATGAAAAAAGAAATCGATTAAGCCATGTCTGTCTGTCCGTCCGTCTGTCCGTCTGTCCGTCCGTCCGTGTACACGATAACTCGAGCAAAAATTGAGATATCTCAACGAAATTTGGTATGTAGGTTTCCCTTAATCCAAGGTAGGTTGGTATTGAAAATGGGCGAAATCGGACTTTAACCACGCCCACTTCCCATATAACGGTAATTTCCAGAAATACGAAAACTGCGATATTTTAGTAACTACCGAAGATAATTCACTCAAAATTGATATTTACAATAATTTTT
>NW_023458558.1:29273536-29394063 GCF_013731165.1 Rhagoletis pomonella
TAATTGATTTGTAGCTATAAAACATCTCTCAATCACTTACCTTGTGCGGTGAGGGTATTGTTCCTCGTGATCGCTTGGTATTCTTATTATTGTGTTTTTTTTGGCTTTCTTAGCGTTGGCGCTTACAAAATTACGTACACGTTTATTGCAAACGAAAAAGAAAAAAATGAGTAAAAAGCTATAAAGTTGCATGAAGGCAAAACATTTTGAATTTGTGGTTTGAAAGCAATCAAATTGATTTTTAATAAGCTTTGCCGTGCTAATGGAGTTATTAATAAGGTTATTGGTTACAAAGTTGATTGGCTTTTACTGATTATACATTTGATACATACATTTGCTTTGCAAGCATTTAAGTTTTGCAGTTGTTTTAAGGGCAGTTTGAATGTGAAAAAAGAATAAAAAGTAAATTACTGGTTTACAAAGTCAAATATGTATAATTAAAAAGTAAACCCAATTGGTTATATGTAACCTTTATTATGCTTAAGCTGCTACTGATTACCAGCTAATTGCTGTATACCTACTTATTTAAGATAGCGAAGGGATTAGAGTCCTCCAATTATGCTTTAATTTCAATGTCATGTAAATTTTTTCGTAATAGTACATTGTATGCAGCCCGCTTCACTAAAATATCTATCGTTTGAAAATAGAAGATAGTATTCATGTTGCCACAGCGTAGATTACGAACGGCTCAAATAACTTCTGTTCAGAAAATTAAAAAAACAGGAACACAATTAAATGCACAACGATCAGAATCACAATTGGAATTTTGTAGGCCTCGCATGCCTTGGATAGACGACTAGAAAATAGAGATACCAGATCGAAATAAAAAATATAGATTTTAGAATTGATTCGAATCGAAATAAAAATAATCTATGCAGGCAGAAATCATCAAAATCAATCGTTTAATCAACTTTTAATTTATTGCCTTCCACTTGTTCGGTTTTTTTTACAGATTTTACACGAAAAGTATTGGATCAGAGCTATTGTCAAAAAACGTTTTTTGCTTAGTTAAAAAAACACTGAAACCTGACCAACATTAATAGGGTTTGCCGACCTTTGGTCCGATCCCGTCGGAACAGCTCGTTTCTTGGGCCTACTGTTAGTTGAGCTTGGCGACAACGATTGAAGTCCAAACCGATACTGGTGGGGCTTGGTAGTGCCGCTACAACAAAAACGTCTTACCAACATTGAAATTACAAACATTAATTGTAAGCAATTTCGAAAACACTTTGCTCATAACGGTTTCAATATCCAGATTTATCCAAAAGCTATCAGATCAGAACCGAAGATCAATATGCATCTATTGAGGCAAAATCGAATGTCGATTGTCGAATCGAACGGCCTCGATTAATCGATCTTCGATTTAAAAACGGAATCTCAACTAGAAAGTACTGGTTTTAACGATGAAAAAATTTAGTTTTGATAGCTCCAATGGCTTTAATAATTATTTGGATGATTTTTGCTTCCTTCCACTCCATGATTGTGAAGAGAGTACTCCGAAACGCGATATCTTATTTTACAACAATTGAGATAAAATTCCAAATTTTAGAAATTGTATGCTTATAGTCGAATGCACATTACGTAACGGTGGTTCTTAAAATTTCAACATTTAAGTTTTGTATGGCACCCCTTTATTTTCTTCTACGCGCAAAATAAAGACATCCATGAAATTTTAAAATTTTATATACATTTTCAGTGGTCGCTACTAGGTTTTGAAAAAATTTACTTTTAAAGTTTTTAGCGGATGCGTTCATCATCAGGGATGGTCCAAGCCATTAGCTGCAACTTATCATTGGTTTCTTTAACGAGCGGATATATGTATGTGCATTGGGATGGTCCAAAAAAGCATGTGATAAAGTAAAGTCGCAATTTTTATTCTCTCACCCCCTGCGATTGTTCTATACCGAAAAATGTATGCCCGTATTTTTATACCCGAGCGCACTTGTGCACAAGGGTATATTAATTTTGTTCACATAACGGTTGTTTGTAACAGCCAAAACGAATCGAGATAGATATAGACAAATGTATACATAAATGATCAGGATGAAAAAAGAAATCGATTAAGCCATGTCTGTCTGTCCGTCCGTCTGTCCGTCTGTCCGTCCGTCCGTGTACACGATAACTCGAGCAAAAATTGAGATATCTCAACGAAATTTGGTATGTAGGTTTCCCTTAATCCAAGGTAGGTTGGTATGGGCGAAATCGGACTTTAACCACGCCCACTTCCCATATAACGGTAATTTCCAGAAATACGAAAACTGCGATATTTTATGAACTACCGAAGATAATTCACTCAAAATTGATATTTACAATAATTTTTAGACGAAAAATAAGAATATTATAAATTTTTGGAAAATGGGCGTAGCCATGCCCACTTATGGTTACATGTGTATATCTTGGTAACCGCTGCACCAATTTCTTCCAAACTTGGCACAGTTGTTGGCCTTGGTACAGCATAAAAATTCGCCGAAACTTTTTAAAATCGGACAATAACCACGCCCACATCCCATATAACGGTAATTTAGAGAAATACAAAATCTTCGATAAAGCAGTAAATATTGAAGCTAATTTATTCAAAATTGATGCTTGCACAATTCTTTACCAAGAAATACGTTTATGGTAAAATTTTGGAAAATGGGCTTGGCACCGCCCACTTATGATCACATATATGTATCTCGCTAACCGTTCGAGCAATTTGACCCAAACTCGGTATGGTTATTGTGCTTGCCACATATAAGCAAAACGTTGAAAGTTATTGAAATCGGACAACGGCCGATTCTCATATAACGGTAAATTTCAAAAATGCTTGAAACTTCAATATTTCGAAATTGAAGGACGCTAATTTACTCAAAATGGATACACCCCGGCTTACCATCTAGCGGAAGGTTTCGGAAAGGTGAAAAAACATATATTTAATACTTGCGCCGGGTATTTAATGTTCGGCTCCGCCCGAACTTAGACTTTCTTACTTGTTTTATTTTGAAATCAAAAAATATGTAGAGGTCGCTCAAAGCGCTCAAAAATTTCCATGTATTTTATATGGGGGAAAAACATTTTTCATAGAACTGGTATAGAATTCTTGGAAATCAATATACATATTTCGATCTGTTTGTCTTCACGATATTCCCAGTGATAATACCCAATTATTTATTTAACAAGTTTTTCACAGTAACTATACTTTATGGGTCCGCCAAAACCCCCAGAAAATGCCAAAAAAGGGGGGATAAACAAAAAATTTTTAGCATTAAAAAATGGTTAAATAAAAAATAGGGTATTGTTATTGGAAGTCTCCTGAAGAGAACCATAGTTTTCCGATCGAAAAATATTGATTTTCAAGAATTCCATACCATTCATACGAAAAGTTTTTTTTTTCCCATTGAGCGCTTTGAGCGGCCTTTAAATATTTTGTGATTTCAAAATAGAAAAGAGGTATATTTTTCGATTACAGCAATCCTTGGGGGTGAGAGCATTAAAATTCCGACTTTATTTACTTATTTTGGACCCCCCAAATGCACGTATGTATGCAAGGTATCTTTCTGTTAGTGATGACCACATTTTAATTCTTTTGTATTTTGTTTGCCTACTCAATATTTAGAGATGTCCAAATATAAAGGAGTTGCAAAATATTCAAATAAATATATTTGAAGTGTTGTATTCAGCACTGGAATATTTGAGAGTGCTAAATACTAAATTTATAAGGTATTTAGAATATTTCCAAATACCATCCAGTTCAGGAAAAAGTTAATATTAACCTTTTTGTTTTAGAAATGGACAATGCAATTAAATTCTTCGTAATTTTCGGAATTTTTTTTAAATTCATTTCCGAGCTTTATGGAATTTTTTGTGCGTTAATTTTCGACAGTTTGTTAAGAATCTTGGAGATTTTTTCGGTACTCTTTTAATTTTTTTTAAACTTTTCGGGAATCTTCGTGTAGTATTCTTCGGGATGCTTTAGCATTATTCCGATATTTTTCTGTGTTTCAGGACTTACTCGTGACTACTTTTTAGAAGGGATAAAAAATTCGAAGCAAATTATGCTAAATGTATATAGGCAACATGACAGCATGTTGAGGAATAAAACGAGGTTTTTCAAAAAAAAAAAAAAAAATTTTATTCAAAAATATGCTGAGTAATCACACTGTGCTCGCATCGTCGGCTAGTATCAATATTTACCAAAACAATTTTTTAAAATAAAATCGTTTTACAGAATTGTGAAAATTCATAAATACATAAATTATTTTCTCTAAACTTTTTACTAAGCATCATTAATGAAAAACCTGATAATTTATTAAAAATAGTTCAGCTTGTAAGTATGTACAACAAACAACCAGAAATTTCTATAAACTAATTTAAAGGCATTAACCTTGCATATGCATTTGTTTTTTTTTTTTTTTGTAAACATTCGCTCTTATTACGAAAGCGCATTTACATATTATTAAATTTTCGCGACGCCAAATATGAACTGGCTTCGAAAATAAGTTTTTTTTTATTGCTTCCAATTATTCACGCACACAACTTGTAATATGTATTTATTAATATGCAATAAGTAGCTGATATAAAAAAGTTGATAAAAAAATATCGCATAATTTAACACATATTTAGGTCGTTAATATGCAATAAACGAAAGCATGAAATATGTTCATGCATATATGTATATATGTATCTACATTTATTCATTTTATTTGCTGAACTAGTTTTATCGCACTAAAATCAATTTTTAATTTTTTTCGCTTTTTTTTTCTTAAAAAGCACAGCCCGCAATTTATATTCTGATTAGCAATAATAGCTGCTGCATTCGAACAAAGAATTTGGTGGAAAATATATACATACTTCCGTATTTAAACGCCTTATACATATGTACATGGGCGTAGCCAGGTAGGGGCAGGGGGTGCTCGCCCGCCCCCCCTAACTTTCAAATTTTTCTTATATATATATAAAATAGTACCCTGAAATGCCAGCTTAATAGGGTCGAGAAACCCGCACCGCCCCCTCTAAATTTCATTCTGGCTACGCCGATGCATATGTACTTAATACATAATAGTGGGTGTTAAAATCTAAACGGAAATGTAAATCACCGCCTTGGAATGGGATTCATGTTTGTTATTGGATTCAATGCTGCATTTTAGTGGTTACTTATAATGGCTAAGGAAGTTACAACTGCCCATGTAAAATATTTTGTTTGGAAGGCTGTACACATTGTTGACTCATCAATCACAAATTAAAAGCACCGTTTTTAAATACTTATGTACGTTTGACTTAATAAACAAACTGTAGAAATTTAATTTAATTTTTTAAATTCACATTATTTTTTTTTTTCATTTGGAGTTAAGTTTTCTTACTTAGGTCCGTTAACTTATCTATTTTAAAGTATCGTTAAATCATTAGTTGCATTTACTACAGACATTTCTATGAAATTTTCTGTACTTAAGTTTATCTGACGATTTAATTATTCTTTAAAATTGATAACTTAATAGCCAGCGAATTTACCGATTTCAAGGGCAAAATGCTTTAAAAATTTATTTATTTACATATCTTAAGGCGTTGGCCCAATGCAGGCTTGCTTTGCACGCCTTGCTTACTTTAATTTGCTTTGATATACTTCAAAAACCCGTTTGGCCAAATGGCGGCTTGGAACGCTGTCAAAGCAATCAGCTGTGTAGTTAAAAAGTCAAGGTCTGTTCCCTTACACTAAGAATAATTTTTCCACAAAATTCTTGAAAATTAAAAAAAGAAATGCAGACAATCTTTTCAGATTTATTTTTAAATTAATTTTTGCAATTCAAAGGAATGGTAATAATTATACATACATACATAAATATATGTACATTTATTAAAAACAACAAACTAAAAAAAAAATCGATTTTTCAAGAGACGACTGACCAGTAGTTTGACATCATAAATATCGCTAGCTTTGTGTGAAAAGTTGCTAAGTCTTTATTTTATGAAACCTCATATTTTTATATAGGAAGCAAGAGAAATTAAGGATTAAAGTACTTGTTTTATTTTTTCTCGTTTATATTCAATGGAAGAAAAATTTTCTAAGTCCAAGGAGACCTCGAACATCCGATAAGGCCAAAATAATACGAAATCTTTTAACAAAGATCGAATCCTTCTGATTCGTATGGAGTTTTGCTCTGCTTTAAACATGCAAAATGCTGTATTCAAAGTTCATGTAAAATTTGTAGAAATGCACTTAGCAATTTTTCACTTTAAGCCTGCGACATGTTAAATATAGATATGGAAACATAGAATCATTTTTCTTAAACTTTGGATTACATACATTATTCATATATTCTTTTTTAATTACGTAAAATTTCTACATAAAAGTGTGCAGCAATTTGTTTGAATTTATTTAGAACGGGAACATATCTTTTGTCAAAAGCCTACAAAACTCTTTCAAATAAAACATTTGCCTATTTAAAACTTTGAGGCGCTTAAAGCAAGCGAAGCAAAATTTCCATTTGGCCACCCCTTATACGTTTTAGTATATTCCAAATGACTTTTGTCAGTTCTCAAAGCGAAGCAAGCAAAGCAAGCCTGCATTGGGCCATTACCTTTATTTTATTTACACTAGAAAATGTTAGCTTGTTTCGCGGCGACTCATAAAAACTGTTACGTTGGCCATTGAAAAAATAGCGCTGAAAAGCAAAATGGGTCCCTGGATCCCCTACCAGAAAATAGTATCCCATATGTTAATTCCAGACAATAAGCTATCTATGTACATACCTCCAAATTCCAG
The DNA here is from genome assembly GCF_013731165.1 of Rhagoletis pomonella. Lineage (NCBI taxonomy): Eukaryota > Metazoa > Arthropoda > Insecta > Diptera > Tephritidae > Rhagoletis > Rhagoletis pomonella. The sequence continues at coordinate 29,280,276 of NW_023458558.1, forward strand.
GCAAATCGGACCATAAATATGATTCGAATAGATCGGTGCCTGGTTCACCTATCGGAAAGCGGTATCCTATATGTTAATGCTAAGTAACAGATCTCAAGTCATGCACACGCTTTAGGAGACTCCCAATCGTAAAAATTGTTAATTCAAAATAACGGTTATAAAGGTTTTAGGTATCTTACAGAGCAAATAAGATTTAATAATATATTTTCATAAGTATTATATTAGAAAATAAATTACTAACTTTGTTCATGCCGAACAAAACTAAACATTTTACAGTTTAAATTTAAATATGCTTTTAAAATGCTTTGTAGCTATTATGTATTATGAAATCAATCAATCATTATAATCGATTTATATGTTAATATTATGCATATAAAAAAGAGGACTACGTAAAAATCAAAATCATTTATTATAATATTATACATATATTAACTACCCTGCAGGGAAAGCTACTAGTTGTGAACTACAATTCTACCAGTTTGCGTTTCAGCCCAACTAGTTCACGTTCTATCCTTTTTCAATGTTAGCGACTGGAATTTTTAACATTGCGATGTCCTACGAGGTGTCAATTGTCAGGCTATGCATCAGCATCTACTAGTATAAATACTAGTAGCATCATACCAGTTGATGAGATAGTCTGCCAATTCATGCCCCTCGAAAAGCATAAGTGTGCCTTTTTGCTCGCGACGCTCCAGCAGTCACAATGGCCGACAGAGCAAAGCACTCGCGTGGTAAGCCTGAGGTCCCAGGTTCAAATCCTGGCGCAGGGAAAATTTTTTTATTTTCTATTTTTTATTTTATTTTTATTTCTTATAAATTTATTTTTTTGTTTAGGCTGTTTATTGTACATAATTCCTAAATTTAATAAAAAAAATATTTTTGTTTAATTTCTTTGTTTTTATAGCACAAGCATTTCTTCCTAAATGTTTTTTTGCAATGCAATTAGATTTTCAAATTTGTTATTTATTTATAAATTGAATAAATTATTTTTACTTACATTTATTTAACTTTAAAAATCTTAACCACCTCCAAGCGGCCTCGAACCTGCGATTTCAGAACCAGAACCAGTAGTCTTCACGTGACGCCACAGCCGACATTTGTCAGAAAAGCAATTAATTGCGTTTTATTTTTGGCTATGGCAATTCAAAGGCAGATGTCGCTGATCGCTAATGAACTAGTATTTTTTCTAACTGGTTTGGCTTTTCACTGCAGGGTAGTAGGAAATAATTGTTCCACTAAACGTAGAATTTGTCCTGTTAAGTTTTGATTTTGCAATTTTATCAAAAGTCATTATAAACAATTTGTAAGATTTAAGATGAAAAACTTGGGGTATTTTTAATATTTTTGCGTTAACAATTGCATTGAACAAAAGTTTTCAAACCGATGGCAACGCCCTTCAGAAATATTTTCGGAACTATTGATATGTTATTAATCACATAAATTTAATTTAATAAAACAATCCTCTTTAAAAAGATTTTCCAGGCTAAACTTTCACTTCATTTATTTTATCAATATAATGAATCGCGAATTTTTAAACAGGTGGCAACGTTCTTTTTCCTTTGCCTCTTAAGCCATCTGGAGTTTAGATCGAAAAAATTTGAAAACGAATAATTCTAATTGGTCAAGCCGTTTTTGAGTAAAAAAATCCCAGATCTTAAAAATTACCCTCAAAAGTAAAGTTTTAAATTATTTACCTTTTTTGACAACGAACTTTTTAAAAAATTTTAAAATGTGTTTTTCGGTTTTTGCGACCATGGAAATAGATTCCTTCACCAATGAACAGCAAAATATACAGTTAGCGTCAAAAATCTGAATACCCTGACGTTTTTAACAGAGTATTGTATATTTTTCGAGCTCAAGGCCACATGAAAATCGAAACAAAATTTTTTTGATTTTACATTTGTTTTTATTTGCCGATATTTCGACTTCAGTCTGAAGTCATCATCAGGAACATTTGACATTTAAGATTTTATTTATTTATATATTCCATAACAAATGTTTCGTGGTTAATTGTAAAAACATGGTTCATTCAACAGTAATAACCAGCAGAATAATTTTTTTTTGTCTTTTTCATATAGAACTCGGGAAAATCCAAGAAATACCAAAAAATTTTGTACTTTTCAATTCGATTTCTTAGAAAAATTTTGACTATGCACATTTCTAGCCCTTTCAATTTTAGTAAAATAAGGTGGAAGTTTCAAGTCTCCTAAAATTACCGTTGATTGAAAAGTTAATTGAAAAGTTGAAAATTTTGATGCAAATTTTTGGTATATCTTGAATTTTCCCGAGTTCTGTATAAAATAAAAAAATAACTGATTCAGCTGGTTTTTGCTGTTGAATGAGCTATATTTTATATGTTAAAACAAGAAAAATTTGGTACGGAAAATATAAATAAATAAAATCGTTAAAATGTTAGGGCATTTATATTTTTGGCGCTGACTGTATGTTTAAAACCTTGACTGCATGTAAAAAACTTGTAAAAAGTTCATTGTATTGTTTGCTGGTCAAAAAGAAAATAAATTATAAACGCCGCATTTTGAAGGTTATTTTAAAGATTAATGAATTTATTTTTACCCATCGAAATTATTTTACCTGAGTTCTTCATTACTTTAGCTTTAAAATACTCTTTAAATTTCGCTGCCTGTTCTCGTTTTTGTTTAACATCGTCACAATTGGGCGATAAACTTCACCAGGAAGTTGAATTATCTCGTTATATTGAAATTCGCAGGAATCAGCTCCCCCGGAACCAATGTCCACAGAATTATTATTAGGTACAAAAAAGACTTAAATAATTGAACTACAAACGGTTTAAAGTACCCGAAGAGATCGCAGCCGGCAAATTTGAATCAAGAAGAAAGATCGCAATTAGTCTGAGCTGTCCTAATATCAAGCGCTCGCTTATTTGCATAAACAGCGTTTATTTGCATTAACTCTGCCTTTTCCTCCTTCAAATGCGCATAAACAGTCGAACAAATGCACGCAATTTTTAACTCGGATCAGGGGAATTTACGATGACAACACTGTTAAAAACGGCCAGCTGTTGTCTTTTGTATAAGTAAGCAAACAAAGCAAGCGAGTTTGGCGTCCACGGTAGTCTAGTGGTGAGAGTTATGTGCGACAAGTCTGTAGAGGCCACGTTCGTTCCTTGGTTGGACAAATTTTTATTTTTATTTTATTTTTTTGTTTGATTTATATATTTCATTCTACTTTATGTTATTTTTATTTGCTTTATTTTATATCACATTTTTTTATTTTACTATTAGTTAAAATAAATTTTTAGAGTTGGATTTTATTAAAAAGTCAACAGCAACTAACTGAAAGCAACGCTAAAAAAAATGAATTAAAACGAAATAAATGAAAATTGTACAGGCCGCGGCACTCGAACCCACGACCTTGCGGCTCGTTAATCCGCATTACTGACGTCTGTCAAAGCACAATTTTAATCAAACCACACCAAAAATTGGAGGCCATAGACTAAGAAAAAATTGTAAGCGCTAAAATACGATTGGAGGCCGCACTTAGTGCTTTTCTTTCCCATTGACTCAGGTTTTCATTGGTTCTGGAGGGTGTAGAAAAACTAAGTAAACACCTTGGCGACAAATACCTGGGTCTTCATTCCGTGGCACCAATGTTTTCTGGGACCTTCTTTGCAATAGGACCACACACCAACAGAGAAGAGCTTGACACAGAAAAGAGTACAGCGCTAAGAAGCTACCTCTGCGTAGCGCCAGGAAAAAAAGCTTACTTACAATTCCAACAATTATTTTAACAGCTAATTTTATATTACGTAGACATCTACACAAACTCGGTACGTGGTCCGATGATTTATGCCGTTTCCCAGATACGCAGCTGAAATTCAGAATACAAGCTCCTCGATTTATTATGGGAGTTAGAACTGAGCGAGCAACAGGAGGGCACAATAGATCTGCTGGCCACAGTGCATACTTCAACAAATATCTATGTAAGCATATTTTTAATTTTGCTAAAAATTTTACTAATTCATTAACGCTGTTGCTGCAACTACTACAAAAATATGTACTTAGTTGAAAGCGCGTGCAAATCAGCAATCAATTAGCTGTCACTTCCGCACTTGCCAAACAACGAAAGACTTAAGCGACAAACTGTATGTGCTGAGTATGTATGTATGTATGTGTGAATGTACATATGTAGTGCTTGTGATTTTTCACAATACTTCAATGTTTATTTTACACATTACAATTTATATGTATGTATGTATGTATGTAAGTATGTAAATAAAATTGTGCATCTACGTACACATGTGCTGCCATTTCGTGCGTGCGCTATTATCTTACATACACATTATTTAATGCTAAGTATACATATTTCACAGTTCTCATCTATTTTGCTTACTAAATTAACATTTGTAATAAGCAGGAAAAGAAATTTACATATGTATGAAAAGCAATTTATATCGCACACATGGTTGCGATTTTTTAATAATTCTCGAGAGCGCTTTGAATGAAAGTAGTACAATTTTGCAGTATATAACCTTGATCTTATTTACACTCTAGCTTGCATTTTAGAAATTAAAGTAGTACATTTTTTTAGTAATAAAATCAAATTTGCGTAGTGCGCCTACAGTTTTACGATAGCACCGAATGGCAAACGGTTTTCTGAGAAGCTTTTTCCTGGCAGAAATATATTTGCCATTATAGCCGAAAGTTTGAACATTTATGGGTCATAAGTGGTAAATATTTATACAGCCTATTTCCGTACTCCAGGATTTGCCGGTTGTACAGAATTTACAAAAAAAGCTGTTTGCGCCTTTTATAAGCTTAATGTGGCGTGGTGTACAGCTTCTCTGTAAAACCTTAAAAACTCTGAGTACAAGAATAGGCTAATAATTCGAGTACGCTGATTTCAGAGACCCCACAGTCTTCTTCTGGTTTCAGGGAAATTTTTAAATTTTCGCGTTTGAAAATTTTACCAAAAATGCCGGGGTTTCTTTTTATACATATTACTTATTTAAATCGGCCAATGTAACTCATTTTTTTATGGATACTTTTTGTTTTAAAATATTGTGTGAAAAACTGGCTTCTTTGCTGATTTGGTGCGAAATTTAATCGGTCCGTCAAATTAATCTTTTTAAATATTAATAAAGGATGAATAGGCGAAATAAAACAACCAAACAGTCCTTTTTTAATGCCGGCTTCAGGTCAGGTATTTATCTTATTGGAAACGCATGAAAGTATATTATTTTCTCAATATATTTCAATCTCCTCCGGGGATTGTCTTCAGGCTATAACAATTACATAAAAATAAAAGAAAGAGGCACAAGAAAAAATTTTCATTCTGTTGGAAATTTTTCTTGAACCACAATATTTTATAATATATAATATTTGCATACGAATGCTTTTTCGATCCGTTTGCGACTGTTCGTAGGTGAACGACGATTTCAAGTGAAAAAGTACTCGAAACCGAATCATAAACAACTATCATAAACGACATTTTAGCCGGGTTTTCTTTGAGAAAATATCCAGTTTTTTCAAGTTCGTTTACGATGATTTTGCTGGCGGGGTTGAAAAGGGATTGTTCGATTACAAGCAAAAAGGTCACTGAAAATTGTTTAAATTTTAAAATTCAGATTTCAAATAATACTGTATGATTGGATATAAAAACATACCTTAATCTTTAAATTACATACCTTCAAAATTAGAGGTTTGTAATTTTTTTTTTGACCTGAACAGTATCCAATGAATTTAAAAAAAAAGTGTTTGCTGTTCTTGCGTCATAGAATACATTTTCATAGTCGGAAGAGCTGAAAAATACATTTTATATTTTACAGCACTCCGTATGGTAACTTCCTCTTGTGAAATCCAACTGTAGCTGCCTGTTGTGTGTAGTTAGCGGTATAAATAGTCAGACCAATACTTTTTTATGGCGCTTTGGTAAAGGTGGAAAGCCGCAAAATAGTCGTCATACCTCAGGTGGTCCTGTAGGTTCAACGCCTCACGGGAGCACTGAGGTCCACTCCAACGGTTGCTTTTGAAATAATCCTCAATTTACCGCCAATTGACCTATTTGCAAAAAACCGTGCTGCTAAATCCGTAAGAACCTTTGGGCATAGCTCAAGTGGAGCGAGAAGCACAGGCAGTAGTGGCCACGACAAACAACTGAAAAGTAAACCCTCTACATAGATAGTCAGGCCGCAATTAAGGCAAGTTACTTCATATAGAATTTCATTCATAAACGACCTTCGAAGCCACGAAACCATTAAATGGCTAACCGTCGACAGAATGAATTAGCAAATGAGACTGCCCAGAACACCACGAGTCTGACTCTCGAACAGACAAACTACATTCATCGACCACTTCAACACTTATACAACAGCATAGACGATAATATTATTAGGCAGTTCAGGGCTAGATGGAATGAGTTAACCACTTGCATACACTGAAAATTTTACGCACAATGCCCGTAGGAATTACAGAATCACTTTGACATTAAGAACCACCGAGTCCAAAATCCATCTGCTCAGGTAGGTAACACAGTCTTTTATGAATTCGCAATGTTTTAGCGTAATGAGGAACAACTAGCTGATATTGTCTCTTTTAAAAAAGCTACAAATTTCTACTATTTTTTGTAAGTAAAATCTACCAATATTAATTTTCTCGAAGTCCGTGCACTGGTTACGAGTTTAATGTAAATATCATATTTTGAAGTTTTTTATATTCCACTCAGTTAAATGTGATTTATATATTTATAAAAATAAATACATTATACGAAAACTAATACTACTCTTTTAGAAGTAAGGTACTATTTTCCAAGTAAATTTGCAAAGTAGCAATACAGTTTCGGTGCTAAGGGAGCGGTGGGAGAGAGACAACTGCCAATTTATCGAACCTTAAATTACACAGTGTGAAAATTGAACTTTTTACATGACAAATTCTAATATCTCTAGAATGAGAACCGCTAGCGAAAAAACTCAAAAGCGTTTAAGGCTTAAGATGGAGAATTCAGGAAAAATAGTTTCGTTGGATAAAAAAATTACCTTGACCTTTCAAATGACCTTCAAAATAAGGGACTTTTCAATTTGTTTCCTTTTTTGATTTGAAAATAGTATGAAGTGAACTTTTTAAAAAGTTTTAAATACACATTTTTGATCTTCTTGCGTAAAGGAATCCATTTTCATAGTCGCAGCAACCGAAAAAAGATTAAAGAGAATTTAAGAGTTCTTTAGATACTACATCCTTGTTTAGGTCAAAAAAATATAAAAAATAAAAAATTTTACTTCTGAAGGTCACATTGAATAAAAAATCACTTTGACCTTCAAATGTAGAAATTTAATTTTTTTGTCTTTTTTTACCTAAAAAAAGCATGTTATGAGTCATAAAAAACAATTTAAATGCCTTTTTCCGTTCCTGCGACCATGGAAATGGATTCCTTTACGCAAGAACTACAATAATATGTGGTTAAAAAATATTAAAAACTGTACTGCATAACATTTTTTCGGTCAAAAAAGGAAAAAATTGAAAACCTCATCCCTTTGGAGATCATTTGTATACCGTGTTCTAGATCAGGTAATTTTCGCATTATATTTTCATTTTAAATTTGCATTGTGATTAAAAAGATTTTAACAAAGAAAAAATTTTAAAATAAAAGATTCTTTTATAAATTCTTAAAGCCTTTTCTTTTACAAAAATATCAAGGGTCAAACTAAAATGCCCAATAATTTGTTTCTATGACATTACAAATAATTCATAGTACATGGCGTATGAGTAACATTCTTTCCTAGTCATATTACCATCTGGTGTGAACAATTGACAGAACTTTGCAAAACAGAAAAAATTGGCGAAGTGTTCTTTGTCTCGTCCCAAGCCGACAAATGGTCATAGTGCCAAATAAAAAGAAGAAGCTAAGAGTTTATTAACAGAGCTTCTCCTCCGACAAAGGTGCGCGTCTTTATGTTTTCATACAACTGGTAGAGCCAACACTTTTACGCTGCCTCCTAGGAAAATATTACTACAATAATTCAATTAGATGTGAATAACTAAAAAGTAATGTGTTTAAAGGTCAGCAAAAATATTTTTTAATTTTAATAAATATTAATTTTTCTGGAATTGTGTAATACGAGTACAATATTTAAGTTAGATGCATTTCCTTAAACTCTTAAAAACGTGTTGAAGTGTCATAAGATGTTTTTTGTTTTTTTTTATTGTGTGACTCCGTGACTAAATGATACGTCATTATAAATTGTGTTTTCAGCTTAATTACATTAATTGCAAACTACTAGTGATTCATTGAACGCATCGCCTGCACCAGAAAGTCAGAAACGGTAGCAATGTTTGTATGTAGTATGTTTGTATTTTATATGTATGTATGTACATTAGACCGTAACACCTTACAAGCACCAACACAATAAAAAGCTCGCCATACACTCCTAAGTCTAAAGTATTTTTCAAGGCACTTTAAAAAACCAAAATTTTGATGGTCTTTTTACATTTTGCATACATATTATATGGGTATTTTTACACATAAGAATCTTAGTTCATAATTTTAATCTTGATCTTAATCTTAATCTTAAATTTAATTTTGATCTTAATCTTAATCTAAATTTCAATCTTAATCGTCATCTTAGTTGGATTCTTAATCTTAATCTTAACCCTAATCTTAATTTGATTCTTAATCTTAATCTCAATATTAATCCTAATCCCAATTCCAATCTCAATCTTAGCCCCACCTCAGTATGAATCTCAATCGAAATCTTAAGCTTAATGTAAATTTTAGTCAATTAATTTTGATATAAATCTTAACATTAATCATGCCCAGCCAACCCCGCCATCCCCTACATTCCACTGTAACCTTTTAATTTTATTGCAGTTTAAAATTATAGCCAAACGATTGTCTTCCTTACCCCAACGTTGGCGAAAAAATATATATATATATATATATATTCGAAATTGTCTTCCAAAAATACTTTAGACTCAGTTGTGTACGCGAACTTTTTTTCCGTGATACGGTCTAATGTGCATACATACATCCGCGCGTATTGATAAATGACCCTTAACGCAAGTGAAAGTCGTTGTTTTTACGAGAATAAATTGAGGAAAAGAATGCATTCAACGAAATTTCTTGACACATCAGAATCGAGTGCTTATCACGCTTGTGCGGCAGCTATCGCATGCAAGCAACGAGCATTAAACTGAATAAAAATAAAAAAAATAAGCTTGACGGAGAAAAAACAAACCGAACGATTAAACAAATGCGCTCAAAACCTTTCCAGCACTCAAAACTGCAAGTCGAAAACACGTAGCCCTAGAATGCCATGCGGTGGAAATTTCACTCATTCACTCGTGCACTCATTGAGTTGCGCGCCGCAATGCATGCTCGCGTTCACTCTCGCCGTCAATGAGTGGAGTCGCTTTGCTGCCATTTATGCTCCAAATCGAGAGTGAAACGCAGGCCAAATTTAGTGTTTCGTGTTTAATATAAAACCAACTAAGCATAACCACTGGAATTCATTAAGTGCCTTACCTCAAGTCTCTTAATACCTCAGTAGCACACACAGCCAACCGACCGACAGCCAACAAACCAAATAAACAACCAACATCGCGACGACTACCTGTACAAACATACCCCAGCGCCCAGACCGTTTGAACGCCTGACCAAAACCGCACGTCCGCCCCAGTGAACACACAAAAATATCGAAATTTGTCCAAAGTACGAATCGAATTGAAGGAGTTGCAAAGCCAATTGTGATTGCTAAAGATAAAAAGGCACCGCGCGGTTAGCTTAAAAAAAGAAAAAAAAAAAAATAATATTTATAAAAGAAACGTAAAACCACCAAACCAAATACGAAAAAAACGGAAAAATATTGCTATATTCTTCATTTTGTTTTTTGATTTTTTTCAAAAGTGCAACTTGGCTGTGGAAAGCGAAAATTCGAGCTAAAATATAATTCGCAGCAAATAGCAAAGAAATTTGTGGTGTTAATAAAAAAGTGTTTCTAATTTGCATAAAACGTGCATTTAAGTGTTTCAGTTGTTGTTGTTGTAGCAGGGGCTTTTGGGAAAGAGTTTTTGTTTTATTGTTGCTATTATTTTGTGATTTGTGCATTTTTAGTGTGCAATTTTCAAAACACTTATTTGCAACAATCTCCGCGGATTCGCACAAATTTGTAACAGCAAAACACAGCAAATATGAAATTCGTAAGTACCAATAAGGAAGTATGAAAAAAATTGCATGCAGAGATAGTAAATGTATATTACATAGATACTTACTACACATACCATACATATATCGCTACCTAAAGGTAAAAAGGCGCCAAGTCGATTTTTTCTAAATTATTCAGGAGAGACGAAAAATCGATGTAGTTTGGCATTGGCTGTCATTCTGCATCTAAAACTAAATTTTGAAAAAAGTGGTCTTGGCACCTTTTTACCTTTAGGTAGCGATATGATGTATGTATATTTATATGTTTATGATTTTATACATCGTAACATGTTTTTTTTTTTTAATGTGAGTTGGAAAAGAAATGCGAAATATTTGTAAAAAAATATTGTAGAAATTAATAAATTATTTTTTACGATCCCAAGAGTAATCAAATGGCTCGCCGTTTGATACAAAGGCGGAGTTAAATCTGCTCTCTAAGAATAGTAGGCAGCTCGCAAGAAAACGAAAAATTCACATAAAAACGCGCAAGAATTGAAAAAGAAAAAATTGGTTCATCCTGTTTGCTTGCTTAATCAGTTGAAAGCCAAAAAAAAATGCGCGAATATTTTTTCTTTAAAAAAAAAATGTACATCAACGGCAAAGTACTTTATCAAGCGAAAAAAATTTTTTTCGTGGTGAAATTATACCAGGTGAAGTAACAATAGCGAGAATAAAGATTTCACACACCATTATTTGAAAGCTATTCCTTTAAAAATTCCTCTAAGAAAGCCTATAGCGACTGCTGAGTGGAAGATGGACCTATCTCGGCAGCCAGTTCGAAAACGCCCTCTCTCAAAAAAACTTTTCAAGAACGCGTTATTTCATAATTTGGTTGAATAACGCGCTATTTCAAAATTCGTTTCAACAACGCCCTATCTCAGCTGCCGATTCAAAAACGCCCTGTATCAGCACATTTTCAATACATTTTGAAGTAAGGTAGGGCTTTTTGTTACCGAATTCCGACAAAGGGCGCTCTTCAACCATATTCCGAGATAGGGTGTGTTTAAAAAAAATTCTGAAATAGGGCGTTCTTGGAAAGTTTTTTGAGATAGGGCGTTTTCGAACTGGCTACCGAGATAGGTCGATCTTCCACTCAGCGGTCGATATCAAGAAAATACAGCGAGAATGATTTTTTATTACTTCTTCTGCGTCGTCTTTATTGGCGCTGTAACCGCCTAAACCATTTCGCCACTCTTTCGCTTCTCCACATTAACTTAATTAGAATACAAGAGGCTGTGTTCTGTCGCAAAAGGTCGTCGGTCTGAACGAACAAGTACTAATTGTCTACCAGTCGCAACTTTTTAGACGCCCTAACCTTAGAGCATATCAACAGTGAGCCTTATACAAAAAATCTCAACAATTGCTTTTTCTTAAAATTTCACACCTTTCCCCTAAATTTACTTGAAAAAAATTGGGCCCTATGAATAAAAACCAAGCAATTGCATTTTCTTAAAATTTAAGATTATTTATTTATTATTACGGGCCCGTTACTCAATGTCTGCTTAACACTAACTACAGTTTACACAGCGTTATCGACTCTCTGTTCTATGTTGTGCAGTCGATAGCGATGTTTAAACTGCAGTTAGTTTTAACCATCAATTGAGTAAGCGGCACTAGATATCTTTAAATATCTCCAGCGCCACCTATCGGAACGGTTTTCCGGCGTGTACCAACTCGAAATTGACTCTTTGTCGGAAAAGGCAATCGTATGAGAAACAAATTACAATAAATCAGTTTTTGTAGCAAAGTAAATATATGATCTGTAAATATTTCTATGATAAAAATGTACATAAATGTATTTCGCAAATTTAAACTAAATCGGGTTGTAAACACGAATTTTCTAAATATCTCGATCCCAGCAAATTTGTAATTACCGGTATAATTTTTTACATAATTATTTCGTATAATTAGTCTGTATATTTGAAACAAATTGAAACTAAAATAGATTAAGTTCTTGCCTTATGGCCTTGGGTTCGTAAAACATCTCGTTGCAAAAGACGTATAATTTTCATTGCAAATTTTTTAATTTTCATAGATTTTTTATTTAATTTATCTATTTATTGAAATTTTATGCTTGGAACGACGATATTTAGTGAGGTTAGGTTAGGTTTGGTAAATTTGTTGCCATAAGCACATTTTGGAGAGCTTTATGACTATCGAAATGTCACAGTTGGTTAAACTGTCGAATCTCGAAACTATATATATACATATAGTTGTCTTTACACTTGATCTCATTCGACAGGCCTTTAAGCGTTTATATGCTCAATTTACAAGTAAACAGCGCTTTTGGAAATCTCATCCACTGTTGCGTTTCCATCGACAATCTTACGATCTGATATACAATAGGAGATCCTACCTATGTCCGCCGTAACTTTGCAAAGGAGAGAAAAAATTGGTAAAAGTTGTATGGTATCAGACCAAGCCTCATGTAAGAAACGTAGAATAAGGTTTGTTGTAGGTTCAAGACCCAAACCATTTCAGTGTCCCCCTAAGAAAGCGAGAAGTTAAGCTCCAAACAACGCATTAGGGTGTGCTGCTTTGAGTTATGATGACGATAAGCTTGCAAATATTCTTACCTTTTGCATAATTTTTTAATGCCCTTATCACGCTACCAAATTTATTACACATGCTTTTCTTGACAAATGTTAAAGTGGTTATTTCTTCCTGCATATTTTTCGAATGCAACTGTATTGCAAATATGTTTTGTGATGCTAATGAGTTACACATACATACACACTCATACATATATGTACATTGGAACATAAATTCCAATATTTATTTGAAAAAGTAAAATATCAAAAATTCTGAGCGCAGGTCAATGGCAATGCACAGCAAAACGTGCAAATGTAAAACACACAACCATTGTTACTTATACCTTTTATTTATAGCTGTTAATTTGTTTTCTTGAATTTTGTTGTTGTTTGCGTTTTTTGGGTCATTGCAGTTAAGTGTAACATATAACTTTTGATATGCGAGTGACGTGTGTTAAATTGACGTGTAGTCGATTTGTGGCAAAAACAAAAAAAAACACAAATGTATACAAAATAATTAGAATAAGACTGTGTGCACCAACCCAAAGTTTGTCATGTGATACACTTGTTGTTGCTTTTAGTCAATTGTTATTCTTTTGTGTACGTGTTTTTCCGACGATGTGGGCGTAACACTCGCATATATGGCAATCACTGTGTGTTTCGGAAATGCGCCGATTCATGTCATGTCAAAATCATGCACACCGCGTTCTGTGCATGCATTTGTGAGTGAAAACTAACATTAACCAAAAAGAAACAACTAATTTTTAAGCAAAATATACAACTGATTTCAATGCTCATATAAAACTTTAAGAGTACCCTCAATTTCTTCATGATCCAACGATCGGAACTAAACCAAATAGTATCGGGCCGCCCATCCGACCACCTTTCCGATAAAAAAAAATAATTTTTTTTTTCATTAATAAATTTATTTTTATTTTATTGGAAAAAAAACATTTAGGCGAATTACTCAGTCGATAAGAAAACAACAAAAGGTTAGGTTAGGTTAAGAGGGCGTGTGTGGTATATTCCATACTTTCACTCGGATACAGAATTGTCCATTGTGGGTGCCCTCCACAAGTGAGTGTCAACAGGAGGAAACGCGTACGCATAATCGAAAGAGTAGCTTCAAGTCATTATTTTACTAAACCAATCCCTAATGATGCCGAGGATATCCAACAGTTCCACCTCCCAGACTGTTGAGAGGAAGCGTGAACCCCTAGTGCTGGGGGCGCTTCGTCTGTAGACCTGGACATCGAAACAGAAAGTGATCAATTGACTCTTCCTCAACCTAATCAAGGAAGCTTCTTTACAGAGTGATTTTTGGCATTCGCCACTGTTGATGAGGACGTCAAGAACTCTTACTTACTTGCATACTTACAGTATGTCCTTCGTTTTTTCCCACTAGGTTGCGGCCATAATAATCTTGTAATCTCAAAGTCATCCCGTTTGTTCCACAAGTCATTAGTGGCGGTCAATTTTCCTAACGTGATCACCAAACGTTGGTAGTACGAAGCTATCCACTTCTTCTATTGGCTTCTTTGAGCCGCAATTGGCCACCTCATCAACCGACTCATTCCCTTCAATATTGCTATGTCCTGGCGCCCAGCATAGAGTGAAGTTGATACGGCTCGGTGGCGGCAGCGTGATACGTAATTTCTATACAATTCCCGAGTGCTGCTTGACTGTTGACAGAGATAGTGGTTTGTCTTCTGAAACTCTCTATAGCGTAGATCTCGGCTTGGAAGACACTGCAATTATTCGGTGGACGAATGCACCGGTTCATCTGCAGGTCTTTCGAGTGGACACCGGCTCCGTATTCTCCATTGAGCAGGCCTCTTTTTATTTCATTCATTCATTGTTGCATGTCCGAGATTGATTGCCATCCACGTATTGGCCTCTCCCAGCCTGAGGGCGCTCTTTTGGATGAAAATTTCCAGCGGTTGCAGGTGAAATATTATGTTACGGCATTCCTGAGGTGCGCTGCCCACCACCATACTAGGGACCCGTGGGTTGCAATTGGTCTGACGACTGTGGTGTATATCCCACAGGTGACTTACGGTGATAGTCCCCGTTGCATTCCAAAGGTGCTATTGAACGTGTTGTATGCTGCTAGAGAGTACGAGGAACTTTTCAACGGAGGACAGTTTCAAAGTAGTTTCCCCTAATTTCGGTAGAGAGATCGTGGATACTTTTGTTGTCCTTATAAAAAATACCTATACTAGGGGTTAACCCGCAATCCATTCTTTTTGATCAACTGAAATATATCACCTAGTGCACTCTACATTAGTTCACTTATCGTTGACAGGAATTTGCCAGTGAGGAGTATCACTAAATCTTCGGCGTATAAAAATCTCCAAAAAATAACAAACAATGTTAACGAAAATTTCGTACATATTAGCTGGTACTCAATAAAATATTTAGGTCGTTATTCTCAAATCTAGCAGCTGATTGAATTTATTTTTAAAAGATTTTTTTTTTATATTACATAAGTCATTTTTACCGCATGTAAGCCTATGCCTGAATCATTTTTGTGGTATGCCGCGTTAAAATACGCGATTTTATAATCTTAACTCACAGCTAAATCGAAGTTGCATAGATTTTCGAAATATTAATATTTAGTATTATGCGCTAATTAGTTAATTGAATTATGAATATCATAAAAAACGAAATACGTTTCTCTTTCAATAGAAATGCTGCGATTTTAAAGGCGACTCGCCAAGTCGCGTCTTTGGTTTAGCCTTTTGATTAAAATACCAATGATAATAACATACAAAATAAATATTCAAAAATTATGTAAATGTTACTTTGATTTCACTAGTGTTACATACATACATGCATATGTACAGCATACATACATATGTAGGTATGATACAATAAAAAATCAGAAGAAAAAGTTCACCAAAGTTAAAAAATGGAAAAAATTGAATTTGAAATATAAAATAATCAATGGACAAAAATGATTATTTCTTTTACTTTCTTATCGTTATCGATATTAGTATTGTTATCGCAAATTTGTTAAGCATTTTCGTAGTCGTCTGCGCGATGGGCTTAGATTTGGCTCAAATTTTGCACATAGTTTAATTTCATACTAAAACTTACGGAAATGGACCTAACATTTTTAAGAAATTTTTTCCTAGAATTATGGGTGTGGCAAAATGTTAAAAGATTACCAACATGGCTCAAACAAATTTTTCATAAGTTTGCTAATAGTTAATCAATTTACAAAAATTTGGTTTTTTTGGAAAGGCTTATAAAGAAAGGATTAAAATTTTTTCATATACATACAAAATTTTGTTAAAAGACTTTGTTTTTTTTATTTCAAAATATACATTTCATGTTCTCAAAATTGTTTTGATCAAACTTTATGAGACGAAAAGAGAAAACAGTTACCTTTGAGATGATTATTTTTCTGAGATGGAGTCCCGAAATGTCAAGAAGTTATGAAGTTACACTAAAAATTTAAAATACAAAATAGTATGTATTTAGTTGAGTCTCCGTTAAAGTTTTTTCCTCACTCACTGCAATCTAATTGATAGGCATTCATCTAAGATTGTTTTCACCAATATTATTAGTCCTTTACCTGCTATAAACATTTATTTAATTTTACATTTTTCACTTTGCTACCAAAGAACTTTAATCAGTATACGGAGTTTTCACTTGAAATAAATATCGGTGGATTTAATGTGATGTGGCCATAAGATTTTGATAATTTTGATTTTTAGTTTTATTCAATTTTTTATTTATTTAATAAAATAACGATTTATAATCTTTGTATGGTAGCAAAGTGAAGAAAGACTAAAACAATACTTAATACTTTGGTTGGATCATTAGGAGGGAGACATAAGATTAAAATGCTGGTAAAAACAATCTTACATTAATCCCTATCAATTCGATTACAGTGAGTGAGGATGATTCCCGACCCGAAAAATATATAAAATCTCTTTTCATTTCAACATCATTCAATTAAAACTATCTTTCTCTCTTTGATCGCTAACAAGCGTTCAAAACTATTTTCGATTAATTGTCTACTTTGTCTAACTACAAAAAAAAAGTTAATTTTATAAAAATGTACATAAATCTTTCATAAGCTGCCACCAACATGCATGTGCACTGACATAAACAGAGTTAAGCGGCCATATACACGCAGAGTTCATTCGATTGACCGCTGCACACACAATTGACGGCTACTTAATTTGATTGCCTGGGAAATCTGTGCGCATAAAAAAAGTACTCCTATGCTTCTACGTATAGTATTTATGTACGTGCCTTTTCAATCGCCACCGGGTTAATTTAGTGCGATGTCAATGAGTGCGAACGCGCATGCGCCTGTGCACAGCATTTAAAGTGTCAACTTTAAACTTAAGTGTTAATTTTTCGTAGCGTAGTGGTGTAGCGTTAGTTGTGGAAAAAATAGAAGACAATTTTTATTAAAATTGATTGCTTTATTGCATGAGAAGACCAGTTGGTGGCACCAGCATACATATGTACATACACATATATATACGTATATGTATTAACATATGAATATTTTCCATAATAGCGATGGAATGGCATCCGTGCTATGAACAAACATGGAAGTAGAAAAACATGAAGCTAAAATGGATTCATTGGGAAAATTTTCCCCTTTATGTATTATTTCTAAAAGCACTGTACTTTCATTGAAATTTATCGATGAAGTTATCGATTTTACTTTGATACTGTGTAAAAGTAAATAATATATCTATCGATATTGTGCATATATAGATCAATAATTTTGGGGGTTTTGTATACAGTAATCGATAACTATCGATGTAGTTTTATAAGTTATTTCTATTGTTTTGACACACTTATTGATATTGTATCGAAGTTTCTCAAAAAAACGTCAAGAATAAATATATGTATTTACTGTTACCAATTTCGATATATTAAATGATGACGTTGTTGAAAAAACTTTACCAATTCATCAAAATCTGTCGATGAAATTATAGGTTTTACTTTGACACACAAACCTATGTGTAAGTAGATTAACGGTAATGTACAGTAATCGACCATTTTTGGGGTACTTTTATAGGTTATCGCTTTTGTTATCGAAATGGTATTAAAAATTATCGAGAAATAATTATGCGCATATTTCTCGCCATTAATTTCGAAATATTCAGTAATCGCTCATACTTCCATAAATATAAAACCCCAATGCTATAGTTAAATTTGCAAAAGTTATTGCTAATAATAGCGACAAATTTATCGATATCATGTTTACATTCATCGTTGTCGCTGTTATTATTGCTATGGTTTTTTATCGATTTTTTATACTTTAATAATAACAAATAATAATAATAATAACTTTTCTTTACTAAACTAAAAATAATATTACATATTTTATATTATTTAGTTTCGATTTCGCAAGCGCATCATCTTTCAATTATTAAACTCAAGCTTGTGTAATTTAATATTAAAATAAACGCAAACTAAGAACAATAAAACAAAAGTCAATAACGAATAGCCACAGTCACGAGCGCAGTAGGTGTGATTGCAGACACCTTTTGGCTCTTCATTTGGCCGACAACAATGTAGTAGTCGGTGGTAATGAATGGTGCTATGCAACGCTCTCTTTTTTGTTTGCTTTGGATATTTTTGACATTTACTATTCCTTTGGTGGCAACGACTTCGAGACAAGTGAAACCAAATAGCGCCAGTTGCACAAGATATCTACTAGCAAATATATGTATGTATGTATGCGCAATTACACTCTCTCTAAGTTGGTCAATAATACGCATACGTCGTTTAAAATGAGACGGCCACTAAGCGAATTGCGGTGTAGGATTGTAAAAGAGTTAAATATTTTGAGATTGTTTTCCCTCACGTTTCGAACGTTGGTCTCAATGGGCGAAGGTGGGCGGGCTATAAATTCTTGCGGTCCGAGGAATACCTCATCCAAGTCTTCTCTAGCTAATTGGTCAGATGGCTCATTAACTTCTACTCCCGAGTGACCTGCGACCCAGAGTAAGACAACGTTGTTATGTTTTTCAACATAATTTAGTCGAGACTAGCATTGCCGAACTAGTAACTAGTATTAACGGAAGTATCACTACAGAGACGTAAACCTCGACTTGGAATAGCGAGGCATCTTCCTTAAGTGAAAAGCTCAACCCTACTGTCTTCGATAAAGATACCCGAACCTGACCCAGAGTCAGTAAGAAAACAGTTGTGTCTAGAAATAGTGGTCCTCATATTCCCTTCGAGGAAGTCTCTCCCTCTTTTGTGAAACCATAGCCTGATTTCCAGAAAGTGACCACAGTTAAATCATATATGTATTTAGTTGAGATAATCTGTAAACACAAAATGCATTCACCGTTCGTTCGGCGAACCGATTTCAAAACCAAGAGAAACATTTTTAGTATAATTTTCTGTAGATAAGAAAATTTTTTATGGTTTCAAAATTGGTCAAAAATTATTAAAATTAAATTTGAGTTGTGTTTGCATTTTGTTTTACTTCATTCATTTGAAATAAAATTTTGTAATAAAGATAAATGTGATGATGAAGAAATAAAAGAGATAAAAACGATTAAGACAAAAAAGTGAATTCAACGTTGTAGATAAAGACGACAGCGGAAACAATGAGAAATACATAAAAATTAGGTTAACTGAAAGGGTAAGTGCGTTTATTGAAATTTGTCGATAGGAATAGAAATAAATTCAGTCATAAAAAATATAATTATCGAAAGTTGTCAAGTTACCGAAATGTATCGTATCATCGAAGTTCACAGTTATTGAAATTTATTGAGTTATCGCAACGTATGGAATTATTCAAATTGATCAATGTTTATTGAGTTGTCGAAATTTATAGACGTAGAAATTTATTTGTTGGAATTTACGGATAGTTATTGAGCTATAAACATTTATGGGATTATCCAAAGTTGCCAAGTTAATGAAATTTATCTAGTTAACAATATTTATTGAATTATCATTATTTATAGAGTTAACGAAATTTATCGAGTTATCATAATGCACTGAGTTCCTTAAACTCATCGAGTTATCGATATTTTTCGATTTACTGAAATTCGTCGATTTATCGATTCGAAGCTTTTGGAATTTTCAAAATATATCGAGTTATCGAAATTTCAAGGTTATACAAATTTATGACGTCATCACTGCTTATCGAATTTTATCGTGTTACCATAGTGTAAGCAGTTATCGAAATTTGTCGAAAGCTTTAGAAGAATATGGAGTATCAAAATTAACCGAAATTTATAGAGATATCCAAAGTTTATCGAGTAATCGATTTATATTGAAATATATACATATTTTTAGTTATCGAGATTTAGCGAACCCTGGAAATGCACGATTATCGAAATTGGTCGAGTTATAGAATTTTGTTGAGTCATCAGACTTTAGTCTTTTTCATCGAACTATCAATATGTATCAAATTGTTGAAATCTATCGACAAACTGTAATGTATCGGGCCAATTCTACGTCGTGTTAAAGACCAAATTGTAGTCACGTTTTAGTTCCAAATCAGGAGATTTGCAGGTAAGTAACTTTATGCCGTATAAGTTAAATAACTTGCTAAGTTAGAAAACCTTTCCAAGGCTTTTAAAAAACTAGAAAAACGGTCGGATTTTCACATTAACTGGCTCTCCTAGTTATTTATAATCTTTTATTTTGTTAATTAGCCACTTAAAATTCTGCCAATGTTGATGTCGAACAAACTTTCTTTTCATCATTTGGAGACTTTTTTGTTTAGCAAAAATTGACATTTGTTGCATACAATATTTAGAATTTAACCTTGGACTGACAAACATCAAAATATATATATCCCTCAATTGCTGACGCGCCAGTTATGAATGAAAAAGCCAAATGCCTAGAAATGACGAGTGAATAAAAAAAAAAATAACAAAACAAAACAATATTCGCACATGCGTGCCTTAAAATGTCACATTCGCATTAACTGGATTTCGAGTGCAGTAAGTCAATGCAAAAAATAGGCACATTTTATAATTTTATTTGCACAACTAGAAGTCCAAGTCCAAGTTTACGTCGACGTCGATGCGTGTTGCTCGATCCGGCTATACAATAACGGTGCCGTCGCCAAAGTGTCTGTGCCGGTACGCCAATACAAAATCATGGTAGGCTTGTCCGCTTCACTTACTTACATACATACATATGTATGCAGATAAATCCATATACATACATAGATATATGTATGTACGTATTCGAATGCGCCTGTAGCTATTTTTATGGCTTTTGCAACGTTACTTATTTTGATAATTTTTTTTGTTTGCTTCATTGCTGCAGCTTAACTGATTCATTCACGCAATCGACATTGCGGGTAGGCGCAGGTATTGGCCACACTTGCCGCGCACCACCATGCAATGCCAAGCGATATCGGCTGCGGCAGCGATAGCGACAGCGACAGCGCCAGCAACTTTGCAACATTGGCACTTAAATAGTAATAAAATGCAATTTGTAATATACACAAGATCGGTTTTTTGAATGCGCGTTCGAGTACGCGTTGTAACGCAGCAATTGAAAAGTTGAATTACTACTCGATTGCATGCGTTTGACGCTAACGCCACTCGTTGCGCTCGTTTGCTGTTTGTCGTACATATGTATGTACATATCTCTCGTACGCGTGCCAAGTTGACTCGCCGCTACCTGCATTTGTCTGTCTGACTGCGCACCGGTTGCGTTTGATCTTTGGTTTGTAGTGTTTAGTGTTGCGTTGCGCGACGACCTTCAACATGAACTTGAAAATGCATACTTGCTATGCGTACCTAGTTGAGTTAATTGCATTTTTTTTTGTACTGTTGTCTAAATATGCTGATTTTTTCCCCATTTTTGTTGTTGCGCAGTTTATTTGCATTGCTCTGTCATTAAACGTGATTTTCCCAACAGATAACTATTGACGGTGTGTGCACTTGTGCAATTCGGCTCTTGCCACTCGCATGTTGCGTATACGCTATGGGCGTTGCGAGAGGTCGGTCATTGATTGCTGCCGTTACTTGGGGCGTGCTGGCAGGTTTTTCTTGTGCGTTTGCGATGAACTGTGTGTGGGTTTTCGTGGTTTGTTTTGCTGGTTTTTTTAATTTACCGCTTTGCGTTGGTTAGCGTACAAGCAATTATTGCGCAAATTTTTTGGCTGCTGAAGGTGGATTTAATGTTGTTAAGGTACTTGCAGTGCGTAGGCCCAGCGCCACACAGCGGTGCATGTTGTTCAAATGTTAGGAAATGTGTGTCAGTTACTGGGTGGCAAATCGAAAGGGAGTCACTCAAACGCGTGCTGGTTTAATTTTTTTACAACGCTTTTATCAACTTGCAATGTTGTATGCCCAGATTACCATTTATACTATAAATATAGCAAAGGTATTTATGGCAAAGTCTAGATATCAACCTAGTCTAGATATCAACCTCGTCGTAGGTATCATAATAAACACATACAATTAGAAGACTCTAGATGTCACCCCGCTAGAATAAGTTAAATATTGCGCCTAAAAATATGCACTACATACGCCGCAGCGGAAAGGGACGACACACCATTTCTATAAATCAAATAAATTGCTGATATATGTATGTATGTACATATGTATGCACAAAACATTTTGCTTGCATAGTCTTCTGTTGTTTTTTCACGGCAAGTTGAATTATTTTAATATTGAAAAATTCTATAAAGACTAAATAGTGTAAAATAAATAAAAATATAATAGACCTGTATTGATATGAAGGGTAATATATGCATGAATGTGGACATATGAATAATGACCGCTTAAAATGGATCTCAAATTTGTACTTTCTCTGTAGAAATTTTAGGTCTGTGTTATGTAGTTTGATTATTGTCAATTAAATCTAATGCTTTGTATTGCATGTGCTCCATGCTTTTCGTTTTCAATCTCATAAATTGTTTATAATGACTTTTGCTAAAATTTCAAAAACAAAAGTTATCAAAACAAATTCTATGGGGCTGAGAAATATTTTCTAAATTTTAGTACATTTATAAAAGTATGGTATATTAAAAAACTTGTTTTTTTTAATTTTATTTATTTATAATTTTGTGTGTTTTAAACTTGCTTCAGCAAATGGAAAAATCTGAACCGATATAAACGGAATTTTAAAAGATTGTAAGGAAGGAAAACTAGAAGGTCGTCATATATAAATTATTCCAATCGGTTAAGCGGATTAGAAGATGCAGGACACAACATTTTTTATTTATATGTATACATATATGCAAATGTAAATGTTAAATTCGTTTGTTCGGCAGGCAAAAACTGGAAAACAGCTCTACCGATTTGAATAATTAAACATTTTTCCAAAAGAAAAGTTTCAGCATATTGAACCAAACCTCTATATCCCTATGTTACTCGACGCGCTGAATGCGAACCCGAGATCTGTTAGTCTCCATCGCGTCAGGTTCGAGGTCATTTGAAGGTCAAGAAGGGAAAAATTCTTTGAATAAACCTGAAACGCCTCTACCGTTCAATAACTTTAAATAAATTGATAAGATAAAGGAAACTTGTTGAAGATTTGTATTTAATTAAAGTAGTAAGATAAACTAGATACTGCAATATGGTACTTTAGGAAGGCTTACAATCGAATATATTTTGATGAACTCTAACCATTTGGCAAACTGCAATATATTTATAAATAATAACTAGTTATCGCTGTTGATATCTAATATTTACGTAAGCACAAACATTTGTATGTATGTATGTCCGTTTACAAATATCGATAACATTTAAACGGGATATCGAAAACCTAGTCGACAGCAAAAATAGACAAATATCGATAAATAATCTCTATTTTAATAATTTGATCGATAAAAATATTGATAAATTTACCGAAAATGTCGACAGTTTTATCGATAAAAATTGAAAAATATATAAAAATTATAATAATAAAGTTTATAAAAGTATCGATAATTAATTAAAAAAATTTTATGGATATCGATAACATTTAAACGGGTTATCGAAAAATTTGTCTATATCAAAAATTTAAAAATAGCGATAAATAATCTCTATTTTAATAATTTGATCGGTAAAAAATATTTATAAATTTATCGAAAATGTCGACAGTTTTATCGATAAAAATTAAAAAATATATAAATTTTATCAGTAAAAATTACAAAAAATATCGATAATTAATTCAAAAATTGTGTGGATAATGTTACCCTGATGAAAGAAATCTCTCTTTTTGGTTATTTGGCTATTACCAGTGTATCTCTCATTAAAACTAAGCACATTCATACATTTCTATTGAGATTCATACAAACATAAATCTATATATCGTGGGCCGCTTATTTTTCAATGTTTAGCTCTCATAGTTTTCTACATACATGTTGCTAGAGCCTCTGTACTTCTTTACGTAAATATATTCATATGGTATCAGAAGCAGTGCATTCCTTTGTAAGAATGGGAACTTGGCAACCAATAAGAGAAATCTTTTATTCAGGTAAAGTATTTAGATACTTTAAGCGGTTTGTTTTGATTACTGCTTTGCGCACACAATATGACCCTACTAAATATTTCAAGCAACCAAGCATGCCGAGCATAAATCATAGAATATTCATCGATATTTATTATTTGAATTTATGTGCTTCTCACCTTTATTCTAAAATGTACTTAATCATATAAAAAGTATCTTATTAATAATTAGTTAACATCTAGATTATAAATAATTGGCTTTTGTCACTTCGCTGTTGTTTGCAATCAATTGCAGCAATCACAGTCTCACTTGCATCACGTGTGTTGAACACTCACATACACACACTAATTTGTTGGGAACTTGGCAAATTTGTGATTGCGATTTTATTGCATGGCTATTGTTTAATTTTTATTTTCATTTACATTTTGATTTTTTTAGTTATATTCTCGAACACGAACATGCTAATGCACTGCTGCGTCAAACGGTGCGAATGTATGTATGTTAGGGTGCCCATCGAAAATGTTTGTTTTTTGGAAATTTCAAGACCCTACCCCCTAACTTTAATCGTTTTTATAAGAAATACTATTTGTTTTTTTATAGATTTTTATACCTTTCATGAGCATGAAATGGTATTATAACTTTGGTCCGATGTTTGTAAGTACCAGAACAAAAAGAGATAGACCCATGAAAATGTATACTTATATGATCAGAACGTCGAGCTGAGTTGATTTAGCCATGTCCGTCTGTCCGTCTGTCCGTCTGTCCGTCTGTCTGTCTGTTTGTATGCAATCTAGTCTCTCAGTTTTCGAGATATCCGGATCAAATTTGGTAGGTGGGTGTATTTTTATAATGTATTAATCATTTGTCGGAACCGGAAGAATCGGACCACTATAACATATAGCTCCCATACAACTGATTGTTCAGATATGAGATTTTTCATTATAACTTCTCCATTTATGCAGCTACGAACATGAAATTTTGCAATACTTGCACCCATTATCAACAGAATACTTACAGCGAAAATTACAAAGATCGGGTCACTATAACCTATAGCTCCCATACAACTGATTGTTCAGATATAAAATTTTGCGTTATAACTCCTCCATTTATATAGCTAGGAACATGAAATTCCGCACTGTTTTCAATAATTATAAACAGAAAACTTACAGTGAAAATTAAAAAGATCGGGTAACTAAAACCTATAGCTCCCATACAACTGATTGTTCAGATATGAGATTTTTCGTTATAATTCATCCATTTATGTAGCTAGGACCATGAAATTTCGCGCTGTTTTCACTCATTATCAACAGAAGACTTCCAGCGAAAATAACAAAGATCGGGTCACTATAACCTGCAGCCCCCATACAACTGATTGTTCAGATAAGAGGTCTTTTATCATAACTCCTCCATTTATGCAGCTATGAACATGAAATTTCGCACCATTTTCACTCATTATTAACAGAATACTTACAGTGAAAATAACAAGGATCGGATGACTACAACATATATCTTCCATACATCTGATTGTTCAGATATGGGATTTTACTGTAAAACTCCAAACTTCAAATAAGAACAGCTAAAACCGATAAATTTCGTAAGATATTTTATAAATAATAATACAAAGTCTACTGAGAAAATCGTCAAAATCTATGCTGTATAAGCTTTATCTCCTATAGCACTGCTGTATAAGCTTTATCTCCTATAGCACTATAGATACCAGTTTTTACCATATATCTCCTTTATGTACGAAACTAAACCCAATAAATTGTGTTACCGGTTTACATACCGATCACATAGCGGTGAAAATCACTTAGATTGGTGTCATATAAAGTATATCTTCCATACCTCTGATTGTTTAGATGCGATTTTTTATATAAGTATGTAACTCCTCTATCGATGTATGCAGACGTATTCAAAAGCAGTAATCTGTCAAAGTAAAATTTGCAGATGTTCATGAAAGGTATGAAGCCTTCGGCATAGCCGAAGACAGCGCTGCTCTTACTTGTTTAAAGCTCATTTAGAGGTCGCGACCTGCGGTTTAGGTCAGAAAATAAGATTTTGTAGATTTATGAGTTTTTGAATGAGTATTTTTGATTCGATTTCAAAGACCGAATATCAGCTGAAAAGAGGATATATAGGCCTTTTAAGTGGTATATAATAATCAATTGCCGGACGTGGCTTATTGGGATTTTTCATCGGGAAAAATAAAAAAAAACATATTTCCCTTAATTTTTTAAATTTTGACCATCGATAATTTCCACAATTTCAAAATATGTAGTAGTACTTTGTAAAATAAATCTATTTTTAAAAAAAATATTTTTGAAATAAAACGTTCTTAGTTAGTTTAGAATTTCGGTTTACGTTTGGCGCCGTAGTATTTTTCGGAGATGCCTACATTCGGCAATGATATTTTTTTTATTAGTTGTTCTACTGGAATAATCAAAATATTTACTTAGCAAAAGTTTAAAGATTTTTGGTGAGCTTTACTTTACTGCCATCAGGAGGTTTACGTTAGGGTGATGAGAACTGAGATCTGGTGCTTAACGGGATACTTAAGGTCAATGAACTTTGGAATCAAGATATTGCCCACTGGAGACAAATATATCGTACTTCAAGATCCGGCAGTAAATGCCGAAGATGTGACGAAAAATGTCAATAGGTGACCCTAATTTCGGTATAATTTCTGTTTTCGAAATCTCCTTTGCAAAAATTCTGTAGATTCGAAGGTGTATGGCGAAATTTTTACTGGTGCGGCCTAATGCATACACATACACACATACAAGTACACATATGTACTTCATTACGAGTGTTAGTAGTTGAAGTATTCGCAAAACATTCTAAACCCACAAAAAACTGCTGCTCTTTTGCTTCATGCCAACTTTGGTACTTATTTATAACAACTTGAAAAAAATGCACAAACGTTTTCTTTATTACTCTTTATAAGAGTTGATTTACGTCACTATGATAGTTTTTGTTGTAGGTATTTAATTTTTTTGCTACTTTACATATTGCTGCAATTTGTTAAACTTGACCAACATTCTAAATGCAAGTAGTTGCATGCATGTGCACATGTGCGCTGTATGTATGAGTATGTGCTATATTCGCACTATACTGGCAGTACTTGGCGTTCTATAAACATAAATACATAAATATATATTGTTGGCACTGTTAATTTGCAAGAATATTTTTATTTGCCTTATTGCTCATTGTCATGTGTGAAAAAATAAAACTACATAATTACCACGTAAGCGCCAAATCAAAGCGGTACTGGGAGTATTATTGAAGCACTTAAATAAAAATAGACTAAAAAACTTTGTTTTTAACTTTCCATAAGATTTAAAAACTATCTAAATAGGAACATATATATTAATACAATTATTTTCCACGACTTTATTAACCGTAGCTACCGTGAAATAGCTACAACAATAATTCAAATACCACTTTTCAAATTTTTACCTAAACTTCTCTTTGCACAGGTTTAACAGTTTCAACTAATTTTTTATATTTAAGAATTGCTTTTAATTTTCACACATACATACATATACATATCTAAAACTTTACTTAATGCTACTTTTATGCAAGTTCGTTGCTTAAGTCTTTCATTTTCTCATTGCTTGTGTTGCAAGTTGGTGGGTGCCGTTTGATCTGCTTTTCGAACAACTTTTATCGACGTTCATACATACATTTCATATGTTTTAATTTTCAATTAAAATTTTACACATGTTTTTCCTAATCACAATGGTTTTTTTTTTGTTTTCTATAAAAGCAAACCAGTATATGGGGCGTTCCATACCAAAATGGAAGGGGTTCGCACTTCATGTGTTTGATTTGTTTCAAGGGATGGACAAGCATAAATAATTAACAAATATTAAATTTGAGCTTGATTAATACATTTTTAAAAAACTTTACAGCACAAAAACAAAAACAAATCGACATAATAGTTTTCCAAATATCTCGAGATCAAAATTCTCTATGAAAATAAAATTGAAAATAATTATTTTTAAATTTTTTTTTGTAATTTTTCTCATACAAATTTTTTTATAAAAAAAATTAGTTTTTGAAAATATGCCATCTCAAAATAAAATTGAAAACGATCACAATTTTAGCTCTGAGTATTGCGCAATATTTAAGTATAGTATTACGGGGTGCACTCTAAAATAATTTGAGTTATGAATTTTTTTTTTACACCGAAGTTGGGTAAAATGAGTAGATTACAAATTTAAAAATTTATTCAATTTTTTTTAGAATTTTTTGAGTATGCAGTTTTGTAGCACATTAAAATTTAGTACAATAAAGTGCAAGTTTTAAGCTTTTTTAAATGAATAACCGAAATTAAATGTCCTATGAGTATGTAATTTAAAATTTTTCGGTAGCTCCTGTTATTTACGAGATAGGGCAAACAAAAACGAGAATTTCATGAAAAGATTGCGTTTAGAGACCCGTACTAACTCGCAGGTGGGAGTTAGGGTTACGCCGCCATGGACACTTTTGTAGAGCATTAAATTCTAAAGAAACTCTATCATTGACCAATATTATACCCCAAAATGCCTCTGAGCTAAAGAATTTTGAAGAAAAAAATCAAAGTTTGCACGGGCTATTTTTGAATGCCTTGGTCGAGTACTTAGTATTAATATTGAGAGCGCAAATTTTCAGGGAACTTGTTTTTTAGGTATTTCCCACGAAATTTCGAGATGGGAGTAAAAAAAATTGCGGCTTATTTCATATGTTATCTCAGCGCTATTATTCTTGGCCTATGAATAAGGAAAGTTCTGCTTATGAGTTCATTCAACCTAAACTAATAATTTTTACATTACCAACCGTTTTTGCATTTCACCATATTTTTTGTATTGATCAAAACACAAGTTCTTATCAGGCGCCGCGAAGCTAGTCGGGCATTTGCTAGTATTTAAATAAAAATGTATTCTGCATCAAGCTTTTGGACAAGGTGGTTATACACTTTTTTTCCTTTTATGTACAATGTGGACAATGAGCAAGATTATTTTTCATTTTGAATGGAATGCTCAACTCAATGGTTATAGATAAATTTATTATTTTTTTTTTATCATTTTATTATAATAGTTTTTTAGAAATTAATATTAAGTTGAACAATTAAAAAAGTGTTTAGTGCAAAAATAAATTGTATATTCGCAAATCCCCTCCAGATTCTACATTGTATGCACTTTATATACAAAAAATTAACTCCCATACAGACATACATACATACCACCTTTCAGTGTATACAAATTTACGATCTTGTAATTGGGTGGTGGCGACTTTAAAGCGAAAATACATATTTAGCTGTTGACTCAACAATGCGCGATTATCAGGCACGAGTAGTTTAACAGACCACATTTGAACACAAGCCTTCATTAATCCTTTATAAACATGTGAATATACATACACACATACATACATAAGTATTTATGTTTAAACATACGTGCGGCTGCCGCATTCAAACCGCTTCAAAGTTATTTTAAATGGACAATTTGGCGAGCGTAAAATGCATTTCATCAGCCAACATGCTGACACATGTTCAGCAACAAAAACACCGTGTAGCTGCGCAGGTGTGTGTGTGTGTATGTGTAATTTAAAAATTACAAAAATCCAGTAAGAATTTTTACGTGCAAGCACCCGCGCTCTGTGTCGCAGCATAACAAGTAGTCGGCGCAGCAAATTACTTAAACAAATGACCTTAGATATAGTTGCATAGTGTGGCATAAGTGCTGCTACATACATATATAAGAATATCCACACCGCTCCACCCTCCTCGCAGCTGCCTGCTGCCTGCTGATTGCTGTGTGTTATCGTTTTGTGTGGCAAGTGGCGCTGCTTTTACATACCTAGTTCACAGCTTCCGGTTCTCTACCGCGCCCACCCCACACCCAAAAAGTTCGCAGTGAAGTCCATCGCTTGCTTGCTTTGATTGCGTCTCAAAGCACTGCTGAGTGCCAGTTGCTAGCTGCCAATTTGATCTGACAATTGCGCTTGGTAAATTACTTAGCTTGGCTCAACGGTTGTCTGCTTGGTCAGTGCACAAGCAATTTGATTGTCTGTTAGAGTGGATGTACTGCGCTTGTCTGGCTGCTTATTGTTGGCGGTCTGTATGAATCGGTAGTTTTTTTTTATGTGCTTGGTTGCTTGAGGCACCCACCCACATCATGATTAAGTACACTTTAACTGCAACAACAACAACTACAATTACGAGCGCTTGTACTTGTGCCATTACAATTATTATCCAAACAGTCAGCTACAGATATATTGGTAAACGAGGCGAGCGTAAGTTTGAACAGCCTCAGCGAACAAATCGAACAGGGTGTTGAGTTTCTGGCGGTGATGTGTTTTTGCTTGGCCAAAGGATATACTTAGCGTCGTTTCTGTGAAAATTTGACTCATACATATAAAAGCTCGCTGCTATTTTTGCAGTACGTTGTGGAGATTAGTTTATAAGTTCAAGGGCCGTAACCGTTGTCATCTTTATACAAAAAAAAAAATATAATATATAGATGAACCGATTAAATTGGATTTATATTTTTCCGTTCAAATTTAACCGTTATTTTATGATTTTTATTGCTTTCGATCATCTTATAACCGGTATTTTCAGATTTAAGTTTATAGATCATAAAAGATATAAACTAAAGCATTACTTAATAATAATCGAATAAAAATATCCAAAATAACGATTATTTTTGATCGAAAAAATAAAAATCAAATAATAACGGTTTTGCAATATTCTAAAAATAGAAATCTTGATATTTAACGGTTATTTGCGATTCCTGGTTTAGTTAGCTATGTATGTAAAAGGACGAAAGAAATATTTTTAGGCCGTTGAGCGACCGGCTGTTCTGCGAATTTTGCGGAAAATTTGTTTCCCACACAAAATTGGACCACATTAATGTATGTACATACGTACAACTTGTTCAACAATGTCCACGCCAGTGCGGGAGTTTCTAGTGCCAATTTACAAATTTCAAAACTTTATGGTCGCTCAATATTCCCTACTTTTTTGAGGTTTTTTTTTTTTGACAAAAACAAAAAATGTTTTCTACTGAGTTGACATGATTGTTGATTGCAATCGTTTACATGTAGCGAGCGCTCATATTTATTTTTAATGGCTTTTGAGCAAACGTAATTTATGTAAAGTGTGGAATATATAAACAAATGAACATAGTATGTATGTGTTTACATGTGTATATGCAAATGTCGACATATGCATAAGCCATACCATTTGTATCGATTTTTTTTTTGGCATCATGGATATAAAATATGCGGGACGTTAGTTGTTAATGGTGAAAAATTCGCTAGCAGCCACTCATGTGTATGTACGTACGACATATTTCCTCAATCATTAAAAATTTAAATCGCCCTCATATTGTGTTCTTCTTATGTTCATATATATTTATACATACATACATATGTACATACATACATACATATGTACATACATACATAAGTACATGCAATAAGAAAACGTTTACAATTTTTAGTTTTACATCTTTTGCGGTCTTGCAAACTCAATCTTTATTAAACTTCCGTGCCGTGGAAATGTCCAACGCTTATGCATATACAAACAAACATATACATATGTACATAAAGAAACTGTTCTTACTATTCTCCCACGGCCTAGATTTTTACAAATCTTTCCACAAATTCACTTACACTCGCTCTGCTTAGGTAAATTCATTGGTTTGCGGCGCTTGCTACACGTGAAAACCCCCACCATGTTGAGTCACCAGCTGACCAACCAACCAAGCACTGAAACCGTAAGTTAACAGCCAGCAAATGACAAGGAAGTGTTTGTGTTGGCCAAGTGTGGCGCTCAGTGCCCGCATCTCCGTTTGCGCATGCATGCACATTGCACCGAAAGTGAATGTCGTTCACTCAACATTGCTGTTGCGAGCACTCAATTATAGTAGTGCATATGTACATACATAGATATGTATGTATGTATGTATGAACGTACATTTATTAAACAGTTTTGTCTCAATTTTTCAATCAATCAAAGCGCTGATTGGCCATTAATAATATTGGCAAATCAACAACAATGTATTTGTTGACTGCTGCAATGCGCTTACATTTACAAAGCCAGAGTTAAAGCAAAGCTAAATATGTACTGGAATAGTTGCGAAGAAAAGTGCATAAAAGACACTGATAAAATTGATACAGCACCTGATCATTGTCGCTTTTGTAAATTGCAAATTTATTAACAATGTTTGGCGTTAAAAAGCTGAAACTACTCTCCACGACGGAGACCACTCGCCCACCTTCACCCGCGCTGACCACTACATATGTATGTATGTGTGTATGTTTGTAAAATATAACTCAACTACTTCACGCCGCCTTACTTCACCGCTTCAAATGAGTGCAAATAAAAATTTACATATATGTTCTCCGCTTATCTGCTTATTCAGCTGGATTGTACGTACTTACCCTTGTGTGCCCGGTTGCTTGTTTCTTTTCCCACTTTCCAGTTGTTAACTTACATTACAGTCCGACGTCCGCTGATACACTCGGCCTCCTTGCCGTATCTGAACTAACAACGCCAGTAGTGAAGTTTTCGCCCACCAACAATTGCTATTAAAAATAAATATTTCAAGGCTTAACTTTCATTGCGGAAGCCGCTCAAAATGTTCAACAGGTGAGTGTCAGCTGTACGCTCTAGGAGATGTTGGCGTTTGCTTTGCAGTTTTGCTCCCGAGGTGATCACGTTGCGTTGCATTGGGTAGTGAATGTTGTTCAGTTTTAGTGTTTTCCTTTTTGCTTAGAGTTTAGTTTTGGTTTGGTGATTGGCTTGCCATTACCGAAATTTATTTATTTATAGGTAACAGGTGCAGGTGTTACACATTCGTTGAACTCTTGGTGAGCTGTGAGTTTGATATATAAGTTTGGTGTTGGTGTTCAATTATGCATACATATTCGAAATTGCTTTGCTGAGTCATTTAGTTTTTAGATATATATGTATGTATTTACGTTAGACTCTGTCAAATATTTAAAACGAATGTTATGTTTCCTTTCGGTGCCTTATGAAAATTTTGCTTTTGGCCATAAAAACAAAAATAAAAATTGTATGTCTTCAGCCCTCTATCCAAGTTTCAGTTAGCGAACGCAAAAAGAAGTATTTTTAATGATTTTGACGTAGAATACGTCTTACCTTAAGGTATGGGGGCTATGTTCAAATGTTGGAGTTGTAATTTTTAGAGCTTCACAAAAACGCTTATTGCACGAGAACTAATAAAGCGATTTCAAAGAAAAGTGTGGCGTTTCAAAGATAAAATTCCAAACCTGTCGACAGATTCATTTTTGTAAATAACCAGTTCGGTTTCTGTCGTAAAAACAACGGTAAACATTGCCTTATCTTGGGGTCAATTTTGAGCCTTTAAAGTGCTCTAGCAACTTATTGTTGGCATATATAACTTTCATTTTCGGGATATAGGTTCTTTGGAGCAGTAGAAATATTATCGGGTACAAATTTTATATAAATTTAACAAATATTGAGCATTTTAAGGCAAAAATTTGCAAATTTTTTATTACCAAAATGCTCGAAAACCGCTCAAATGATTTTGTTTTTGTTTTCTTTAATCAAAAATTCAAGAGTTTTCCTTTCGTTTGGTATATGGGAAGTATTGATTGATATCTTCTATATATGTTTATTTTATTCAAATATATGGGCATAAATGATTTTCCATACAAAATCACCTCGTCATCATTTTGCAAACACGTGCATATGTTGGAAGTGTGGGAAGGAGACCAAAAGTATGTATGCGTATGTAATGCGGCTTTTGATCGCAGCGTATGTACATATGTAAATGCATATATACGTACATATGAAAGTTTCAGTTAATGTGGATCTGTTTGGTTTTGTTGTCGATATTTTTATCGATTTTGTTATCGATTTTGCTATCGATTTTGTTATCGATATTTTTATAGATTTTGTTGCCGATATTTTAATCGATTTTGCCATCGATATTTTTATCGGTTTTGTTACCGATATTTTCACCGATTTTGTTATCGAAATTTGTATCGATGTTGTTATTGATTTTGCTATTGATATTTTCGGAACTTATCGATATAATGATCGATATTTTTATCGATTTTGTTATCGATTTTGTAATCGATTCTGTTATTGATTTTATTATTGATTATTTATCGGTTTTGTTATCGATATTTTTCTTGATTGTTTTAACAATTTTGCTATCGATATTGTTATCGCTTTTGTTATCGATATTTTTGTCGCTTTTGTCATCAATATTTTTATCGATTTTTCTATAGATATTGTTATCGCTTTTGTTGTCGATAGTTTTATCGATTTTTTTATCGAATTTATTACCGATTTTGTAATGGATTTTTTGATAGATTTTGTTATCAATTTTGTTATTGACTTTGGAATCGATTTTGTTATCGATTTTGTAATCGATTTTTCGATAGATTTTGTAATCGATTTTTTATCGATTTTGTAATCGATTTAGTTAACGATTTTGTTATCGATATTTTTATCGATTTTGTTATCGATTTTATTATCGCTTTTGTTATCGATATTTTTTTCTTAGTTTGTGCTTTCGTTTTTGACTTGGATATGCTCTTAACCATACCACGTATTCTACGTTTAAATTTAGTGGGTGTATCTCCGATACAGCCTGCAGACCAAGACGAAGGCGCTGGACTGTTCCTTTTTTTAATAATTAATTAAATGTATGTAACACAAAAAAAAGAAACAATCTTGTAGCCCATTCATTTCTAGTATAACAAGCGTAAGTTTGAAGTAGCTAGGGCGTTGATTTTTAGCAATTTTTATGTTGGCGGTGTCAGTAATTTTCTTCCATACGCAGTTGGTTCGACGACTTGCTTACATTGAAAAAATTAAGGAAGACCTTCAACAAAAAAAAAAAAATTGCCAAAAATCAACGGTACGCCTTAATTACTTCAAGCCTTCGTTTATTATACCAAAATTGAGTGGTCTACCAGGTAATTTGTTCTTATTTGTTATATTTAATTTTTTAATTTAAAAAATATTGGAAAAAATTGTATGATTAAAAAATCGTATTTTTGCGAGCGTTAATTGAAGATAAGAGGCTGAAAATTTGCTAAAAATATTTTTTTTTGTGAACGACAATGAAATTATCATATGGGACCAACCGAAAGAAAAAAATTAGTCCTTTTATTTGACACAGTCTAGTGTACTTACATACATACATACATACATACATACACGTACATATGTAAAGAGTACATACTCGATGATTTTCGATAGATACCAAGTAATTTTGATAACGATACTTTTGTACCAAGTACTGAGTAGGTATTGAAAATAAAATACTCGTATCGAAACCCGATACTAAGGCAAATTTTTCTTCGGAAATTTTTCTTCGGAAATTTTTCCTCCACTGTGCCGAATGTGAAGGAAATAGTTTTTGATGAAAATGTGTTATTGAAGAAAATAAACAAAAGACAAATTGTAAGGTACAAAGATTTGATTAAAAAATTCTTGGAAAAAACTGTAATATTCTAGATTTAATTTAAACGCTATCTTCGCATCTAGTCTGGTTGAAATATTTCATATTTTAAATGCTTTTAAGAATTTCTTTTAGTAAAATTTCATCCGTATCATTTTGTTTCTATGCTCTTCACACTAACAGGTGAAGTAGTAAAGAGACAATTTTAAAACTATTATTATACGTATTTAAATTTTTTTTTACATAATAGTATATTCTCATTGCACTGAAACCTTTGGAAAATCTTTTTTTCCTGGGAACTACAATAAAATACGACTTTTTCTCAGAAACATTTTAAGAGAAAATTTGTTACTTAAACGAGTTTAACTTTCTGGTAATCTTTTCCAATGAATTGTCTGTGTTAAATACCATTCATCTTTAAGCATATAGTTTGGAGTTTAGGATTCCCGGATAATAGTTAACTAATGACAAAAAAAAATTAATTAATTGAGTTCATAAGGAACACCTTCAAAGCCCATCGATACTTTAGATCCGATATTTTGAAGGTATCAATACTTTTTTTCGATACTACTTCCAAGTAAAAGTATCGATATCTGCATGATATCGTTTCACCCCTAGTTGGCAGCGGCTGAAATGATATTACAGATTAGAATTCGATTTTTTAGGTCAATTTAAAGATAAGTTCAAGTAAAGATAGTTATAGAATAATATTCATAAAATATTCTCTATATAAATTGAAACTGTTGATGATAACTTAATATTTAGCTTCTTCGATATTTGCAGTACATAAAAATAATAATAAATAGCGAAGAACAAGAACAAGAACTAGAGCTGCCAAACGAATTACTAATTTGTGTCGCGGAAATGGGGTAATTCACTAATTACTTAGCGAATTACTTAAATTACGAACCGTGGAAACATCGTATTAAATAATATAAAATTATACTGTAATGCATTATTTATTTATTTATAAAAATTTATTTACATAATTAAATTATATAAATAAACTTTAAAAGTTAGGCAGCTAATAACTGTTGTCTTCGACCTAAGACTGTACACTGAGCCAAAAGCACAATGGGTTTTTCAACCAAGTTATTGTTTGATCTTTCATGGAAAATAAGCTAATTTCATTAAATGTGATTCAAGTTGGACATTTGAAAACACATTTGTATGGCTGGGTGTAGCTAAACGCACAGCGAAGCTTGCTGTTATTTGATAGCTTCCAGCAAGCTCGGTTTTGAATGCCGTCAGAGGCGACATGTAATTTTTTTTTTGTTTTTTCTTAATTACCAAAAAGCATCTGTGAAGTGCAGAAAACGATCAAACGACGAAGGAAATTTATTCAAGTATCACATTTGAGGGTAAATTTAAAGAACGGGTGTGCAGAGATGCTTGCTGTTACTTGCTAACTCTCGAAAAGTCCCGGGTTCCAGCCGCGTGTTCAAATGATAATACAAATTTTGGTTTGGTATCTCTGTATTATGAAAAAGCATCTGTGTAGAGCAGAACAAAAGCGTTTTCAAACCAAAATAATGTGTTTAATGTAAACAAAAGTGTGGTTAATATTACCAAATCATTGCTGAAAATATCAACCATGGCATTGTTAATATTAAACAAAACTCACTTTGATTCCTTTTCAAGTTTGAATTTGATAACATTAGCGAATTTTCGGTTGCTTTTGTAATTCACTCAATTATGCCTAGAGACTTTCAAACGTATACTAGCAGAAAAAATACAAATTCGAATGTAGATTTTATTGCTGTTCAAACAATTTTGAAGAAAAATTAATCTCATCTAAGTCTAAGTATTTATCTCTTGCACAAGAGGTAGAGGCAAAAAGTTGGGCCTGGAGCCCAAGATTGTCGCATGCACATACATATATATGTGTGCACATTGCGGTGGTAAAACCAAAGACAAAGGCTCGGGTTTTTGTAAGGATATTTTTGGTTGGTTCAGAATGCATGGACGAGTTGTCAAGTCTACCTACCAAATCTTATTTAAACCTACTAACCTACCAAGAGGTAAGAAACCTACTTTAGGCAAACGTATGTTAATTAAAAATTTATAATTTTTCATATTAGCCGTTTTTGATTTGAAAACTAAATTGGCAAGTAGCACATGAAGAAGATGCAGCCTTAAGTTCGAAGCAGGGCTTAAAACACCCCTAAAGACGTAAGCAACCCAAACCAAATACCCTTGTTTTTCACCCTATTTTCATTAAGCTGGCAGGTATTGACCCGAACGTACAGAGAAATGGTATTGACTCAAAATTTGTAACTCTTGATTTCATGCGCTAAAAATATTCGCAGATTCTATATTTACATATCTTCCAGCTAAAGTTGAAGCAATATTTGTGGTTTTTTTTTTGGTATTTTGTGGCAAACGAAAAATTTTGAGTTAATACTTTTATGCAGAACGTGAAAATACTAAATAATATTCATGAAGAATTATATAAGCAACAAAATATGTGCACAAGTCATATCGTTATTTTTAAAACTATATGCAATTATTCTGCATGTGGCCAATGATGCTGACATTCGAAGTATATGCAGCTTTTAACTAGCATAATTAAATATTAACGCTGTTGTCAAAATAATAACAACCATATTTACAAATTTATTTACTACACAGCAAAACTAACATAGGCAATATCTTTATATGCATTAAAAAAGTTGCAAAAAGCTAAAGCATTAAATGTGGCCAAAAAAGCAATAGGAAAGATTGTAAGCAACCCAATTGGCGGTGACCAGCGGGCTAACCACAGAGTGAAACATAATACGGCTTAAAATGCTAATAGGATCTATAAATCTAAAAATATGTACATTACTTGTACGCTAGTAGCTAAAAAAATATGCAAAATCGCTAAAAGAAATGTGTAGCAAATTTTAGTTGGGGTTGGAGTTGGAGTTGGAGTTGTAGCAAAAAAAAAAAAAAAAACAACACCATCAACTACAAAAGAAAAAGCGAATACAATTAAAAAGAGAAAAAAAACAGTAAAATGTGCAATAATAATAAGTGCAACCATCTGCGGGCACTAAGGCATTATCAAACTAAATATAAACGAGAGTGGTATGTTGGAAATTTTAATATTTACTAATAGGTTTCCTTGCAGCCACGAAAGCAGTAACTGGTTAAGATGTTTCTCGGTTAGTTGAAAGGACTAACATGTGCGAATGGAATACATTAATATTTCAGTAGTTTGAAGACAAAAACAATAAATTTCTTAGTATCGAGGTAGGTTTTTGGTGAAAAATATTGAAAATTTTTTAAATACATAACAACTACCAACTATTAAAAATCGATTCAATAGAAAAATATGAAACTTAGCTAGTTTCTTTCCTATAGGGTATATTTATAAATGCATTTAAAAAAAAATATTTACATACATGTTTGCTTATTAGCACATGCCCACATCTTTAAATTTGTCTGCTTCATTGAAATTCATTTCACCGCTTGGACTGCAATACATACTTACATATTTACATAATACCTGCATGTACAGCTGATACTTGGTTGTGAACTAGAATTCTACCAGTTAGCCTTTTAGCTCTACTAGTTTGTATTCCATGCTAGCGACTAGTGTATTTATCGTGGCGGTGTCCTAGGAAATGTCAATTTTCCGTCTATACTTTTTTTTTTGTGAAAAGGCATAGAATGGATTATTTTGGTAATACATAAGTTAATTAATTTTCGCATAATTTCATGTGGCAATACTTTTGCGGAGATAGCCAGGGTTTCTGATGAGGTTTGTTTAATTGACAAAAGGAAATGGCTGACAAACAACTGAGAGTCCTGTTATTTTCAAGTGAATAATTTTAATAAACTCGTAAAAATATTTCGACTGTTGTTTTCCAATAGTGATGTTTCGCGCTAAACCGGTTTTGGTGGTTGAAAAATTCAATGAAAATTTTTCGTTTTTAGCGAAAGCTGTTTAACAGTTTCCGGATGCGTTGCGAACTGATCAGCGAGTTTCATTCTGCATCTGCTGTAACTGCTCAAGATCAGCAACAAAAATATTTCGTATATATTTCAAAAATATAGTTCAATACAATGTTGCAATATTTTCACCTGGAGAATTGTCATCTTTTAATATGTGTCGAACAAAGTCTTGCGACGTAGAGCGTGCATTTTCAATACAAATATATATAAATTTATATATGTACAAAAACTTTTTATTCGAAAATCGGAAAAATTTTCGTTGTATGTAGGGCATATATCAAGTATATTTTTAATATTTTCGCGTCATTTTAATGATCCATATAATAAAGTTTTTTGTGCATATTTTTCCCCTCATCATTATATAACAATATTTTACCGTTTTTTTTTTGTTGGTGTTGGAGGAGACTTATGTAATTATCAACAGCAGTAAAAAGAATAAATAAACATAGACTTTGTAATGTGATCCGAAAAAGATTTTAAAATAATACAATTTTTATTCAAACTTCAAGATCTTCCAAATTTTTCTTTTTGCCCAGCTTGCATTTTTTCAACTATAAGTAAAAATACAAAAATATTAATTGTATAATTTGTCTTTGAAAAGCAATAGAATGTGGTTTAAAAATATTTATACCTAAAGATCTTTAAGATCTGCCGCAACTTTTCCCGTTTTTTTTTACATTGTGTCGAAGTGACGTGATAAGAGGATCGGAAGATATCGAACACATTTTCATTAAATCAGTATTTTGGTGAAACATACAAATATTAACGTATTAATACGCACTAAATATTTTATAATTTAAATCTCACGGATTCTTGATTAATTTGATTTTTAAGGTAAAATTAAACCAACTTTAAAGGCTTTTTTCATAAAAACCCGCACTTTCTCGCAGCTAATTTATATGGGATAACTCATAGTTCTGGATTAGTATTCAAAAGCTTAGGTAAAGGCAAAAAATTTATGAAATTAGATTAATACAAATTTAAGAAAAAACTTACTTTACATAAACGATTAATGTATATTACAAACAATAACAAGATTTATAAAATTTACGTCTCCACAATTGAAAAATGTTCATCACGAAAGCCGTTTTTTGATTTTGACTAAGCTGAGTTTTAAATCAAATATCTTTCGAACCAAAGTAGACAGAGCAAAACTGAAACCAGATTTGGAAAATTCAGAGTTTTCCATATTTAAGCCCTTGGCACAATTCAAAAAATTTCATAAAATTTATTTATGTTTTTACTTAATTTTGATCACTCACACCGCCAAAAGAGTACACCGTGCAGCGTTGGCGTCTACTGTATTTTTACCAACAAAATGCACGCCGATATCAGTAAATATCCATCAACAAACAAACAAGCATGGAGACCACCACAGCAAAGCCACTTGCCGATGCGACCGCAACGATAGCGAAGAACATCAAACAAAATGTTTTCTCGGCACACACTAACAACAACAAAAATGAAACAAAATACGTACAAATCATAGAAATGAGTGAGTGCACGTAAAATGAATGAGTGCTTCGCATATCAAATGCGCAAATTAGCATGCGCCTAACCACAATGACTTGGCTTGGTCTTACTCCAAGTAAATAGTTGCCAGAAATGCAGTCGGAGATATAGCTTAGTCACTATCACTGCCAGGGATATACGATTTCAAGCCTAGTAGTTTATTCTGCAGATTTAAGTGCAAATTGTAAAGGCGACTCAAGAAATGCTTTGATTGCGGCTTTTACGAGAGTGGCGCAGCTGGCTAACTTTGCCGCTGGCTGGCTGCCGAGTTGAATGACTGCTTTGGATGATATATTTTTTTTTTTTGAATTTCGGTGACTTGCTGCTTTTGCTAAACTGCTTAGTGGGCTGGCGGTCCGCGCTTGGCCTTTCACATAATAAATGCCCAGTTGCACTTATTACATTTTCAATTTTTTCTTTTATTAACTTTAAACCATTTCATTTGTTACTTGTACAGAGTGTGAAAACAATTAATTGTGGATTACTCATACGCCCGGGTGTTGTTTTCGTTACTTTGGTTTTTGTGTTAAATTCAGTCGAATTGGCGCCACAATTTGCCATGCCAATTCATTTTAAGCAGCTCTAACTCTTCTACATCTATGTACATACATATGT
This sequence comes from Rhagoletis pomonella, assembly GCF_013731165.1. Classification (NCBI taxonomy): domain Eukaryota; kingdom Metazoa; phylum Arthropoda; class Insecta; order Diptera; family Tephritidae; genus Rhagoletis; species Rhagoletis pomonella. Next base: position 29,321,887 of record NW_023458558.1, read on the forward strand.
ACATTTCCGTGTGTATTTGCAAATTAGATCGATTAGCAGTTGTTGTAGGCGTTGGTGCGCATGAAATTGATAGTATGCGTCGAGTAGAAATGAAATGATTGCCATAGCTGGACAATTAATTTAGAGATAAGAGTGATAGATAGCGATTAAATGTAGTTAGATTAGAAGTAGAAAAAATAAAGTTAAATGGGTTTACTTTAGTATTTATTTTGGAAAAGTTTTAGAAGGTGACAATTTTCTTCTTGAAAACACGTTTTGATTTTTTTGTCTTAAGATCAAATTGGATTTGTAACACCAAAGGCCAAATAATGGTCTAGGTTAGATTTCACGAATTAGCCAATCTTAAGGTTAAGCTCTCAAGAAAAAACAGAAACAGGTTGAACGGCAACCCAAAGGAAAATACATAGCGTGGTTGCTTTCTACAATAAAAAGGAAAAGGACAAACTGTTAGCACCAGAAAAGAAACAATTCTTTAAAGAACTTAAATATTAAGGCGTCATATTTGATGAGCAGCTCTCATGAATCCCATACTTTTATAAAGCTATCTATACAAAAGAGCAGCACGTCTTTTTGGACCTGGCAGAAGTTACTGGAGAGAAAGTGGAACATCAGACCTTAATTGACTATCTGGAAGTACGATACCCATTTCAACATACGCCGCGGCCGAGAAGTCAAAAGACTTGCTCTCGTGGGCATTACCAGTGCAATGAGAAGAAAATCCACCGCAGCTCTCGAGAAGCTTCTGGATATGCCGCCTCTGCATATCGTAATCAATAAAGTTGTTCTGCTGTTAAATGCAAGACATGCATAGGATACGAAGTACTACAGCGACTCCTTTTTACAAATTGGGCTTTGTGTAAGTATTTAATGAAAATTTTTGCCATCAATGCCACAAAGCATCCAACCAATCAAATTATAAAGACAAAAGGAACAACATTTCAAACATTAAACCACGAGCACCACGAAAAGTCATTAAAATCTTTAGTGAAAATTTAACAACTGTACAACATTAAGTTGAACTCATTTAACAAGACACGTTTACAACTGCTGACAATTTACAAAATTTAACAAACACAAAAAATTGACACAAACAAGAGCGATAATAACATCATCACAAGCTACAAGTCATCGAACAGAAAGAAAAAAATAAAGATAAAATTAAAAACAAAGTAAAAGTCAAAGAAGTTGAATGAAATTTGTAATGACAACTTGTGCAGCACATGTTTTAACAAATACCATCTAATTTTTCACGCGAGAAAAAATCTCAAAAAAGAAGAAAAAAAATATATGGCAAGCGATTTCGATTACGTGACAACGTTGAGCAATTTTAGTGCAGAAAATATAAAATTTGTGTTTTTAGTTAGTTAGTTTATATTAGAAGGAAGGGCGACTTACATACATACATACATACATGAGAATAGTACAGCAGTAAAAAATTAGTTTTAATAAAAAAAATAAGTGAAAAAAAAGCTTTTTTTAAATTGCTGCTCTCTCTTACAATCTTTAATCATAGTTGCGTTCGATTGCAGGTAGATTAATTAGTACAGAACAAATTTACACAAGAGCGCCTCTTTGAGCCTTATCATCGCATCAGAAAATCACGAATGTTGCTATACAGCCAGACACAAATTATGTTCAAAGTGTGCAATAAATCAACTGTTCGAAAAAATAACTAATAAAGTTTAGTAACAACATTTCCGGCAACATTATCACGCGCATCAACTGCGTCAGCAACATTATGAGTATTGTGCCGTTGAGTGCGCTTACAACAATGCGTCTACCAAATGCTATAAATGTACATGTATGTATGTATGTATGTACATAGAAGCAACGACAGTAACACAACAGCAATATAACAGCAGTAGCTTTGTAGTTAGTCGTGTTTGATTGCAGGTAGATAGATATTCGTTTGTTGGCCACTGTGACAGCTACTGTTCGAAATGAGTAATGCAAATTGAGTTTACTGCAATAACAACACCAAATACAATCAACAAATTGACGATTGTGATTTTTTATGCATAGCGAGGTTGAAGATATTTGGTTTCTGAATTTTTCAAATATTCATAGTACGTATGTACTAAACTAGGGTGGTCCAAAAATGCATGTGAAAAAGTCAAATCGGAATTTGAATGCTATCACCCCCTAGGAGTGATCTATACCGGAAAAAATTTGTTTTTTTTTGTATTTTGAACTAAATAAATATTTAGACGTCCCTCAAAGCGCTGAAAGTTTTCCATATACATATTTTATATGGGGAAAAAAGGTTTCGTGGAAATCGCGTTTGAAAATCAATATTTTTTGATCGGAAATCTGTGTTTCTCTTCAGGAGACTGCCAGTTATAATACCCAATTTTATATTATACAATTTTTTAATACTGTCGATATTTTATGCCCTCCCCCCCCATTGCATTTTTTGAGGTTTTTAGTGGTCCTATAAAAAATAGTTAATAATATAAATTAATAATTGTTATTGGAAGAGAGCAAAGTTTTCCGTTCGAAAAATATAAATTTTTAAGAATTCTATACCATTTCTACAAGAGCTTGTTTTCCCCATATAAAACACATGTACAACTTTGAGCGCTCTGAGCGACCTCTATGTTTTTTTTTTTGATTTCAAAATAAAAACAGGGGCATACATTTTTTCGGTATAGAACAACCCTAGTGGTTGCGAGCATTAAGATTCCGACTTTACTTTTTGTGGACCACCCTTGTGTTCATATTTGGAATGCTAATCCCGGCCCTTTTAAGGTTTTCTAATTTGCACTGATGACAATAATAGAAACTCCTTTTCTTAACCAGTATTGGCTATATTTTTATACCTTTCATGAGCATGAAATGGTATTATAACTTTGGTCCGATGTTTGTAAGTACCAGAACAAAAAGAGATAGACCCATTAAAATGTATACTTATATGATCAGAACGTCGAGCTGAGTTGATTTAACCATGTCCGTCTGTCCGTCTGTCCGTCTGTCCGTCTGTCTGTCTGTTTGTATGCAATCTAGTCTCTCAGTTTTCGAGATATCCGTATAAAATTTGGTATGTGGTTGTATTTTTATAATGTATTAATCATTTGTCGGAACCGGAAGAATCGGACCACTATAACATATAGCTCCCATACAACTGATTGTTCAGATATGAGATTTTTCGTTATAACTTCTCCATTTATGCACCTACGAACATGAAATTTTGCAGTACTTGCACCCATTATCAACAGAATACTTACAGTGAAAATAACAAAGATCGGGTCACTATAACCTGCAGACCCCATACAACTGATTGTTCAGATATGAGGTCTTTTATCATAACTCCTCCATTTATGCAGCTAGGAACATGAAATTTCGCACCACTTTCACTCATTATTTACAGAATACTTACAGTGAATATAACAAGGATCGGATGACTACAACATATATCTTCCATACATCTGATTGTTCAGATATGGGATTTTACGGTAAAACTCCTTTATTTGAACAGCTAAAACCGATAAATTTCGTAAGATATTTTATAAATAATAATACAAAGTCTACTGAGAAAATCGTCAAAATCTATGCTGTATAAGCTTTATCTCCTATAGCACTGATTGTTCAGATACCAGTTTTTGCGATATATCTCCTTTATGTAGGAAACTAAACCCAATAAATTGTGTTACCGGTTTACATACCGATCACATAGCAGTGAAAATCACTTAGATTGGTGCCATATAAAGTATATCTTCCATACCTCTGATTGTTTAGATGCGATTTTTTATATAAGTATGTAACTCCTCTATCGATGTATGCAGATGTATTCAAAAGCAGTAATCTGTCAAAGTAAAATTTTGCAGATGTTCATGAAAGGTATGAAGCCTTCGGCATAGCCGAAGACAGCGCTGCTCTTACTTGTTTTTATTTAATAATTAATATTTTTTTATAAAAGTCTAGCTCATTTTACATATAACACCGCGAGTAAATTTTAAACATAAATATCAATATATTCGCGAAATCATGGGCCAAATATAGTAAAACTGCATTCTAGTTTTTCACTCTGACGTCAGCAATTCAAAAATGATTTAAAAAATTCAGAGAAATGTGCTTAGAGAAGAAGTATGGGTATCAAATTAAAGAGCAAGTCCTTTCGAATTTAAACAGATTCAACTTTTTAGTGCAGAAGGACTGGTAAGTATCGAAAATGTCCTTTTAAAATTTTATCCTTGAAGTTTCGAAATATTTGTTTTTGAAAAAATTATATCTTAAGAACTTATATAAACTCGATAACATCCTCAAATTTCGTCCTTCTAACTTTATCAGCTTAAAAAATTACCTATTCGGGAAATTCTAAAGAAATTTTCTCTTGCATTTGATATCCATATTTTTATTTTCATTGCATTGAATTTTTTAAATAATTTTTGGACTTAATCATACCTTTAAATTATAAAGTCCTTTAAAATAAATCCCGACCGCAGAGAGAACAAATAAAAACGCCACTTTAAATGAAAAATTACTTTTCAAAAAATTTATTTATTACTTATTTTATGGTAGGAGAGCTTCTCAAACAATATAGCAGAAATTTGTTTGATTTAAGTTGCTGAAAAGTAATGAATATTTAAATCCCGGGATGCCGGGTTTGTGATAACGTCATTCCAAAAATCCCGGGATCGGAAAAAACTGAAAAATTAACACCATGTTTCATATGTAGTACTCGGTGCAGCCACATTTTGAGGCGAAGATATTTACTAAACCCACTCAACTAGATTTTTTGGCATACTTTGGTGTTGTACATAATTAAAAGTTATTTTTCCTTGTGTGGGGGCCACTCAAGCACATTTGTACATGGATATATTGCAAATTTGGAATTTTAATAAAATATTTCAACTTTCCATCGAAGGAACAACCGAAACACTAAATTACTTTGCGATAATATTAACCCACTTACATATTTATCTTAATTTATATTATTGTAAATTAAATGAAATAAATTTACTGATTAATAGCTAAATTTCAGTTTTGAGTATAATATTTAAATCGCGTTAAATCGTAGCTAATTTTGCCCAAGCAAATTCCACACTTTGAATACTGCAATGGGATAGTGAGTTATTTAACTGTTTCATATTTTAAGCAAATTATAACGTTTAACTATAACAAAATCGTTTCATAACATGCTGAGGTATTTAAATTGATTTAAATACTCAAAAGTGTACTTGCAACATGCAAATTTTGCCAAGTGAATGCTGCTCTGTAATAGTTAAAAGCGAAAATAGTTTAGCGTCACGCAACCAGCTTGCGTCATGCAACTTATTTGTAATGCAAACAAAAAATAATTATAAAAATGGTGTAAAAAATTAAATAAATATTAAAAAAAAAAAAAAATAGTAAGAAACACAAAATGGTAAAGTGAGAGCGAAACAGCTTCAAATAATATTGACATCTGTATGTTTGAGCTAAAAAGAGGCCGGATATATTTTTCGCCCACAGACATCTCCACAGAAAACTAGACATTCAGCCAAAATTTTACAATAACTGATTTGTGTAAATATTTATTAGAGCAGAAGAATTAGACACCCCAAAGTACATTCGGGATAAACTAGGCGGCATTGTACTCGCGCTTCATACATTATATGTGCATCACAGTCATCCGATCAATTATAACTGACGGAGCTCTAGTCCGACAAAAAACACTAGATAAAAGAAAAGGAAAAACAAAATTATCGTAAGCGACCAGCAACTCGCTGGCCTCGGTATACCAGACGTATTCTTCAAGAAGGCTTGAATTTGATCCTTCGCTTATGGCCGCCACTAGTCTTCATAGCTGACCTAACCGCAAAAGGGGCACTTAGGTTAGGGCGAATCAATGCAGCGATCTTGAATAAACTTATAACTGGACAAAGCGATATCAGAGGCAAGCGAATAGCCATTGACATGGCTAATTTCGGTGCAGAAATGCAGATCAGCGATTTGAGATCTACAGAGGATAATTTACGAGTGAACTATAGCCATAACGGAGAAACAATTTCAAAATATGGACTGAGCACCTCTACACCTTACTCCTTTTGATACCGTTATGTATTTGTTCAAAAAAAAAATTGGTGTTTTTCGAAAATGTTATTATCGATTATCGTCAATGGTATATTCATAGATTTTAGATGTTTATGCGTATTGCCGAATACTTTCATCTTCATACTTTTATCGATAATATTATCGACAATGTTATCGATATGATTCTAGGTGTAATTACCGAAACTGATTTCTTTTTTTAACGAATTAAAAAAAAAAGAAGTAGGTTCTCTATTCGACACGTATACTTTTAAACTAATTTACGAATAAAAAACTAGAAATCAGTGAAAAAATAGTTCCAGTGGCATATTTGAAAACAGAAAAAAAAATTATCAGACTCTACCCACATAATTGGTGCACCTGCTATGAATGTACATATCGCACACCGTCCTCAAAAGAGTCACAACTCAAAATTTGACATTTTTGGGATTATGCGGTAAAAATGTACACATAGCTTTTATTTACCTTACAGCAAAAGCAGGAGCAAATTTTTGTTATAATTTGTTAAAAAAAAAACCTAAGTTAAATTCTCCCTTGCACATGTGATTATCATGTGCTAAGAAATAGTTATTCGCAATTTCTGACAAACGTATTATTTTGAGTTGTGACTCTTTTGAAGACGGTGTGCGATATGTATATACATATGTATGCAGGTATACACACATATATCTATTTAAGTACATATCACAGCATGGTTTTCTGTGCGTCTGTATTATGTACATACATATGTTGATTGAAACTTGTATGCATATATGTATGCTATTTATTATAATTGCTCTCCGTCCCTCTAAACAAGCTCACTTGCGCAGCACTGCCATTTAGCTAAATGTGTAAAGTATAGGGGTGTACTTGAACTACTTCTGGTATATACATATATATATGCATGTATGTAAGTAAGTGCATGCATACACGCAAATGTATGTATATGAACATATCTCTATGATCTATGCATGTTAAATGTCAATATATAACAGTCAATACATATACATATATCTTCAACTAGAAGTTTGTGTATTTGCATTCTTTTAGAGGCCACAAGCATTTATAAGCTTCCTCTAAGTGTTGACAATTATGTTTTCTTTAATTGAATGTTGTGAACACCGCTTATTACAAAGGCAAATAAATCGTAAACGACAATAATTAGAAACTTTTTGTGGATTGTGCGTTGTGCCGGTGGCGAATGACAGGCAACAGGCAATTACGTCGGTCACCGAGGCGTATGAGCATTATTTTTATTTATTGCATTGCCGGTGCCGGTATAACAAATGTATTTACATATGTATTTACATATGTACATAAATATGTATGCAGAGGTAAGCACGCGATTTTCGATTCTATTAAATAGCACCGGTAATTATAACTTTTAACCTGCCTGTTGTCGGACCAACAAATGCGCCCAAGTGCACACGCACACAAATACTTAACCGCAATTACTGTCTTCAAGTTTGTCGTTTTTTTTTTATCCACCGATATACTGCTTGAAATTTTTAACATATGGCGGTAAATTTATGACTGCTGGCAGAAATTCGCGCCATTTGCCACAATTAGACCTTGTTGCCGCATGATGACGCTTTTAGAAAATGCTGCACATTTGAAAAGACATTGCGCACACTATGTGTGTCATTGTTCTTGGCCAAAGTCATATAAAAATTTTCTTTTTAACATACACACACGTAAAAAATAGTATTTCTTTTTTTTTTTTTGATTTTTTCAGTCATACAAATGCAAGTGTACGATTTCCTTTTTTTATATATATACATATTTAATTTTTTAAATTTCAAATTCACAGTTGGCGCACAATAACACGTAAATATACATACATATTTATGAACATATGTGCATTTAACTCGCAATGTCTCGTGTTTGCTGTCTGTCGATTTTGTTATTATTACTATTGCTAAAATGACTACTATAAAATAACGAGTTCTGCTCTTTTAATTTTGTCATTGGCATACATGTTAACAAGTCTATTTGAAATCACATGGCAACCAAAATAAGTAATAAAAATAATCACAAAATATCAAGTGGAAATATGTAAGTAAGTGAATATTACTCCACTGCAGTGGCGTGATTTTATGGCAGCCAACAATTAAATGTTCATTGTCAAAGAATTCTTAAATTGTTGTTACGAAAACAAGTTGAGGAAACTACTGCATAGTGGTATTTTCGATCAGATTGGCGATAAATGCAAACATACACACATATAAACAAACACGAACGAATGACTGAATTAATATGTACATATGTATGCATATTCTCTTTAGATGTCGATAGGTTTACAACTTATTGATAGCAGGAAAAAATAAATATTTGTACATACATATATAGTAAGTATATATACTGTAAGTCATGCCTTGGAGGCATTTGCAATCCACGCCTGCATATAAGTACAATATACACATATTTTATTGATTAATTCACTCCTTTTTTGTGTGATTTTTTCCTCCCACTGAGCAAATTGTGGAAGTCGTGCGAAAACACCCACAAAAATTACATAGTATGCTAACATATAAACGCAATTGATTGTAAATAATACGTGCGGCTTTTTGCATTTAAAAAGCTAGCGAAAAATTAACGAAAAATGTTATAAAGTTAAAAGTTTTTGTTTGACAAAGAAAATGTATACAATGCAGAAAAAGTTAAGATAAAAATTATGTGAAAATGAAATTTTTAATATGGGTTATTAACATTTACATATGACTGTGGGGTGATGAGTCGCACTGGATGGCTTTCTCTCCAGTCCACCTTAATTGTGATCTGTATATAGAATGAGTGCTTCTTAAACGAAAAGCAGCGAGAACTTCCTCTCGATGACTAATTAAAACCAGTGGCAGAATGTTGATTGCATTTCGATGGTCCTCTGTCATAACGGCACGATTAAAAATTCAAAAAATAAAATCCTTTTCTACATCTAAGTGCAGATGCTCTTTTTAAATCGATTAAACCGTATATCGATTAATTGAGCTCTTCCGATTCGATTTTTTGCAGGTTTTTTGTCCATCCGTGAATCGATTTAAAAAATTCGAGAATCGACATTCCATTTTTACTCATTTCATGCATATTGAACTACGGTTTTATACGGTTTATAAAAATTTAAAGAAATTCGAATTTGGGGCTGGTACAAAAAAAAAACATACCATGAGAGAGCATAGACCAAAGAATTCGATGACCTCCGACTATAGAGCTCCAACAAAACTCCAACAAAGACTCCAAAAATTGTAACTCTCAACTTTATGCAAATTTTTATAAAAAACTTTCATCCCTTAATTACTCTTTTTATATTTTTTTAATAACGGCAATTAAGAAATGAAATATGTAAACTAAAAAACGTCCGCATTGTACAAAAATACTTGTACGTTAGTTCCATTAGACTTCTTAAAATAGTGGTTAATTTTGAAGCAAAACGTAAAATTTTTTCTCACTGTTAAAAAAAAAAATAAATCGAAAAATTTTTACACTTACATAAGTTTTCACTAGGTATTAAATGAAAAAATTTTAACCACTATGTTGGGCATTAAATACTACCCGTGTCATTGTGTTTCACATAGAATTTTAAAATTGGCAAACATTTTTGGTCATTTCGTTGCCTGGCGGAAATTTGGTTTAAGAATTTATGGAGTCTCTGTTGAATGGTCATATTAGTGTCTTAGTATAGGAAAACCTTATCTCATACTTTTCTCTCTACCTCTTTAACTCTAGATATTGAAACCGTTATGAGCAATGCATGTGTGCATGTTTTTATTTCGATTCGAATCGATTCAAAAATCGACTTTTTTTATTTCGATCTGCCATCTCTACTGCTGAGTTGATCATGTCTCTAATTCTCGTGTAATCCATGTCTAATGCTTAGCAAAGTAATTAGTAAAGATTACTACAGTAAGTAGTAAGGATTAGACATGGATAAGACAAGGATTAGTCAGGATTTTTTCAAGATAATTTCGAAAATTTTGAAATTACGGCAATTCAAAATTTGTGTAAATAGCTCTACTCTAATAATCAAAGAACCTTCTTAGCAAAAGTTTAATGATATTTAGAGAGCTTTAGTAAACTGAGAGTTAGGGTGGTATGTTTTGGTGATAGGAACTTAGATCGGGTGAGTAAATACTATAACGGGCACTTGAAGTCTGGATCTCGTCCTTAGACAAAAATATCGATAGATACGTCATACTTTAAGGGGTCCGACTGTAAATGCCGAAGATATGACGAAAAATGTAAAAAGGTGACCCCTACGTTCGACCAACAAAAAAATGTTTTTTTCGAAAGTGCCGTGCAAAAAAAAATTAGATCCAGCTGTGCATGGCGATTTTTTTTCTAGTTTTCTTCTTCCCATCAGCGCCTCGTAAGTATTAAATAAGCGTCACTCAAACTCTTTTTTCTTTATTCCTTTAAATAAATAAAATTAAATACATTTTGTGCAACAATGTTATGTCAAACTATTATTAAATATACAAGTAAATAAAAGTAATTGCCTGCCTGCCAACCAAAAGATGGCACACACAGTTTTCACGTGCCGCTTAACTGTGCACACACAAAAATTAAAATAGTAAACAAGACATTTGCACATAAAAGCACACATTTGCGCATAAATCAAAAACTAAATTCGCCACGTTTATTCCAACAAATTGGCAACGCTTCGGTAAACACTATAACCCACAATTATGTATACTCTAGCCAAATCTAACTGAGGCAGTTTGTGGGTAAACAATTCAGCGAAAAAATACAAAAAAAAAATAGTTATTCTGGTATTTAGTGTAAAAAAAAATGAATGATTGATATCTCAAATATTTACATACAACAAATTGCACATGAAAAATTGTTTAATTCAATTATTTTTAAGGCTTGATGTTTATCTAAAAATATTCGAAAGACATTAAATATTTCTACTTTTCTTTTGTAGTTTGCAGCACTTCTTGCCATCTGCATGACACTGGCACTGGTCGCTAGCCAACAGTTATTCCCTTTTCCAAGACAGTTCAACTTTGGTGGTCTGGGATCACCAAATGCGATCCGGGATGCGCGTAATGACCGAGGTAAGATTTGAATTAAGCGAAAGTATAGTTTCCTGTAAGTACAAGTAAATGAATGCCTCTTTTTTTGTTGTTAAAAAATTTAAACTAACTTAGACATAAATATTTAATTCGCCGTATATTTAAAGTTAACTACAGTAAAGAATATGATTAAATTCTGTGCCATTTAATTGGGGATCATAAAGTCTCAATTTTTGATAACTCTTCGAATACCTTGCACAATTATTAGAAACTTTACATATTTTAGATTGACCTGATAATTAAAATATGTTCAAATATTATGAACTAAATGTCTGAACATCGTTATCACTACCGAGACGTTAAAGAGCTACTACGGCTATTTCCAGATCGCATGCTTCACATTTCTTGGACGTACGAACGATCCGAGAACCAATAAATAATTGCCTGGGAGCATTATTTTGTTGCAGCCAAGACACGCGCATGCCTTTGTACAGAAAAAATGACGCCCTGCAATATAAGTAACGTCGAAAAGCTGCAATCACAACAGACTGCCAGCATAATCGACACTTAGACCTGTCCTCTGAGAGCAGTCGTCAACAAAACCATATTTACATATGGACTGCTGAGTGGAAGATCGACCTATCTCGGCAGCCAGCTCGAATACGCTCTATCTCAAAAAACTTTTCAAGAACGCCCTATTTCCGAATTCGTTTCAAAAACTCCCTATCTCAGATGCCGATTCAAAAACGCGCTATATCAGCACATTTTCAATAGCTTTTAAAGTGAGATAGGGCGTTCTTCAACTAAATTCTGAGATAGGGTATTTTTCAATAAAATTCTGAAATAGGGCGTTCTTGAAAAGTTTTTTTGAGATAGGGCGTTTTTGCACTGGCTGCCGAGATAGGTCGATCTTCCACTCAGCTGTCGATATTTTCCGAAATAAAAACAGAGAGGCTGAAATACACGAGTGCGAAGGGCTTCAAATGCTTTCCAACTGACAAAACGGCTTGAAATTTCGCAAAGTGCATTCCTTCCACAGCGACCTAGTGACTGATGTCCAGCATTTATGGAAGGAATATTTTGCACTCTGTTGAATGGTAGTAACACTGCACCCAGCGGAGCAGATGAAGCCGACTGGCGGAGTCGATGTACCTCCGAATCGCCATAACGAGGTACGAATCGTAATTTCGCGGTTGAAAAAAAAAGAAACTCCTGGAGTTGATGGCTTGCCAGCTGGGCATTTTAAGTCGAATATGGTCGGATGAACGTCAAATGTTGGAAAAGATCCGGGAGAGGGCGATCGACGCATACCATTTCTTGCTGCCGAATCGGGGAGGAACTCCGAGCCGTTAACTAACAGCCTTATTATCTATGGATCTCGAATGATAGGCCGCATGAACAATTAGTCTGCAGATGTCATGATCTTTCCTTGCAATTTTGTAACTCCGTTGGACGTCTCGTTTTTGCTATACGACATTGCATTGAACTTGTCTAAGTCTTACATAACTGAGCTTTAACTTGGAGTTAATTTACGAATTTTAGTATAAATCTGATTAATTGTAGCTAAGTTCACAAATTTAAACCAAGGTTTACACCAGTGAGAATCGAGGGGATCTGAAGACAAATAATGGTAGGACTAAATTTCTCCTGTCATCTTGCTTGATGAACGTCCGCGTAATCACGCATCGGAATTCATGTAACATTTGTTAGGCTTTAATGCCAATAGAGTATTATCCTGTCTTCAAGTGCTACCTTGCACAGAGTAGGTCATTGAGAAGTGAAGTTGTTCTTCTGGCGCAAAATCAAGGATATCGACGACAGCTGATGATGTGGCCGATGGAGCGTTCGGTACAAAAATTCTACCAGTCAGCAGACGATGGAACGATGAGCTTTGGATTGACATCAACGAATTAAAAGATCAGATTGAGATGGACTTGACCTCAATGGACATTTTGGATTGATACAGAAGAGTAACGAGGGCGATTTTAGTAGACTCGGCCTAAATCGCTTAAGCCTCGTCGAGCAAGAGGAAGAAGTTCTATAACACTGCCCCCCAAAATTAAATTTTTTAGACCCGTTTAAAAAATTTAAAACGGGAAAAGGGTACTAATTGTATTACATTCGATATTCAAAATTTCGTTGACCTGCGCATTATAAAAATTGAATTCATTTCCCAAAAATTCAAAACGGCCACAAAAGGGTAGATTACTACGAGGAAATTGTCAAAGCAATAATTTTTGCATACATACCATGGGTGTTAAGATGTCACAAAAAATTCATTTTCTTCATGCTCTTTTCCAGACGAATCTTTGCGATTTTAGTGAGGACCGAACGTTTTCATCAGACATCGCAACGTTTGAGACTAGATGCGAGTATCTACTTCTGGACACTTTGTCTTAATCAACGGCACTAAAAACTCTTGGATATTTGACATTTTTGTTTTAAGCCCACAAAGCACATTTTATCCGCCAGTTTGAATTTTTTGAGACTCAAATAACCTAAATAACAAAAAAAAAGTGGTTTCAGATTCGTGACCAGTAAACCGGAAAACCCTAGGATACGAAGTGGATAAAGTTTTAAAAATCAGGTGCAAAATCGTTTCAGGCGGTGTAATAAGTATTGGCAATAACATTAACAGGCATGCTTGATTTCCTTATTTTATGCTTTATACCAGGGACCGAGAATGCGTTCCCGTTGTGGTTTAGTTCAGCATAAGAAAAAAATTTAATATCAAGAATATTCTCGCAAAAGCATCAAACGGGAACAAAAGTATTGAAGGCAGTTTGAACGCGAACAAAATGAGAACAAAAGGTTCGGGAACGTTTCCGTAAAGAACAGCATGCGCACAAACTCTCGGGAACATTTCTCAAGAAGAACAGAATGAGAACGATACTTTCCGTAACGTTTTCATTGAGAACAAAATGATAAAGAAAGTATCGAGAACTTTTTCAAAGAGGATTAAACAAGAAGAAAAGTCTGGGGGGAACATTCTGCTAGAGAGCAAAGGTTTTGAGAACTTAACGTTAACAATGAGAGGGGCGCCTGCGTGTTGGGATGAAAAATCGTTTCAGTGAGAACCATGATTGTTAATACTAAGCCAGAGGACAGCTGAATAATTTCAACTTCTAGATCGTTTAGCATTAGTGTGAACTGTTCGTTTATGGAACAATTTTGCATTTTCTGTGCAAGAAAAGTTCGTGTCTAAGTCTTACGTTCACTTAATTTGCATAGTTATCTTTCCGTTCTTTTTTTATTTATTTCAATATTAAAACATTTCCAACTAATGTAACGCTATGAACGAAATGTTGTTCTCGCTTCCATTCTTCGCGAATAGTTCAGAGAAGCTTGGGAAACAAAGCTTTGTAAATTGAGATTAGTCATATAACCCATTCACTGTAGCCCAAACTTTTCACTCCTTACTTCGTTCTACGTGTATTTATAAAGAAATCAATACTCTTTTACGAATCTGAAATTCGTATGACCTTTTATTGAATATGTTAGCTGCCTAGACACCTGTGTGGCGACATGGAGTAGTGGAAGGTCATCGTTTGGTTCATCAGATTAGATTACGCGTAGTTAAATTGAAAAAACCACTAAAGCCATATTAAAGAATTTGTATGTTTACTAAGTAAATCACTGATTTGTATGTACTCTACAGTTATAATTCTTCTTTAATTTTTTTTATTCTTTCTTTTTCCCTACAGGCCCCGTACTCTTCCCACAATCGCCACCAAATCCCTATGACGAGAGCAGCGGAGTGATCGTTGGCGCATCCGGCTACGGTTTTGTGCCACCACAAGCACAGAGTAAAATTTTATAAAATTTAACTACATACTTACATATGTACATACATAGCTAGCTATAAATATTGGTACTCTCTAACTAACAATCATATTCTCCTACCAAAACCATATTCCTCAAAGAAACTTTCCGCCTCTCCACTACCAAAAATGAAATAGCAAATGCATAAAAATATTTAGTATTTTTCGTAATTTAAAAGTCAATTATAGCAAAAGAGAATTGCAGTCGCACTAAGGACAAAGAAAAACAAAAGCTTTATTACTTTAAATACTACACTTATGTACATACTTACATACATATGCACATATATACAAATTAATAAGTATGTATTATTGTTTTTTTTTCTATTCGCTTACCTACATTGTATATGCTCATAAATAGGGTATTGTATTTGAAATGAAAAGCAATTAGAGCACTTGTGGATAGTCGTGCGAAACGAAACGAAATATTACTTAAAGAACAATTGCACACATACACGCAGATACACTTACATATATATCTACATCCGTATTTTTAAACCAATTAATTGCCACAACATACAATTTAAATTAATTAATCAATATTTCACAATCATTGTTTTTGTTGTTTTCAAACAGGGTTCGGACGCGGTTAAGCATAAAGTAGGAATGAGTCACAAAAGCCATCGCCAAAGCCAATATTAGCAGCATTGCAACACGCTTACACACACAAACACACAAATATATCCGTATATTCATATGAATAAGACAAATACGATAGTTTATTGAAATACCGCAAATGCTTCTACACACACACACACACACATACAAACATTCATACGCATAAGCCTTGCTTCGAATGTACGCCAGTTTTTTTTTGATTGCTAATTAAGTTTTAAATAAATTATTAATGCACTGATTAACCGCTAAACTATCACCAATGCAAGAATAACAATAACAACATGCACAGCACAGCACAGCACAGCAAGCAAACATAAGCGACAGCAGCGGCGGGCGTACATAGAATGTCAACAATATTCACTGGGAATAAATAAATGTGTAGCAAAAAATCTCGTAAAAACAAAGAATATACGAATTAAAATAATAATTGGTTTAAAATAGGAGTATATTTAGAAATAAACACACTTATGTCTCACTGCAAGCGGAAGCGAAAATAGATGAATTTTTTTTCTAATAAATTAAATAATCGTATGCATTAATATAAGCACAAAAACAAACATCACCAGTCACTTAGCAAATAATGCACAAGCAGTCATATTTACTAAAAATTAGTCATCAATATCTAATGTTAACATTTTTTATTTCAACATTTTTATTTTATTATACAAAAATTTCTTTAAGTTTTCGTTGTGAAGTAATGTTATTGAAAAATTCAAAATTGTTAAACATAAACAGAAAATAAAACCAAAATTTATTTTTAACTAAATAAAATTTTAAATTATCTAAAATTATGTTATGTATATAGCTGGTAATTTTTATGTTTAACTAATTTAAATGCAAATTTTTTTTAAAGCTTCTTTTAATTTCGTATCGTAATTGTCAGATGTATTTATAGAAATTAAAATTTGTTTGTTTTATTTTTATTTTTTTGTTTTTATAATTTTTTATTTCACCTTTGTAAATTTTAGGTTTTGTTATATTTGTTTTGCTCGTTTAATTTATTATTTAACACATAATTTTTTCACTGTATATGTATAGCAAAATTATTAGCATAGTTATTAAAAAAAAAATAAAGATTTGTAATGCAATAAAAATTCGAATATTTTTCTTTTTTGTGTGGCTTCTGTTTTTGATTATTCAAACATTAGCTACGCAATAATTGTCAAAGCACAATTTGTTTTGCACTGCTTACTTTTGCCTTGAAAAGCCACTAACGAGCTGTAAAGACAACAATTAAAACTGATGTTACACACTTAAACGCATGGAATGGAATACTTTGGTTAGTATATATTTTCAAAATTCAAAAATTATTAAATGAAAAGGTCACAAATCGTTTGGCAAAGACTTTGAATAGCACAACACTGCCTCACCGAATCCTACTTTGAACTTAATTAGTAAAGTTGTTTCAGGTTTATGTTTAACTACTTAACCATATACTATATATTAAAATTACATACATATAAATATGGACAGTAATAAAACCAAGAGAGGTACGTATATAAACATTTGTATGTATATGTAGTTTTAAGAATAAGTATATTTGAGAGCTTTCCTGATATCTTTTAAAACAGCAATGAACTTTAGTTATGCATACGTCAATAATTTATTCACGAAATCAACAGCCCTTGAAACGAAAAATACTTATCGTTTTTATTGCCTAGAATGCAGCAAATAGAAAAATGTTTTATAAATTTCCTCATTAGAAATTTGAACTTTCCTTGAAAGCTGTTTAAGCAACACTTTAAAAAAATGTAAAAAGTCAGTTGTTCGCCATGCTTCTAGTGTGTTAGACGTACGTACATTCCAAGGGCCAAACATCGACTCGGACCACTATCCTGTTGCAGCCAGATACGTACCCGCCTCTGTTCAGCAAAAAATGTGCGCCCAACTATGCAAGGGAAAGCTTAATGTCGAAATGCTTCAATCACAACAGATGACCAATTTATTCGCCCTAGACTCACATACCTGATATCTGGGAGCAAACTTCAACAGACCGACGTACGCGAGCAGTGGAGCCACATTTCCAGCTCATTCCGGCTCTGCAATTCACTTCCGAGTGAATTTGAGTGAAGTTCGCTTTGAATTCAAATGGGCAGAGGTTGAAATTCACTTGGAAGTGAATTTCAGAACCAGCCCGATTAAGTACCGCCGCCGAAGAAATAGTCAGATTTCAGCGAGCCCGAAAGAACAACTGGTACGATGAGGAGCGTCAATAAGCGACAGAGAAAAAACTGCCGCCTATAGGGTAATGATTGGGCGCAACGCGATAGAGGCCGAAATACATGAGCGCCTAGAGCTTGAGATGCTGGCATGATATCAAGAACGTACTTAAATTATGGAAATAAAACTTTTCCATCCTATTGAATGCCAACAGTACTGAAAGTAGTGGTGAAGACGAACCCGAGCCCGCAGTCGATGATGACGGAGTCGACGTTCCACCGCCTGACTATGACGAGGTACGTATAGCAATAATGCGGCTGAAAAACAACAAAGCTGCTGGAGCCTACCAGCTGAGCTATTCAAGTACGGCGGCGAGGAGTTGATAAGGTGTATGCATCAACTCTTGTGCAGAATATGGTCAGATGAACGCATGCCCGACGACTGAAATTTAAATGAGCTCTGACCAATCCACAAGAAAGGCGACCAGGCCATACGCGCCAACTTATCGAGTGTATTGTGTGAAAGACTGAAGCTCACCGTCAATGAACTGATTGAATCTTTTTAGTGTGGCTTTAGTCCTGGCAAATCCACCATAGACCAGGTATTCACAATACCCCAAATCTTGGAAAAGACCCGCGAGAATAGGATCGACACACACCATCTATTTGTCGATTTAAAAGCCGCTTTTGACAGCACGAAAAAAAGTTGTCACTAATACGGCTGTGTAAAATGACGTTGGGCAATACCATCAGCTCCGTCAGAATTGGAAAGGCCATCTCCGAACCGTTCGCCACTAAACGGGGTTTCAGACAGGGCGACACACTTTCACTGTGATTTCATTAACCTGATGTTGGAGAAGATAATAAGAGCCGCGGAACTGAACCGCCCCGGCACACTAATTTGCAAGATCGTACAATTACTGGCGTATGCCAACGGTATCAATATTATCGGTACAAACAAGGGCAAAGCGAATGGGTCTGGTGGTGAACGAGGACAAAACAAAGTATCTGCTGTCATCATCTATAAGTAACTCATCATGCTTGTGCTGGTGTATGGCGCGGAGGCATGGACAATGAAAACATCTGATGAAGCGGCTCTTGAAGTTCTCGATAGAAAGATTCTGCGAAAGATTTACGGGCCTTTTCGCGTTGGCGATGGCGAATACCGCAGACGATTTAACGATGAGCTGTATGAGCTTTACAACGATATAGACAAAGTGCAGCGAATTAAAATTCAGCGGCTCCGCTGGCTTGGTCAGGTTGTTCGAATGGACAGAAACGCTCCTGCTCTGAAAGTATTCAACGCGGGCCGCAATGCTGGTAACAGAGGAAGAGGAAGGCCTCCTCTGCGTTCGAGAGACCAAGGGGAGAAGGACTTGGCTTCACTTGGTATTTCCAATAGGCGCCAGTTGGCACGGAAGAGAAAAGATTGGCGTGCTGTTTTGGACTCGGCCAAAACCGCTATGGCGGTTATAGCGTCAATAAAGAAGACGAAGAAAAACAACAAATTCAGAATACGCGGCTACTTCAAATTTTATTTTTTCAAATACGAGTATATTGACTCCAGCTGCAGTTAGTGATATTATTTTTTGGGAAATGTTCGAAATGTCAGAAAAAACTTTTGCCTATTAGCGGTCTCTCTCTCCGAAGGTAGTGGCGAACCTCCGGGTGTAAATTTGTCATGAAAAACCGTTCATAGAAACCTTTCGTCGTTATAAGGCGGCGTGAAAACGTAGGCATCTCTATTTGTGTGGCAACAGCAAAATGACGACCACAAAATTTATGTTTTGAAAATGAGCTAAATTTAACCTTAAATAGGTTTTTACAAATATGTTGACTCCAGGGCCTGCTATAGGATCTATAAGTTAGGTTAGCTGAAGTTAAGTCTAAACTATCTTCTGTTAGTGTTACCATAGGCCCACTTCAAGTGTGGTCTGCTTCTTTAGTTTTGGAGCCGCTTTGCTCTTTTGAGTAGAAGCCGAAGCTAGGAACTCTATTAATGTTATGTCCATGGTAAGTTATGGATCGTGTCTCTCTGCTCTTAGCTTTCCCCCGCTTTTTGCCGGTGGCAGCTATATATTTCTATCTTCTGGCGGCAGTGAGTTGCTGCACCCACTTCGTTCGAAGCATGAACGCAAAGACCGTCTTGAAACCGACTTAGAGGTACCTGAATTAGTTTTGCATTTATTATAACTGTTGACGTTGGCGGAATTATTAGTCTTAAGGAGTCGAAAGCTTCGTTAAAGCTTTTCATTTCGCTTTGGCTGCGTACTAAGCCGAAGCCGTTTGGACACTTGAAGAATAATAAAGGGGACTAAGCGATCAGCCAGAGCTGAGTCCCATGCTGCGGTAATCCACCGTTACTCCCGGAGGTGGGCATGCAATTATACGAGAGGCGCCGTTAGAATACCTCTGGAAAGCCCCGTGATTGGAAACCATTTAGTGGTCACGGTGGCGCATAACACCCTGGATTAGGCGGGGAGGGAAAATTCCCAGTGTGCGGTGGGAACAGGGTCAGTTCTTAAAGTATGCAATTCTTCATCGCGCACTACGGCCTAGGGTGGGATACGTTTATCTCGGCCCAAGAAAATGCACCATTTTTCCGAAAAATTATTATTTAAACATTCATATTTATTGCAAAACTATTTGACATTGTTATAAAAAAATTTCGATTGGCACAAATTCAGTAATTGATTCATTGGAAATTTATTTTCATGGAGGAACAGTCAATTAAACTGTCAAAATACAAACTGCATGGCGTTGATGTGACAAAAGTAAATGAAAACACAACCACAGACAGACATGCACACTTATATGGATGTGCTAAATGTTGAAAAATAAAGCAACAAAAACAACAGGCAATCATCGGGAAAACAGCACCAATCTGCCGACAATTTGCAAACAACAAGTAAGGCACAAATTTTCTTTTGTGCGGTAACATTTTTCCCGCCTGTCAATTTGCAGTACGTTGCATTCATTATGCATTCAAATTAACAAACAGATATTCATGCATAAATATGTGGATACTGATGAACAATATGCAGATACTTGCATGTATGTATGTCTAAGTAGATCAGCAGAGCTGAAATTGCAATTGATGGGGTTCTTCGTGCCGCTGCACTCATGAGTCGCTCCGCATGGCGATCAGATCTCATTTGTTTTGGCAAAAGAACTCACATCGAGCGGCGTCTCAGTCGCATTACATGGTCAGTTGGTGACCAGCTGATCGGCAACCAGAAAACGAACTGACACACTGAACTGGATAAAAGCACGCGTACAGAGATTGGATGGTCACTGTTAGCCACGTAGTAGCTGCTAGTTTGCTTGCGCTGCACAGTGGCACAGCGCCATACATTTTTTTTTTGAATTAGAAGAAATCAGCTAGAGCCTCAATTTTATAGTCACAAATAAAAAAAGGAAAAATTGGGATGATCAATTTAATTTAAAGCATACCTTCCATATAATCTTAACCTCAAAAATGTTTTGAAAATGCCATAAAAATGGTTTCGATGAACATATCAGTCTGAAATTTTGTCCGTACTTTTGTTATATTTAACGTTATATTCGAAATCCAACAAATGAACGTAATCGATTTGTTTTAAAGCATACCTCCCATATAAACCTAACCTCAAAAACACCGTAAAATGTCTTAAACAGCACAACAATCAATATATGACTCCGAAATTTTGTCCATATATTTTTAATAACGTTATGTGTGAACGTTCAAAAAGTGGACGTAATCGGTTTATGTTAAGGCATACCACCCATACAAACCTAACCAGAACCTCCAGAACGCCTTAAAAAGGCCGTAAAAAGCGTACCGTTAAATATATCATTCGGAAATTTCGCCCATATATTAGTAATTATATTATTAATTTAACATCAACAAAATGGGAATAATCGGATTATTTTAACACATATCACCCATGCAAACTTAACCCCAAAAACGCCTTAAAAATACCATAAATGCCATCAGTACTATATGAGGTTACGCTAAAAGTCGCAAATTTGCGCAATTTTTTTTATTTTCAGAAATCGATAGAAATATTCCGATATTTAATTTTTTTTATAGTAGGAAGGCAAAGGAAGACGGAGGAATCATAGTGTTTGTCTATCAAGTGTCAAAGTAAGCATTTATAAAGTACCATTTTTGTCTGCTTATATCAATTAAAATATTTGGCCGATTGCCATGATTTGTTTTCTATTACTACAAACAATAAAAACAAAAAATGATAAGAAAGACACATTGCTTAAGTGAACAAAAATCTGAATCAGTTTTAATTGAATAAAATTTGTCTGAGTATTGTTGCCTTTTCGTATAAAGTTATAATGCATTTTGTTATTCAAATATCGCTTTGTTAGGCTAAATCATGCAAATATAAAATGGAATATTAAAAAAAATAGTATTTTTTTCCGCCGAAATACCACTGTGCGCTGTAGCAGTTGAATGCTGGATATGCGCTGGCAAAGCAAGAAAAATGGAAAACAAAAATATGTAAATTCAGAAAACTGTGCGCGCAGGGTTGCGTGATTTTGAATTAGTTAAGTCATAAATTTAAAAGTTTTATAAAGTCCTAAAAAATATAAATTGATTATTTGTTTGAACAATCAAATCATGAAATAATTCCTCGATCAAATAAAAAATTCAATTCATTTGTGATTTGAGTCGTCGGGCCAAAAAAAAAAAAACAATTTACTTGTGCTGTGAGTCGTCGTACAGATAAAAAAAAAATATTCGCTATTTGATTCGTCAACCAAATAAGAAATAAAATTTATTTGCGATTTGATTTGCCGAGCAAATCAATTTGATTCGCAGTATTCCAGCCAAAAAAATACTTTTTTTTATGCAAGGCAAGTGCAACTTTCGAGATTTTTCAATGTTAATAAAATCACAAACAAATTTGATTTTTTATTCGTTCGCCAAAATAAATCATAAACAAATTTTGTCTCTTAGTTGTCTAGCGAATCAAATCACAAATATAATTTATTTTTCATTTGGTTGATGAGTCAAATTAGAAATCAAGTAGATTTCTCAATTAAATGTCGATTTAAAAACCAAACTAATTTTAAATCACGCAACCCTGGTAGCAGGTGGACGAACACACGCTGGCGAGCATGCGCAAATAACTAGTCTACCTTCTTGCAATGTTTTTTTTGTTTTTCGTATCGCGTAGTGAGGGAATTTTCATGAAAATTTGTTTGCAAAATATTTCAAATGCTAAATGCTTTGCACTGTATGACATAATAAAAATGCACTGATAAAATGCACAACACAAGCTTTGTTAGTAGATTTACATGTTGCAAGCAACAATATGCCAATGGCAGCGTCAATCGTGGTTGCTTCAGAGTTGTGGCAAATTTTAAAGAAAATAACTACTAAGTATGTATGTTCATATGTTTTTGCCTTGTACTCCATACTTACATACATATGTACATATGTATATGCGTTGTCAGTTAAGCCTGAGATAATTTTTCTAATTTGACAATTTGCCCACGATTTTGCGTTACCTGCTGACAAAACTGTTGAAAGAAAGTGAGTGAACAGTGAAGGCTGTAAAGAAAGTGATTGAAGCGAAGTCACGCGTCCGTTTTTAGAAGCACGAATTTAATTGACGTATTTGTGCGGTGGTAGCGACACTAGTGGCGCCAATCCATACGAGCCGCATCATATGTATGTTAAGTGACGTGACGCACGACAGTCTGCTATGATGTCAAATACATTTCACTTTTTTTTGGCAAATGGAAGCTTGCTTGTTGTTGTTGTCGAAATAAATGCGAGGAAGCTGATTCGCGCGCATAGTTTGCGTGCGTTGTCGAACGCTTCTATGCTTCAGTTTGTTGTAGGTGAAGGCAATGCTGACACAAATTCATTAATGGCAGGCAATATGTCATATTCGCATGAAGGTCGAGCAGACAAAGTGTTTTACATATTCCTTATTACTTTTATTATTTAACACTTTGTTTGTTTTTGAAATTTCAAGTCGCTTGCGCTTTTGTTTACACAACATAACAGCTACTGACTGACCGTTTGGTATGCCATTGCCAACAAAATAAACCTTCTTGGTTCTGGTTATTGGCACTAATAAAGAAAAGGCATTCAAAAAATGTTGTGTGAATGGCGCTGATATGCATGGCTAGATTTATATGAATTCAAGTGAATACATCCATGCAAGGGTATGTATGTGAACGCGTATTTACCCTGCAGTAAATGGGACTAGTTTATAGCTAACTTATAAGTACCCAGCAGTCAACTATGTAGTTGACTTTTATTACTTATTTCTTTCGTTCGTAACTAACTAATTTTGAAGGGCTATGGCCGCAAAAAAGTGAGAACTAGTTTCCTCTGCATTAGATGTCAGCTAACTTGTAGCTTACTGCTTTTGGATAAGCTATCAATGAAAACGATTTGTTAATTTTTTTTTTTAATTTTTACCTAATTGCTTTATTTAACATTACATATTTGTTTACATTTTATTTTTTTGGTGGACGCATATTTGAATTCTATCAGACATAACATCAGAATGATAATATAAAATTTCTATCTTTATTTTATTTCTCTTGAATTCGAGAAAGCATCAGCGAAGTGCAGAAAACTACTCTATTCAAAGTAATCTAAAAGTAAAAAGTTAATTAAAAGTTAGATATTTATCGAGATCACACAAAATACCTTACTATGAGTTGGTTATTTTATGTCAATAATTTTTTTCTGCAGGGATATTTTTGCATTATTTTATATATTATTATTTTTTACGGTAGTAATCTGTGGCATTCGTTTGGCATGCAGTGCAGGCTGCCGATTTAAAATACATATTTGTCAATTGGTCTGCTGACATAGAATTGCTCATGAGAACATGTGGAAGTTGCACTACCAGTGGCAGAACTACCTTTTTGGCTAAAGCTTTCAAAGGTAAGGAAAATAGGAAGAATATGGAAATCAAAACGAAATGATTAATACCTATCCTGTAAAGGAAAAACATCCCAGAATGAAGTTTTTAATGGATGCGTGTTGCGGAAATGCGTAAGCTAGATACATACTTTGTATGTATGTATTTCAATTGAAAACAACTAAAGTAGTATAAGTTCGACCGAAACCGAATTATGTATGTATATCCGGCGCAAGTATTAAATATCGTTTTTTCACCTTTCTGTGACTACACGAAAAAAACAATGGGACTCTTTCCCGATTTCGAACAGTACTGTATGTATCAGACTTATTGAGACAATTGGATAAAGTTTTGTTGCAAATCGATAAAGCATCAACCGATATACTCTTCTGTAGTCATAAGTGAGACATGCCACGTCCATTTACCAAATATCTATGGTAATTTTATTAGAAATCTTATTGAGTTTTGCACCACAATTTGTTTGTTAGGAAAACAGAAAAAGCAACAAAGTCTAAGGCCCTTACGATCTTCGCTAGTTATCGAAGCCGTGTCGAAAATTTCGTTGAGTATCGAATTTTCTGTCGAACCTAATTTTTCTTCCGAAGCCATAGCGAAGTGTTAGAAAATTGTAAATAATGTAGGTTTTTGCGTTTGTTTTTTTTTACATTTTTGGCAACTAGACACTAATTTTAAACAATTTTGAATAATTTTATGAACAAGTTCGAAAGGCTGATTTCCCAGAAAATCCCAATAATCAGTTGGCACGAGATCTGAGAACAAAATCGTAGAGCTGGTGATAGTTATAAAATATTTTTGGCTCGAGATCATTAACATCATCGGTAGCAAGAACCGCGAAGTCTGTTCTGATTTTTCTAAGTTGTATAAGGAAGCAAGGCGATTGGGTCTGATTGGGTAAAACAAACGTTGAGAGTATCCACGTGACTGTTGACAGTAACAAGTTTGAAAAAGTAGACTTCGTTTATTTGGGAACAAGCAATAACACCGATCAAAATGTCAGCCTTGAAATTCAACGGAGAATCATTGTTGCCAACAAGTGATACTTAGTACTAGTTAGGCAATTAATGAGTAAAGTCTTCTCTCGACGTAGGAAAAACACACTCTATAAGTCACTCACCATGCCTGTTCTGGTGTGTGGCGTAGAAGCATGGACAATGACAACAGCCGATGGGGCGGCTCTTTGAGCATTCGAGCAAATGATTTTGCGGAAGATTTACGGGCCTTAGCGTGTTGGCGACGGCGAGTACCGCAGACAAATGATTAGTTGTATGAGCTTTACAAAGACATAGAAATAGTGCTGGCTTGGCCATGTCGTTCGAATGGACTCCTACGCCCCGGTTCTGAAAGTATTCAACTAGGAAACCGCTGGTGGTAACAGAGCAAAAGGAAAGCCTCCTCTGCATTGGAAAGACCAGGTGGAGAATAGTTTGACTTCACTTGGAATTTCAAATTGGCGTCCGTTGGTTCAGAAGAGAAAGGACTGGTGCTGTTTGGGGCTCGGCAAAAATCACATAGGCGGTTACAGCGTCAATAAAGAGGAAGAGCATTTTTTACTGTCTTTGGCAAATTACACCCTGTTAGCCATAACAAACAAATTTATATTTGAAATAACATTGTGATCGTGATTGTAACTATGCTTAAAGTTTCGAGTCTCTATATTGTCGGGAATATATTTTAAAATCGATTGGAAGTTTCCGCGGGATGAGCAGTTAAATAAAACTTAAAAACAAAACAACCAATTTTGAAACCATAGGAACTCTCGTCTTTTGCAGAAAAATAACTTACGAATTGTGCTTTTGGCTTCAAAATCGGTCCAGTAGGATCGCCAAACGTACAGGGAAAAATTCACGTTAGAGTCTAAATTATATACATATGAGCCATTCTTTTTTAAGTCGGATGGATTTCGTAAAAAAAATTATGTCATGTCTCCAATTCGCTTCAATTTTTTTTTTGTGGGTTCTATACATGAAATAAGTGTTCGAGGAATTTTTTTCTTCTTTTTTTATTCGGAGTTGTGATCTGTCGAAGTTTGCATTTTTTCGTGATTCTGACTAATCATGTACTTCTTAAAATCGTTATATATCGGGTTCTGCTGACCGTAGAGACTTCATCTTAACGTTTTTTTAAAGCTAAGAAATGGGCTTAACATAATTGTCCTGAAGCTAACTTAGCTATTAACAGTTGAACTTTTTGAAGTTGCTTTGCATAGTGAAGACCAATAAATTAGGGATTTAAAATTATACCATCGTAATCCTCGTTTAATTCTCTATAAAAAACGTGGTTCAAAAAAATGGGGGGGTTTCAAGAACTATTTTTAAAACATTTTTCTTTACGACGAGATGGTTTATTTTGTGAGAATCGACAATTTTTTGTAATTTTTTTTTCGAAAACTTATATTAAGATATATTTGGTAAGATGTTAAACGTCGGGCTTTTGCAAAAAGTAAAATATAATAGATATAATATTTTTATGGCAAGATTTTTCTTGATTGATTCCCGCTCCAAAAAACATCAAAAAAAGTAACAGTCCAGCGCCTTCGTCTTGGTCTGCAGGCTGTATCGGAGAACACCCGCTAAATTTAAACGTAGAATACGTGGTATGGTTAAGAGCATATCCAAGTCAAAAACGAAAGCACAAACTAAGAAAAAAATATCGATAACAAAAGCGATAATAGTATCGATAGCAAAATCGATAACAAAATCGATAAATATATCGATAACAAAATCGTTAACTAAATCGATTACAAAATCGTTAAAATATCGATTACAAAATCTATCGAAAAATCGATTACAAAATCGATTCCAAAGTCGATAACAAAGTTGATAACAAAATCTATCAAAAAATCCATTACAAAATTGGTAATAAATTCGATAACAAACTCGATAAAACTATCGATAACAAAAGCGATAACAATATCTATAGAAAAATCGATAAAAATATTAAAGACAAAAGCGATAAAAATATCGATAACAAAACCGATAAATAATCGATAATAAAATCAATAACAAAATCGATAACAAAGTGATAACAAAATCGATTACAAAATCGATAACAAAATCGATAAAAATATCGATCATTATATCGATAAGTTCCGAAAATATCGATACCAAAATCAATAACAACATCGATACAAATTTCGATAACAAAATCGATGAAAATATCGATAACAAAACCGATAAAAATATCGATGACAAAATCGATTAAAATATCGGCAACAAAATCTATAAAAATATCGATAACAAAATCGATAGCAAAATCGATAACAAAATCGATAGCAAAATCGATAACAAACCGATAGCAAAATCGATAACAAAATCGATAAAAATATCGATAACAAAACCAAACAGATCCACATTAACTGCAATTTTCATATGTACGTATATATGTATTTACATATGTACATACGCTGCGATTAGGTTATATATAGCGCGCGATCTGTTTATCAAAAGCAGCATTACATACGCATACATACTTTTTGTCTCCTTCTCTCACTTCCAATGCATGCACATGTTTGCAAAATGATGACGAAAAATCATTTATGCCCATATATTTGAATAAAATAAACATATACAGCAGATATCAACCAATACTTTCCATATACCAAACGAAAGGAAAACTCTTGAATTTTTGACTAAAGCAAACAGAAATCATTCGAGCGGTTTTGGAGCATTTTGATAATGAAAAAAATTTGCAAATTTTTTCAAAAATTTTTTGCCTTAAAATGCTCAATATATGTTGAATTTATATAAAATTTGTACACGATAATATTTCCGCTGCTCCAGGAACCTACATCCCGAAAATGAAAGTTATATTTGCCAACCATAAGTTGCTGGAGCACTTTAAAGCTCAAAATTTACCCCAAAATAAGGCAATGTTTACCGTTATTTTTACGACAGAAACCGAATTGATTCCTTACAAAAGTGAATCTGTTGATGGGTTTGGAATTTTACATTTGAAACGCCATACTTTTCTTTGAATTTGCTTCATTAGTTCTCGTGAAATAAGCGTTTTAGTGAAGCTCTAAAAATTACAACTATAACATTTCAGCATAGCCTCCTTATCGTAAGGTAAGACGTATTCTACGTCAAAAAAATGTTTTCCCCTCTCGGCAGGTAATGGCAAATCTTGGAAAAAGCACTTAGAAATGATCTGAGCGGCCAGTGATGTATTTTTTTCGTGAGCTGAACTGAAAATCAATATCTAACAAATTGACCACTATTAACCTTGTCAATGCTTCAAATTACTTTTAGATTCCTTATGCACCTGTTTAAATTCAATTTTGTTATTTGTCAGGTTTTTATAAGTATGCTAAGTAGCAGAGCGCTTTGGCTAAGTAAACAAATATTTTGTAGCATAAAGCATTTTAAAGACAGAGTGTCAAACAAAAGAAATCCAATCACAATCAAAACTGACTGGGCGTAGTGTCGAGTGTGTCAATTGTTCATTGGCTGATTAGTGATTTTTTATTTTAAAGTTTTTTTTGTTTACTGCAACTTTAAAGCAGCCATTGACAGTTGTTACTTATTTAAAACTTGTGTCTAAAAAATTAATGCGTTTTTTGCTTGGCTGGCATTTTAGCATTTCATTGCGCTTGCTATTGACTATTTTCGTTTTTTTTCGGCCAATTGTGTAACTTTTGCGGCACAAGAATGCTAAAATGTGCTTATCACGGCTCTTTCATCAGCATACAAATTGCAAGCACTGTTCGTTTAATTTTTTGTGACTGCGCGTGCACATACTGACCTAATGACTGACACAGCGTAGGCAACAGGTAGGTAAACTAAGACACAATTAACACAAAACAAAAAAAAAAAATTATTTTGCAACTATTGGCTGCAGAAAGTTTTTAAATGTGCAAGTGATTTGCATGCGAGCACATGTGTGTGCAATTCAAATGTGTTCAGCAGCTCAACCCGGTAATTGGAGTACTGCTGTGGGTGGCTATGAATTCAAGTACATATGTACTTATCTATGCGACTAGGCAATTGCGCTAGTCGCTGGTTGAATGCCGGAATGACCACTGTAAGGAGATTAATTTGTGCTGTACATTTGACCATTCGTTTGATCGTCCTTATATATATGTATGTATGTGATACGCCATTGGACGCAAAATGGCGCTAAAAGGATTCCTGGAATAGCCCCAAACCTGGCCCAAACCCATTATGGGGAGGCTGTAAACATCACAGTAGTCGCACACACTGATTCGCTAGCAGCGATTATAATTTAAAGCAACACAAGTTCATCTTTTTTTTATGCTTTTACTCTGAGAGCCAACAATTGCCACCACCCAATTTCCAGCTTACTCATGCCATAGTTTTGTGGTTTCATTTCAGCCTGTTGGCATCGTTATCAAATACTTCACTTTTTATGTAAATGAAATTAGCCAATTACAATAACACAACGCAAAAATGCAGTTAACCAGAAAACTTCAAATTTACATTACTTGCTCGTGCATACTAGGGTGGTCCAAAAAAAAGCATGTGGGGGGAAAAAGCCGGAATTTTTATGCTCACATCGCCTAGGCTTGTTCCATACCGAAAAAATGTACCCCTATTTTTTATTTTGAAAAAAAAAAATATTTAAAGGTCGGTCAAAGTGCTCAAAGTTTTCCATGTATTTTATATTGTAAAAATATCACTTTTCGTAGAAATCGTATCTCTATTATATTATATTATTATATTATCATATAGTAACTATATTTCATAGATCCACCAAATCCAGAAATGCTAAAAAATTAAATGGGGGATAATAAAAAATATTTAGTATTAAAAAATGGTTGAATAAACAATGGATATTGTTACTGGACGTCTCCTGAAGAGAAAAAGAGTTTTTCCCATCGAAAAATATTTATTCTATTCTAAAGTTCTATACGTTTTCTTCGAAAAGTTATGTTTTCCCCCATATAAAATACATGGAAAACTTTGAGCGCTTCGCGTGACCTCTAAATATTTTTTGACTTGAAAATAAAATAATGGGGGCATATTTCTCTACAGAACAATCCTAGGGGGTGAGAGCATTAAAGTTCCGACTTTACTTATTTTGAACCATCCTAGTGCACACATATATACGTATGTATGTATATGCAAGCGTAAGTAGAGTAGTTATCTATCAGCCTTAGCAACGAAAGACTTAAGCTACGAACTCGCTGAATTTTTTATATGCGTTTCTGATTGTACTTACCAGAGGGCAGCTAAAACGAAACAGCTGCTTGCTGTTTATTTTTTTATCAGCTTGTTTTAATAAAATGACAGTTCAGAGTTGAAGCTAGGTTTTGACTACACTTTATCGTTTTTATTAGCATTTTAAATGGTAGCTGTATGTTGTGGGTGTTGTTGATGTTTTAAAGTGCCAATAAATATTGGCAAAACATGTGGTTTTTTTGTTGGTAAGCGAATGCTTACATGCATATCTAAGTAGTCACATAAATTACTTAGATGATTGTGTTCTTTTAATATGACAACCTTCTGTTCATGTTAGGCAAATAATAAATCAATATTGAATTTTATGATTAGGTGCGGTTGGTGGATTTTGTTTTTTCCAGATGTTTTGTCTTAAGCGCTAAGCTAAGTATAAAATTTAAGTTTGAATTGGTAGTTAAACGATTTTATGATAACTTATTTTGCTTAAGCTTAAAACGGTTGTTTAAGTGAGCGAAGTATTTATATTTATGATTATCATGGGCTCTGTGGGCACTCTGAAGTAATCTTTTTTGTTTGAATGTATACAGTATGCAGTTTGAAAACTTGTATTTTAGTTCAAAATGAAGGAAGTAGCCCACACTTTATAAGTCACTCATCATGCCTGTGCTGGTATATGGCGCAGAAGCACGGACAACGACAACATTCTATGAAGCGGCTCTTGGAGTATTAGAGAGAAACATTTTGCAGAAGATTTACGGGCCTTTACGCGTTGGCGATGGCGACTATGACCTGTATGAGCTTTACAACGACATGGATATAGTGCAGCGAATTAAAATTCAGCGGCTCCGCTGGCTTGGTCATATCGTTCGAATGTACAGCTCTGAGAGTATTCATCTCGGAAACCGCTGGTGGTAGCAGAGGAAGAGGGACGCCCCCACTGCAATGGAGAACCCAAGTGGAGAAGGATTTGGCTTCACTTGGAATTTCCAATTGGCGTCAGTTGGCACAGAATAGAAACGACTGGCGTGCTTTGTTGAACTCGGCCAAAATGGCTTAGACGGTTACAGCGCCAAATAAGAAGAATAAGAAGGTAGTAACTTAAATATCAAGTCCCTAGGATGGTGCCAAAGCAAAGAATTCGATTTTGAAGGAAAAGAAATTTCCCTAAAAATTAAAAAAAAATAAATTTGGATAGGGGTATTTTGTGCGGGCACCCAGCTTATCTTTATCTGAGTACGTTAATCGTATATTGGGATCTAATTTTTCCTTTTGTTTCTTTTTTCGGTAAATAATTGACTCAATATTTAAAAAAAAAAGT
The DNA here is from genome assembly GCF_013731165.1 of Rhagoletis pomonella. Classification (NCBI taxonomy): domain Eukaryota; kingdom Metazoa; phylum Arthropoda; class Insecta; order Diptera; family Tephritidae; genus Rhagoletis; species Rhagoletis pomonella. The sequence continues at coordinate 29,353,863 of NW_023458558.1, forward strand.
CGCGCTATTTTTTTCAATCGCGCAAATCTTCGAATTACTTCGCGAATTTCGGCGTTAACTCCGCAAAACGTAAACTAAAATCCTTTTCAGAGTCTGATCCTTGCCTTCCGATGTCAATAATCAATCGTTATCTTCTAATCAACACTTGAAAGATAAGAAACTTATATATGCACTCAGAAATAATGCGTTTATGTTTATGCACCAGTAAAAAATAATTCCGATTTCGTTTCTACCGAAGAACGCAACCTTCTCTTTGCCCTCTACATACAAACACTAAGAAGAGCCCGATGAGAAGGCAACATTTTTTGTAAAAACGAAATCGCCATAACATTTTTGGTTGCACTTTGTTAATGAAAGGCTTTATAAAATAGATTTATTCTTTTAAGTTGATCAATGTAAAAGGCCCTTAACTCGGCATAACCGATTTTTTCCTAAATTTCTTTAATGCGCCGTAAGCTCGAAAGAATGAATGCGTTTATAGTTATGCACCGCAGTGTATGCAAATTTCAATTTGATTAGGAAGTGCCACGCCCCCCTTTTTCCAATACCTATCACGTTTCACCATAAATACGATATTGATAACATATGTAGCTGTGTCAAATTTCAGGACATTACCATAAATGGTTCCAGGATAAAGCGATATGAGAATTTCAGTTTGTGGGGAGGTGCCACGCCTCGTTTTCCATTATTCGCCATCTTTCACCGCATGTAGGGTATTTACAATTTATGCACCCTTGCCAAGTTTCAGTTACCCAGCGTAATTGGTTTTATAGATATATCGGCTTTCATTTTTAGTCTGTATGTCTGATGTCATGCCCCCTACATAACGGAGAGGAAGTTATATCCCTTAAATCGGTGTATGGTTCCCTCAAAAAAGTTCGTTCAAAATTTTATTGTGGCGTATTTATAAGCATATATGTATGTAGATGTAGATTTCTCTTTTATATTCCTCCTTGGCTGAGAAGAATTTTTATTTTACATCGATAAGGGTTTCCCACTGAGAGCAACTAACAACGCATTGCATCGATTAACCTTCGCCTGCTACTTTATTTCTCCTTCGATAAGTGTTATTATGCGAGCATTTGAATTGGTTAATAATTATATTCGAGCGAGATGTCACGAAAATCGAATGTACGATGGATTCATCAATGGCGCCGAATACATTCAGAAATGCTATCAAGTTTGAAAATATTGATAGTCTCTAATTCAATGATTTTAACCAGGCATCAATAAAGATTTATTCATACTCAGTGCTGCATTCACGTTGCATTAAATCGATAAGCGAAAATTCTTTGACGCGATTATACTATATATTTCAAAGGTTATACCACAAATTATGTATCAAATTGGCAATTAATTCATGATAATTAAATTGTTTATAATTGATAGAGAAAGTCGCGTAATCCCTTCATTATACGTCAATACTAACTAATCGGCTAATTACTTAAGAATATTAGAAGTAAAAGTTAAGCCATGTCAAATATAATTTTTTAATATAAATATGTATTTAATAATCAGTAATAACTCGCGTCGCAGAACCTGTTTTCTTTTATGCCCTTTGCTTTGCCGTCTCTATACAGGCATACATTTTTAATTGGCATCTGTGCTTATGTGTTCCTGGTTGTACAGAGTTAATTGTCATAGATGACAGCTCGCTATGTTTTATTTTTAATACCAAAAGCTGGGCTAATAGAGTGTTTGCTAATTATTGATTGCTTTTACAACAACAACAACAACAACAAGAAAATAATGTAGTTTATAATTGCCTTGTTGCTAAGAGCAACAATCTGCTATGAGTGTTACGCCCACTCTGACCACCGACAATCAAACATCTGTGCCGTAAATGTTGCTAGCGACAGGTGCAGCAGCAGAAAATAAAGCAAATTAAAAATGTTATAGAGAAAATTTATATTCATTCACCTAGCTTAACAGATATTTAAGTGCAACAGATGCTAGAATTGCAAGTGCAATAATATTATCATAAAACTACTATATGTACATACACACATACGCTGGTATTTATATTTACATATATATGTAAGTGCACATCAAACGGGTATGCAGTTAATTCCGCTTGTGCTGTAATTAACGTTACCAGTTTGTTAACTCATACGAGTACCTACACGTTTCTAACATTACTAAGTAAATGCATGAAATAATTATTGGCTTATCCGTGTTGCATGACTGCACTTCTGCTTTTATATGTAAATTAATTATGCATTTTGTATTGGGTCACTAGCATTTATTGACACTTAAAATTAAGTTGTTTGCTTAATTAATTGCCATGCTTAAAGTTCGCAGAATGAATAATAAAAAAGTGACGTTATTGCTTTTGTTTTTACTATCTTTCTTTTCAGACTCCGCGGAGGTGTACTACAGCACCGCCTATCGAGTACCGGCCACCTCATACACAGCGTTCAACTACTTCAGCAATCCATATTCGCATCAATTTAGTTTGTTTTGAATGCATAAACGGAACCAGTCATAGTTATATGTAGTTATACGCTAAGAGTTGTAGTTAAAAAATATTATTTAAAAATATAAAATGAATAAAAAATTTATAACGCCAGAGAAGATGACGTTTTATTAAAATTTTTATAATTACCTAAAAAGTTGTATAATTCGAGAACAGTTTAATAAATCAATGACTTTTTGAATAAGCACATTTTTTTCGTGCATTTTATTTTGCAAAATTCGTTTTACACATAAACACTTAGTCAAAAGACTTTCCGCTTCAAAAAATAGGGTTTCTCAAGGCCTCTTAACTGCGAGGAGTTTCTACAGGTTTGAGATAAGGAAAAAGTCGGAAGTGGGGTACTCGAGAGAATATGTTGTATTGATTTTTAGTTAGTAATCCAATTAGTTGATGATTATATAAAATGCACAACCTACCAGTTCCAAGAACGTGTCTACTTTTTAACAGAAAGTATTACAGTGCTGCCACGTGAACTGTATCTATCTCAAAAATTTCACCAAATCACGGGTTTTTGAAACAAGTTTGACATTGAAAAGTATTTAAATTCCCTATGGTAGCATACAAATATTTTGTTAAATGCATATATTTGTGCAAGTTATTGACAGTTATATTTTATGACAAAATGTATGACAAAATTAAAAAATTACAGCCCTATTCGCGCGTTGTCACAGTCGTCAATTGTCACAGTTCAATTGTCATTATCGTGTCATCAACTGTTGCCATAGGTATGCACAGTCAATAATGACAAGCGAAAAGCTCGTTTTATTTGCCAATTGCGGCGAAAGTTCCTCTATAGTGAAACAGCTGTTCTTTGTTTACATTTTAATTGTTCTTTTTGACCGCCATTGCAACAGACGGGATTTCTTTTAAATAAAACTAGAGTGCCAGCTACTGTCGAAATTCGACCGTTCTTCTAATTCTTAACGTTTAACTTATAATGTGTATAATGTTACTTGCCGGAAAATCTCCTGCTTTGGAACTAAACCTTGACTTAAATTTTTTATATCTTTGAAGGTCTTTGGCAGGACTTGGAATATAACCGATACATTCCAGCCGATAAATTTCGATAATTATAAACTTTGATGATTCGATAAATTTCGCTAACTTGATAATTTTCGTTAACAGAATTTATTTCAATACATCTAAGCGCTTTCTCAGTCCTTTAATAACTCTGCTGAGAAAGCGTTCAATAAAAAATAAGTGAGTATAACGACAGGCTAGTTTTTATAACGTTATAAGCTTAAGGTGAATTTTATCTTTTTTCTACCTCTATCCCTACCTACCTACATATACCCTTTTCATCATTATTACATTTATCTTAATCAGTTTTCCATTATCTTAATTTTTATACTTTCCTTTATCCAGAAATTTATCTTGTTTATCTTTCATATACATGCATACATACCCCTCTGTCCTTTGAAAAGTAAAGTGTTTAAATTTACCTTGGTCTTCATCTTTGTTTTTATCTTTCATATCTTTGCTTTTATCCTTTTCTTTATCTATTCACGTAGATGAGGTGAGGTGCGAAGACGTAATAAGATGTGACGTGATTTTATGTGTCATGTCATGTCATATGATGTCATATCATGTGATGCCACGTCATGTAATGCCATCATGTCATACGATGTCATATCATGTGATGTCAAGTTATGTGATTTCATATCATGTGATGTCATGCGATATTATATGATATGACATATGATGTCATGCCAGGTGATATCGTGTGATGTGATATCATATTATATGATGTAATATCATGTGATCTTATCATGTGATTTAATATTTACAATTCCTTTAATCTGTTAATATATAGTTTTTCTATATACTCAACAGTTTTGCCGGTAAAAATAAATGTATGAAGAAAAAAAATTATTTTTGCCTAAAAATGTTATGTGACTTTGCGTGAAAGCAATACGACTTGCCTTTTTTTCCGTTTTGGATTTTTTATGAATTTAAAAAATAAAAAAATTTAATATTTTAGGCAAAAAATATTTTTTTTCTTCATACATTTATTTTTACCGGCAAAACTGTTGATTATATAGAAAAACGTTATGTGAACAGATTAAAGGAATTGTAATTTTTAATTTTTTTTTATTTGTTTGAGCAAAATCGGACTAGTGGTTCTCGATTTATGTCAAAAAAAAGACCACCAAAGGTGACAATTTCCCCTATATGATAGTTACTAACTTCAAATCGATATATCTCGATTCCTAGACGTGACCCAGCAAAACGCCGGGACACGTTTAACTTCTTTTTTACCGATATAACTTTCCTCGGTAGTTTGAACCCTTCCCGATCACTGAACCCTACCATTTGTCTAACAGTGTTATTATACATATCGATTATTATATCGATAACAATATCGAGTTTCATGTCGATAACAATATCTGGTTTTATATCGCTAACAGTATCGATCTTCATCCTCATCCTTTTCTCCATATATATCTTTGCATATTCCTCTTCTCCTTTACCTTAAAGTGTTTAAATTTACCTTGATCTTCTCTTTTGCCTGTATCTCTAGGCATCTTTGTTTTTTTTTTTTATTCTCAAACCGCTAAACCGCTGAGAACCACTTCCATGTGCATTATTCCCCTTGAATTTGACAATTTACTCCCAATCAACCAACTGCCGCTAAAGAAGTTTACTTCATAAATTCAAGAAATGATCTTACCCTTTTAGTTACCCTAATTCTTACGTATCTGTCATTGTCTCCATTTCCGTCTTTATCTTCACTTTTGCTTTTTTTTTACTTCATCGTTCTCATTTATTTCTTCATCTTCATATTTATCTTTATTTCAAAGCTTAATTTCAAATGTGTAGTGAAACAACAGGCGAAACATGTCAAATTGAACATGTTGCAGCAACATCTATACACATTTCGAAAATGTTTAAACAACGGTTTTGGCCGTAATTTTCAACCAATTGTGAAACCATAAAACTCTGCTCATCTACGGAAAAATGCTTTTCCAACGGTGTTCTTGGTTTTGAAATCGGTTCGGTAGAATTGCCAAACGAACGGAGACAAAATTTATGTTAGCGTATTAATATATAGATATACCACAGCAATGGATTACGATACGCCGGAAAAGTGGGTAATTTTATAATAAGAAAATTTATTTCATTTTGTTATGAATTCGTGTAGTAACAGGCGTGGAAAATATGAATGCTTGTTTGTCGAAAAATGTATTTTTATTCAAAAAGTGACTGACTTTTCAAATTGGCCTTCGTATATCTACCCCACTTCTCTGACTTAGGCAGCAGTCGGGATTATTACAGGCCGCTAATTGATGGCGACAAACGTAAAAAGAAACGGTGTGCAGTCTAATGACTTCTGTAGTAGATGTCACGAGAGTGTAGATGAAATCGAGAGTGTGCAGCACTATCTACATATTTCACTGCTTTCCATTAGCAAGATAATGCGGTGAATAGGAACAATTTAGATTTAGAGGCTTCTACCGTAACTACCTGTTTCTTTTTGGCCTTCAACTGACCTTACTACAGACCTCGTCAGACCAAACTGGTCCCGGATTCGGTCTCAGCGACCCCAAAAACATATACAGTGACGTTTGTCGCTTATCTGGATTTTAACAAACGATTCATAGGAAAATTTTCGGGAGACTGGTCGGAAAATACTGACTTAGTACCGAGTCGGTATTTTTTCTTTTTTAATTTTCAATATTTTCAAAAGGTTATATTTCGTAAATTATTGTTTATCTTTTGCATAAAACATTTATTTTTTATTATAGTTAATTACATAAGAAAAAAAAAAATTTGTATTAAAAAATGGCCACAATTGCGTTCTAGGTACCACCTTTATGATAAAAAAAAAGTATCTAAAACGGTTCACATGCAAAAAAATATTCAGACGAATTAATAACCACCTATTTTTTAAGTCGGTTAAAAATCTTTGAAATCAGCACCTTATTCTGGCAGTTTTTCAATATACATTTTCCAAAATTTCCGCCCCTTAAAAGCGTTAAAAAGTTAACTGTAAGTACCTACTTTTTATCAAATTGATTAGCTTCACTTATGTAGCTACTCTACACTTCACTACCATACTCCGGTTTCCTCTCCAATTATTTATTCATGTCATCAAACCAAATGGGAAAATGCAGATAAGTAAATAAGTGTAATTTCCATAAATGGTCAGCAAATTGCACTGCGGATGGCTAGATACTTATAAGTACACAAATACATAAATATCATTCAATTGCGATAAAGAAAATTGTCGGCCATAACCGTAACAATAAAAAAAAACAAAAACAAAATTACTAGCGACACAAAAATATGTAGCATGAAATTGCACATTTTGAACCCTGTGGCCAAACACAGAAGACTACCAAAGTGGCTACACTCGGCTAGTGGAGTGAGCATTTAACAGCTGCTGATTTCGCGGCTATAATGAACGCACGATGATGATCATGTGCGCGCCACACAATATCGACGGAAGCTAAGGAATTGGGTAGAGACGGTGAGGGTGGGCTAGCTCCCCCGCATCACGTGTGCCTCAATGCAGCCGGAGCTGAGTGGCAATTGCGGCACTCGTTCAGTTGGTAGCTGTGAATGAGCTGGCGCATATTTACACAAGCCACAACACATGCCATGCCAGCCACGCTGGGACTACTTACATTTACATACATACTCGTATGCGAAAAATGTTTCGGACGCAGACAGAAAGAAGTGCATGCGCAACAGCTGTCACGCACATAGCTACATACATACGGTGCATGTGCCTACATATGAGTATACTAAATACATAGTACAAAGTTAAATGCATAGAAGTTGAACAGCATGCATGTGAAGCGCCAGTGCAGTGCGCACAGCGAGTACTGTCATGTCGATATCACATTGCATTACGTAGCATGGTAATGAAGAGCGAACAAAGCCCGAGCTAAAAGCAACAACACAACACAACACAACAGAAAAGATGTATGTAGTGGCAGTAGAGGAAAATTAAGAAACAAACAAAAAATGAATGCTGTGAAATTTTTGCATTTTCCGACAACTAAACATGGCTTTGTGCGAGATGGAGTACGTGTGAATTTTTGTGTGTGTGTATCTATGTAGCTTAATAAATTACAAAATCAAAACAGTATTATGTAGAATGTTAAGCTGCGATGAAGCGGTAGGTTAAGAGTGTTGCTACCAAAAGAAGGTAATGTGTAATTAAGTATTTGAAGAGTGGCATAAATAATGAAACGAAAAGTGTGAAATATTTACTTTGAAAGTGTAAAAAATTGCATACAACTTAAGTATTTATTAGTCAAGCCGATTTAGTGGCCTTGGTTGCTTGTGAAAGCATTTAAAATAATTTTAGGTAATAAAGTTTACCTTAAATAAGCGCAGTTGCAGTTTTTTACCTTAACCCAATTATTAGTGAATACTTCAGAAACGAATAGGATTTAAGAGAAAATGTAAGTACAAAAGTACTTAGGTCAAATAGTAAAGCGTATTTGGACTGTATAGACACAATGAGGAAAAAATTAAACATTAATATGTAATGTCGTTCTTTGAAACAGAAACTTTTTACTTTCAACACATTTTTGTTAGAAATTTTTTGTGATTGAATACTAGGGCTGGTACTATCCGTAACGGGGATATCTGTTTGGATATTAGTGTATACGTTTAAAATGCGGATATCCGCTTAATAGCCACTCAAGGGTTAGCCGTATATCCGGATTTTCCAAAGAGTATTCCAACGGATTCGTAAATTTTTTTTACACATTTCTAAATCTATCCAATTGCAAAATTAGTAATTAATACACAAACAATTGTTATTTTGTTGTTAATTTTTGTATTCGAATATCCGGGTATCTGTACACTATTCAGACTAAACACACTGTCAGAATAAACATAAAAACATATCGTTAAAAAAAAAAAAATCCGGGTAATACTCCGCTATCGTTCGGTATTTCACAAATGATTTTTTTTTGAATTCTGCAAACCAGGGCTGAAAAATAATCATTATTTTTAAATTTTAAACAAAAAAATCAACAAATTGCAATCGTCGTAAAACAATATTTTTATTTTTCGAGTTTAATCAATAAAGTTTAAAAATAATAAAACATATTTGAGTTTTATTTTTTTCGCTCAAAGCAAATCATTATTACTTAATTTTTATTTTTTCTTTCAAAAATAATGATTATTTGATGGTTTTTATTTTTTCATAAAAAGATTGAGTTTTATTTTTTTTACTTACGAATAATGATCATTCAAAATACTCAAACGTTATACCAGCGTGTTTTTCGATGTATTCTTTTCAGAGGTAGCGACACCCTATTAAAAGGATTATAATAATATATGTATGTTAGTGTTTGGCCGAGCTTCTCCTCCGATTTGTGGTGTGCGCCTTGATGTTGTCACACAAAGAGGAGGGACCAATAGGTTTGCGTCGACTCCGAACGGCGATTGTATTTTTATGAAAAGCTGTTTTTAATGGCAGAAATATACTCGGAGGTGTGCCGCCGCTTTATGAAACAACTTTTTATATATTTTTTTTTTAGGTTGGGTCGAACAGGGCTTGAACCGGGGGCCTGCGGCCGCCGAAATTATAAACAGATGAAGTAATAAAACAGCTTTATTTTCTCGACATTCGGCTATATTTTTTAAAGGAAACTTTTCAAATAGCTAGTGTCAAATTTTTCTTCGTTCTTAATACACCAGGAACAATTTCCCCATTATTTAAAACATAAAAAACTCTGAACTAAAAATTTAAATAATAAAAGTTACATATTTAAAACAGGTGCATATATAAATTCAATATTTGAGAGTTGAAATGTTAATAAAAATTAATTAATTTATTTAGTTAATATAAAATTATTCATACTCGTTTACGTTAATAATATTTAAATTTCTTTGAAAAATTCTTGTTTTAAAATTTTAAATGACTTGAAAATAGAAGTTTTAATGAATTTCTTATTAATTGTAAATTTATTTGTTAATTAATTTTTATATTATTTTAAACAAATTTATAAGATGTTTAAGATAAATCAATAAATTAGAAAAGTAACGTATTCAATAGTCACAAAAGCTGAATGAATATACAAAAGACTTAAGTTACGAACTTTTGTTAAACAGATTAGTTTTTGTTCTTTTCTTATTTGGTGCAAGATGATGGAAAATTTACTAAATGCAATATTTCCGATAACATACGCGGTGCTAGTTTTGTGGCCAGCACTAAATAAACAATACAACGTCAGGAAATTGGGAGTATACAAAGAACATCTTGTGCAGGTGCTGCAGGAGTCATGTCCATCTGATGCGCTTAATGTAATCCTGCATCAACTTAGACCCCATAGAACTTCACATGCGTGAAATTGTTGCGTCCTCGGCAGTAAGACTCAAAGAGGCATACTGCTGGAGGGCGCTGCGGCACGGTCACAGTGGTACTCTTGTCAAGCTTATCGAATCAGGGAAACAATCAGATATAGTAAATATGTACCTCCTTTGACAGGTTTCAGGAAAAACTTTCAGTTGAAATTTCCTTCTAGTCGGCAATGGGGATACTTCATCTTTCGCTCTGCCCCCGCCGCCGTTGTACGGTGGTACTGCCGGCAGCTTTGGCGTAAAATGGAAGGTCTTGGCTTGTAGGGATGCCTGGTTTGGCATCGTGCTTCTGGTGTACTATGGTTGGTACAACCGAGAACACTTTTGATTGTCTCCTGGCTGGAGGCAAGAAGTGTGTCCTCATTAGACTCTGTAACGACGGGGCCCGGGTTCCGTTATATGGAAGCAAATGTGACAAAAAAAAAATTCTTAAAAATCAATATAATTCTTAGCCGTTTGAAACTTGTACTTCATTGAGCTGCAAAACTGCGACCTCAGAATTTCGGTAGGAAATCTAATTAAATTTTTACACAAGTGAGTTAATTTTTTTTTTTTTTTTTTAATATTGCACAAAGTTTGAAACTTGAATTTACTCGGGTTTTATTAAAGAATAAACTATGTTTTTGTAAAAAAAATAAACGAAACTAAATAGCAACAAAAAAAGTATAAAATATTGTCAAAATGTTGTGCGGCTATAATTTGTTCGACCACTGTAGGTATTTATATATATATGGGCAATTCTAGCAAAAAGTCTTGCGCGTAAAAAAGATTTACCTAGCTTATCTATAGGCCGATTTAGCTGCTATTTACAATATATGTAGTGATTATGTAAGCAGACATATTTTTGTCAAAAATTGTTGGGGGGCGCCGTATTTATGCTCTGATTGGTTTCATACTTTTAAACGTAATAAGACATAGTTTTGCAAAACTGCCACTGGTGGTGGTGATATCAAAATAAATAGCACGCTCGACATAAAATGCATGTTCTCTTCCCGTTAAAAATTCTCTCAAGAACAATGTTAACAAAACTTTTTTAATGGAAATTTTAGTAGCTTAATGCCAGGTAGCGTCACGTCAGATAATTTAGCTGATTAAAAATAAAGCAAAAAAAAACTTGCAAAATTCACCTTAAACATTTAAAATATTACTAGATACGAAAACTTTTATACAATAACTCTTGCCCAATTCGCAAAGTTTTGTAACCCAAGTCAAAACCCACTTCTGTTTTTCGTAAGGTCACGCCAGCGCGTATGTTTACTAATATCTTTAAATCGCTACTACCAATAGTTGTAATATTTTCCCTGAATAATGGGACATTTAATTGCTCTGCAAATTTAGAAAAAGCTTTTTAAAATTTGGACTTTTTATTTTTTTTTTTTAACCTTTTTCATACGAGCGTCACAACACACCAGTTTGGAAATACCCATTTGTATATTTATGTTTTATATTTGTTGGTTAATGCTTTGGACCGCAGTGCCGTTGTTTTAATTTATTTTTTACAACTTGAACGCAGAACTCTTAACTTTACAATTCTCGCTCACCTAAGGCCATGCACCCTAAGGTAGAATTTCAACATACATGCTTACTTATGTAAATTTTTTATGAAGACATATTACAATAAGATTTCTATTCGCACGGTCTAACTCACGAATCATAGCATGTTGCACCAAAATTTTTAAGTGCTAGTCATAAAATAGACTGATTTTTATGATTCATTTGGATAAAAAATAGGTCATTAGGTGAGAGCATATAACACTAATTGCTTAATATACAGTTTTCAATTGTATACTAATACATATGTTAATATGTTCGTGCAAAGAAAGAAAAAAAACAGTTAACAAACGCTCTGTGATAATAATTGTATTAAATATGGTACTGTTTTAGTTCACCACAATGCTGCAACACTTTTGACTGGTTGGGTAATCCATGCGCTCATGTAAATTGTCGATGATCATAGAGTCACTGAATACTTGACTTGGTCAAAATCATTAACCAGCCCGCAAGCCAGCCAACCATACAAAAAATTACGCTCGAAATTCTAATTGCTGCAAATGAATCAATGCAATCAATGCCGCACGGGTAATCAAGAAAAATTAAAAGAACCAACCAACATATTCGCTTTAAAGTAGCAGCATAAGGTAATCAAACCAACCACTGCACCATGCGAAAAGTGATTTACGACACTTTGGGTGTCCAAGTCAATCAATGATAAATCGCAGAACTTCATACGTACAAAAAAAAAAAGAAAAAAAAACCGATTGCCGAATGAATTGGAGGTGTAGTTTTAAGAGCGTTTGCGCGCTTCTGTGCGCACTGCAGGCGATAGACCGCAAATTCATAATGCTCGTAATAATAGCACTTTGCATTGGACAGCAATAAGAACAATAACACCAAAAAAAAAAAAAACAAGCAAACGCCAAAACAATTGTTAAATCGACAGTTTAGAACAGTTTAATGTGAGAGGGCGGCCGTGACGCCACTTCGTTTTATGGCTGTGTGATTGCTAGGCGATTTGTTGTTGTCTTGTTGCTGCCAATGGCAGTAATATATGATCAAAATTATTTGAAGCGAAGTGATTTGCGCTCATAACTAGCCGAGTGCCGAGCGAATGTTGTTCAAATCTACGTATATTGAACAATAGTTGCTTTTGCAATGCGCTAGCTTCCGGATGAATGTATGTACATATGTATTAGATTAAGAAAAACAAACAATTACAAAGAAAATGCCGAAGGCTTGGTAAAAAGGCAAGGCAATGGTTGAGAATAGGCCTCAACATGCGTATCAACATATTTTTAAGTGCAGAAATGGTAAATATTTGAATAAAAATCGAGAAACTCAATATCGGCTAATGCGCGTCTCTAATCTTATTGATTACTCTCATTCGGAATTTTTATGCAAAACCTTAACTTAATTTACGTGCACGCTTGATAAATACATATATCGATAATACAACTATACAACTATGTATACAACAAGAATATCGATCAATAAAAACATCAATAATGACATCGCTTAACATATCGATAACGATAGCAACAAATATGTCGATTATGATGTTTATAAACACTAATTTATCGACGCATATGAAGATAACAGCATAAGATAAATACATAAGAAAGTGCTATCCATGAATATTCTAGCAAAGATATCGTTGTAAAGTTCATACAGCACATCGTCAAATCATCTGCGATATTTGCCATCGACAACGCGTATTTCTCTCGAAAACTACAAGAGCCACTTCATCAGATATTTTCATTGTTCATGCCTCCACGCCATACCCTACCACGGGCATGATGACTGACTTATAGATTGCTAGAGATTTTTCTTTAAATGCCGCCCAGTGCCATATGAAAAAAGTCGCCCTTTTACCTTTGACTGCAAATAAAAAATATATATGTACACGTACATACTACATATATTCAAAATCAAGTAATTTTGTTTAGATTTTTTTGTGCGAATGTCTGCTTCATTATATCACCAAATTTGCTTAGAGATGTAAAAATGCTAGTTCATATGCACTGTTTATCTTTGGAATAACTAATTCATTAATTAAATAAATATGCAATTACATGTCTGAATTTATGTTCCAAAATTTGCCGCCTTCCAAAATCTGCCGCCATGTGCCATTGCTCCGAGAGCACCTAGTGCAAATTCAGCATTGCTAACAGATTGTGATTTTTGTACTAGGTGGGAGGGAGGACCTTACACTTCTCAATTGCCTACTCAGTCTAAAGTAGTACTTGTTGCCGAGAGTGATTTCCGTTGGATTTCAAAGCTGACATTATTATTGGTGTTGATTCTGGTTTCTAAATAAATAAACGCATCTACTTTTTCAAACTTGTAACTGTTCACAGTGACCCGTTAAATACTAAATACATACAGTATTCAATTTCTCACCGTATGCTTCACTGCCAAAAAGTTTGGGTTTCCAATATATATATATTTATATATTTTTTTTTGTCTCAACGTAATGCGGTTTCGTGTGATCGGTTTGTGGTCAGCGAGGTTATCGTTGCATTTCGAATTGTACATACTTTTTTAAATTGTGTAATAAGCAATTGTTTACTGCTAAATGTCACTTTTATCTTTATTCTTTCTTGAAGCGGTTGTTGCTTAATTTGTCTCGAAATCATTTAGCCAATGTCGCATTGCCATTACTCTTGGTATTCAAACTCAAATTAAAACAAATTATGACATGATCTCCGACAGAAAACAGTTCAATTTAACAGCGATTGTTGCATGGCCAGTGTCAACAAGCTGTTGTTTACTGAATTAGTGTGCCGTTATGGAGGTTAATTCTGCGCTCATTGTTCAACGGTTGCGCAATGTCATTCTTGGCGCATTTTTTTTGGGAAAAATTTTGGGCTGCACAATATATTATTTGTTAGTCAAATGTTGAGCAATATTTTGTCTAGCATAATACAAGAGAATAAGCTGTGGTTGTGTTGTCCAAAAAAAAAAAACATTATTTTATTTATTTTTTATTGTAATTGCATTGTACTGAATAATGCACTTTAACGCATTCTAGGTGGTCTAATTTTGGGCGATTAGTTGCGCTTAAAATATGTGCATACAAATACTTTTGCCTTGACTTTCCAACACCTTTGAAAATGAATAGCTTTCACTTTTAATTATCAATAATTATGAGCAAAAAAAAAAACAAACAACAAACTTCTGCATTCTTATGGCTTTGATTAACCTTTCCTAGTGTTGCCTTTCCGCTTGCCGGCTAACATTGCCCTTGAACTAATCTATTTAAATGCCTTCTTGCGGATAAAGGAAGGCATAAGAAAAGACAAGACAATTCAACCGAAAATATTCAAATGAAATAAAAAGTTCGCACAGTGATTCCGGTTTCATTTGCTTTAAGTTTAAGTGATTGATTCGTGTACTTTCATTTGTGTATGACTGTGTGTATGTTTTTACGAGCTTGCGCTTGTTCGAACGAGTTCCTGCTGAAAGTTCAGAGACCTGTATAATTGTACAAAAGGAAATATGTACGGATGTATGTATGTATGTAGTTAAATTTGTGCAAAAAAAAACAAATATATTAAACCAAAAAAATAAAACCGAAACGAAACAAAAATTTGCCATTCAATTTATTGAACCACCAAAAAGGCGGAAAGCGATAAGTAAAAAAGAGCAAAAAGTATGCACTTATCTACATAGAAATAATAACAGTTTCAAACTTAAAATTAGACAACGGAAGCAAGCTTTTTATGCCCCAATTTCAATTAGTTAATACGAAGGGGACCACAAAATCGAGAGATTGTAAATATGAATACGTATTGGCGATTTTTTATAATAATAATATACACATACATAGATATATAAATATATATATGTTCATGTATAATGATAAGCACGTGTTAAGTTGTTAGTACAAAAAAAAATACAAATTAAATCGCAGTTTAACTCAAACAATACTTTTCAGCATGGACATATACTTACATACTTATGTAAACATTCATGCATTGACTTGGGGGTGACAATTATTTGAAATATTGGTGCTTTTGGTACGGCACATCTACTAGATGAATAAACATGTAAAATGATTGAAACAAAACTTCTTATCATTTATAGAAAACGAATCATAAACATAGCTACGTAATGAGTAGCATGACAAGTGAGTGTTACCTAAAAATGAGAGGGAATCCAACTCGTTGGGAATTCCCCGACTTGCGGGAAACTTTGAGTTTACGTGGGGAATGGGGGAAAGGACCGATTTTTGTGAGGAATTAGATGTTCACTAATTTTTTCATAATTTCATAATGCGTTAAAAAAGTTGCATAAGAAATGCAACTGCAACTAAAAGTACTGATTATGCAACCCTGCAAATTATGGAAATTACCGTTGAGCTTTTAGAAATTTCTTTGTCGCATTTTCTTTCATATAACGAATAAAGACAATTTATTTTTATGTAGAAGAAAACCGACTTCGGAAAAAATATTCTAAAACGAAAAGTTTAAGCCACTTGAAACTTGCACTTTATTATAATAGAAATGAGTGGACTACAAAACCTTTAAAAATTATTCTAGAAAATCAAATTAAAAAGCACGAAATTCTTACGAAAGCTTTTTGATTTTTTTGTTAAATATTGCACAAAGCTTGAAACTTGAATTTATACGAGTTTTGTTAAAAAACGAACTATATTAAAGAAATAACTCAAATTAAATAACAAAAACAAATAATAATTGAGAAAATTGGTCCAAATTTGGGTCGACTAAAGTTTTTTCGACCACTGTATGTATGTAAATATTATACATATGTAAATTTTTTTATTTATTATTTAATTAACTTTATTAACATTTGGTTTGGTTTATAATACATAAATGAATTACATTTTAATTTTTATACATTTTCACCGCACATTTTAATGGCATATGATTTCAAACAATTAATACCGTTTTGGCACTGTTAGTTATGGAAAATTTATTATTCAATGTAAATAAATGCACTTTTTTTCTATCACAGTACATACATATACATATTTGTATGATAACTAGTATAAGTGTTAGGTATAAATTGACTTAAAAATGTGGTTAAGCAAGAGGCCAACATACCAACATGCTAACAAGAACTGTAACAGAAAAGATAATCACACATTTAAGTTATTAAATATCGGCGCATTCTTCAATGCAAATGCTAACCGGGCAACGCTCACAGCACAGGTGGTAAAGTACAAGCAGCCATACATACATACATACATGGCAATTAACACTAGCAACATGGCTAAAATTAACTCATAATATGTAGTTTTATTTGTATTTATGGTCACAGCGAAGGAGACTCACCAAACAAAACAAAACAAAAAAAAAACCAATGAATGTCTTAAAGTTGAGCCAAAGACATCGCTCAAACAATTCACAATCCAACCCACAACGCGAAGACACATGCCATTCATTACATCTTTGGAACACAGCTGACCAAAAAAAAAAGTGCCTTACCAAAGAGTTAAGCGGAGGCGCTACCGCCGCTGCCTCTCTTGTTAAACTCTTTTTTTTATGTTTATGTTTTTTTGTTTCTTTAATTTATGGTCGACTTTGACTACTGGAAAATATGTGCATACGAATTTAGTAAATTTAAGGCATACATATGTATGTGTGTACATACCTATAAATATGTATTTATCTAATTGTTTTTGTTCCAATGTGCCAGTCCATGGCGTTGAGTTTGCTCAAGATCTCTCACGGCTTCAAGGCGGTCACGTAGACCGACCACCAGCTAACCAAACATCTGACCATCACACAAGACAGCCTCACTGCACACAACTGTGTCTGCTTGACCGATTACTCAGTTAGTTAGCAATGGAGGGGCGGTAGCAGTATCAACGGGCGAGATGCTGGCAGCAAGCCATTCGTTGTATTGCAGTGGCAACGGTCCATTAGCCAATTCAATAAGACTAATACTGGCGTGCTGGTAATTGTTATGCATGCGCGTGGTAATAATAATACGAGAATATACTTATGCACAAACATATGCAGGGACGGATTATAGCATGGACCGATGGAGCCGCGGCCTAGGGGCCCTACATTCAGGGAAGGGAGGGATCTACAGCTTAACGCAGACACCGAATGGTGATTGTATGTATTTTTATGAGAAACTGTTTTTCATTGCAGAAATATACTCGGAGATTTTCTCTTATTTTGTACTTAATGTTTTGATGTCGGAAACTCCCCTGAGAATCGTAGTGCATACATCAAACTACTACACTACAGTGGCCGCCTCAAAAAAAATTGATTGTTTGGAAATTCTTAGCGTCCAAAAAAATGTGTCAACAAAATATTTGGTAGAATCTTATTTCTTTACAATTTTAAAATTTACAAAAAGCGGTCCATATGTTGTTTTACTTTTTTATTATGAAAAAAGAAGAGCTTTAGAACACATACTGGTCCACTAGCTAACAAGTACCTACCTAAAAGGCCTGCTCTGCTCTTGGTCAAAGCTGGGCAACTGCAGAAGAAATGCTCTACTGTTACTTCCTTTTCTTCATCTCTACAACTTCTGCAATATTCATGGGAAGAATATTCCTAATCTCGCAGAGTGCCTACGTAATAGCCAATTATCGGACACACAAATATTCTCTCTAAAGCATCTGAGCAGTTCTTTCGACTTCGTAGCCTAGTTGTTCTACAAGTGCCCTCATTTAGCCATGACCTATTGGCCTCATGAGTATTCTTATTTCTAATTCTTAACTTGCAGGTTGCCATGTGGATCCCAATTTTAGCACACAGTGGAAGATTGGTACCTTTCCTGGCTAGCGCATCGGCCCTGCACTTTTCTCCAATATCTCTGTGTCCCGGGTCTCATATGAGGCATATCTTGAAGACGGTGCTAATATTGTTTAGAGCTGCCAGGCATTCTTGTGCAACCTTTGATCTCAGCATTACCGCTTTCACTGATTTGATGGCCGCTGAGGAGGTTTTTGCTAACGACACTTTAAAGCCAGTGTCACACGATTGGGCCTTTGCCCCAAAATTTGGTGCAAATTGTATCCCAATAGTGTGAATGCGCAAATATTTTTCTTTATCCAAATTACGACAAACAATTTGTTCAATCGTGTGACTACAAAAATAAGTCTTAAAATTTCTTATTTTGTACCAATAGCTCAATATAAAAAATGTGCAAATTTGTACAAATGTACACATGTGACATATTCGCTTTTCCTAACGGAAATTTAACCGTCAATACATTTCGAAGGTTTTCATTTCTTCGCTATTTCTTGGAGCATTGTATGGAAAATTTCGCAACCACGAGGTTTGCCATATATGTAAAGTTTTTCGTTTTATCGGAGTTCATTATAACGAGGTACCATTCTTTCATCGACTAAGCTCCTAAGAACAATTGTCCATCAATATAAGATACATACATGTAAGGTATTAAACGATTTTAAATATTTCTTCCCATTTGTGGCCGCACTGGACAAGAAATGGCGGATGCTCAGCTAAAGTTTTTCGACATAAATATATAATTTCCGGGGTCACATATACGACAATGCGTAAATAATTTGCGGCAAATAGAAAATAATTCCAGCTCTGATATTTAAAGAAAATAGCGGTGCAGCTAACATTATTATTGCGATTGTCAAAACAAACCTATTTAGAGCCGATTTCTCAAGTAACCCTTAACTTTAGAGCTCACTTCATATTTAAAGGTCGCATTAAAATTTATATTTTTGATTTATTTTAGACACAACTATAAATTTTATTGCAACCTTTAAATATAAAGTGAGCTTTAATGCACAAAAACTAGTAAAATAATATCCTCGGGGTGTTGAGTCCACGTTGTCATGGAAATTCGAAAATTAAGCAGAGGCTTTTAAACCCCCACACTTGTTAATCCCACCCTGCACACACCTATGTATGTATATTTGTTTCTAGGTAAATTCATGCCCTCCTAGGTACACTGCCTGTGAAACGTAAACTTTATATTATAGCAATTAATTGTTGATAACTGCATTCTAAGTCGTAAGGCTAACAATGGGTCGAAGGAGTTATTATTGTCTATACATAGTTATTTTTTTTTAAATACATATTTATATGTATATATATATGTATGTAAATATTTATACATAGTTCAGCATAAACGCATGTCATAATGGTTTCTTGCCAAAAATGGGTAAAATAACAAAATTAATTGGAAGTTGCCCTACATCAATGAGTGCCTGTTAGCAAAGTACCCAAAAAAGATTCCCCGAAGCTTAAAATATTTCATTGAAAATGCAAGTGAAGTTATTACACCATGCGACGAAAAAAAAACAAACAAAAAAATCAAAACCCACGAAACCACCAATATACTCACGAAACTATTGGCTAAATACAGTAAAACTGAGTTTTTTAGTTTTTCACTCTGACGCACAGTAGTCGGAGAAGCCATGTTTTACTCGAAAAATTAGAAGGACTGTTACGATTGTAACAAAACTGTAGGATTGTAGTATTTTTGTAATGCTAAATCCGAATATGCCATAAAATTTATAGTTTGACAGTTGACAGCTGTCAAATCAACTGCGAATTTCTCTAAAATTAAGAAAATCTATTAGAAAATACCACTGAAAAGGTTTTTAGGCACGCTAGTCTCGAATTTTATGTCAAATGAAAACTTTGAGAGTTGACAGCTACCAAATGGTCAAATGGTTAGTTTTTCTAAATATAAGAAAATATTTTTTAAAATGCTACTGATAAAAGTTTTGCACACGCTAGTTACGAATTTTCCCTCAAATCAAAACGTTGAGAGCTCACGAATGGGGTATCAGTTTCTCTAGAAATAAGGAAAATTTCCCAAGCCTTAAACGTAATAGGTTTTTTTGGCTAACTGATCTCAAGTTCTATATCAAGTTCAGAATTTTTCAGTTGACAGCTGTCAAATAAACTGCTATTTTCAAGTGACTAACACAATATATTGGTTTAACAAAATTAATGATTTATTGTATTCGGGGAAGCATATTTACTTAGTTATGATCCAATTATGAAATGATAGCAGTAATTATTTTTATAAATGGGGGACACTTGGGACCATCTGCTATATGTTCAGCCCAAACAATTTGACCGGGCCCAAATATTTTTTTTTAGGATCTCTTTTGATTTATACAAACTTCGCAATTTCCATAATTTCAGTTTTCTCAAAATTGCAAAAAAATGTCAGGAAATTTCTAAAACTTATCTATATCTCGGATTCCATGTTGGATTTTGCATTTTATATTTGCAAAAACTAGTTCGAAATTTGAACCTAAAAATACCAAATTTCTTAAAAATTCAGTATTTTTTATAATTCGTGGGCGTCACATTAGATTCGTTATTTTGGATTTTTGAAAATTGACCTCCTGTTGGGTATATACACACACATGAGTAGAAGTACCAGCCCACTTCGCGAAAAATGCCAAGAGTGTATGAACTAAAAGTGGGCAGGGTAGTGCAAGTTGGAAGCTAAAGGTTTCTCATATGTATTTTATAGTAAATAAGCGATATATATATCTACATATCTACTTTTGTAATTAAAATTAACACATGCATGTATTGAAGTAAAAATCAATATAGTTACATGTAATATCAATACATACATACATACATACGTATGTAGTATGTACGTAAGTAATTTTATTTATGAGCTCCACACTATCCAATTCTTAATATTTACAATTTTATTTTATGACTTATTAAAGAAAATCATTGCCAAGGTAAATTAAGGCGAAGTCATGCTTGGCTGCTGCAGATCAATGACGAGCGATTTGCCTGCAGCGAAAACATTTAATGCTGAATTAACTAAATGGTGTTGAGATGTGATTAGTTTTGTGTATTTTAATATGTATACATACATATATGTATATAAGTATGTAGCTATATGTACTAGCGTACGGACATACATACATACATACGCACATATGTACATATGAAGATATTAATTTATTTAAAACTGGGTCGTATTCGTGAACGCCATGATTTTGTATCTACATATGTACTTATGTACGAACGTATATATAAACATACACATGTATGTATAAATCTGATACTTTTGTAATTATTACCTATATAACATCTTTGCCAGGGCGCTTTGTTTAACTATAGGTCTATAATTGCAATTATCATTGCTGTCGCCAGACTTAAATATAGGATTTATTGAGCATAATTTCCACGAATCTAAAAAAGTTCCGCAGTTCAGGGAGGGGCGATAGGGCATTCTTCAACCAAAATCTGAGATTGGGCGGTTTCAAACTGGCTCCTGAGATATGTCGATCTTCCACTCAGCCACCGATATGTATGTCGAATCGAGCTTTCTGGTACTATTTTTATCCATTTCCGCGGTGAACGTAGAAAATTTCACTTTCAACTGTGTAACCAGAAATTTTTATGCCTATTAGAAAAATTTTTAATGACTCGAAAAATATATTAAAAAATTAAAACTATTTCCATAACCGTTCAGTACTGTTCTTAACGGTTAAAATAAATTAATAAGTCCCGGCTTAATCAGAATTACCCCGATGTACAACGTGATTAAAGGGATGAACTATAGCAGAATGCCCACTTAATAATATTAACTTAATATTAACGCAATATATTTATTTCATATCAGGATCGGCCTAATTAACGTTCATCTAACATTGAAGAATTTTACCGAATGGCAATATTTATACCGCTATTTCATAATATTAATATTAATAATTAAAGAGACATTAAACATTTTTGATTCCATCCAAAATTGGGAATATATTACGCTATATGAAAATATAGTGCTTTCGAACGCGATAAGAATTTGTTTAGAAAAAGACGCTATCAATTTGGAAGGAGAGTTTAAAGTGTGGCCAGATCAATGGAAAAATAAGGTAAGCGAAAAGCAATTCCCAAAATTAGCAGCAGAAGGTCTTAGTAGATACGACGAATATAGTTTTCCGTTGACTAACTAATTTCTCCGCATTCTGACCACGCTTCCAGCTAGTAACGCTACTTCAGAAAGAAGTTTTTCAACCCTTCGCCTGTTAAAAACATGGTTGCGTAATACTATGAATGAAGAAAGACTGATAGGTCTAGTACCTTTACACGTACACTTAGATATTAAAATTGACACTGAAAGGATAATAGAGAGACTCGCAAAAGGAAAGCGCAAACTTGAGTTTGCAATTTAAAGTATTATAATGAAAAGAGGAGAAGCTCGGCCAAACACTAACATATGCGTAAGCGCCAATCCATTATTATTATTATTATTATTATTATTATCATTATTATTATTAATCAAAATTCTCGTTAAAAAAGTTGTTAAGTTACCTAATTATATCCTTTATTTGACAAACACTGTAAGCAAGAAATAGGTAAATATATATTACTTTAATAAACCCAAAGTATAACTTTTTATATTGAGTTTTTTTTACAAAATAATATTACTGTTTTAATACAGGGGCCACTGTAATTGGCACAGGCACCAAATTCACAAAATGAATATTCCTAAAAGTAAAATGATTACTTCACACACCCTAACTATTACTCGAATCTCTATTTGCATGGAAAATAAATGAGAGTTCGAGCAGTTGGGATGATTGTAGGTCATAGAGCTCAAACTTTGATTGGTCACCCGCTGGTGAATTAATTTAGATGCCCGTAATTTAACGTTATTTGATAGTTTGATCCCAATCGCCCTTTGACGGCACAATTCCTTTCCTGGTCTTTAAGCTTTCGTTCGAGAAGACAGATACAGCAAATTATTGGAACATGGAGGATAAATCCGCTGAGCTGTTCGTTGCATTAAAAGGACCAGCAGCGGAAATCTTGCAATCTATTCCTGACTGTGAAAGGAACAGTTACGAAGCGTTAATGGGTGCAGTGGAAAGGCGTTATTGTAGCGAGCACAGGAGACAGATGTACCAGATGAAGTCGAAGAATCGCTGCCAAAAAGCCATCGGGAGTCTACGTGGATTCGCCTTAGAGATCGAGAGGTTGGTTAGCACCTCGAAAGGGTAAAAATCCAGAGGTTCATCAACGGAATGCGAGACATACAAAGCGAGAGACGTATGCAAATCCAAAGCCAACATTTGCTGAAACCATCTCGTATGCTCAGACACGTGAAACGGCTATACTCCTAAATAGACCAACCTACAAAACCCGAGTGCAAGTGGAGACACTGGATGAGATAAATGAAATTCTGAAGAATCTAATCACGCTACTGGGTGCGATGAAAGACGGCTTTGGCAAATGTTTTAAATGTGGCTAGCCAGGCCACTTCGCCCGCGATTGCAGCGCAAGTTCCTTTGGGCTCGTAATTCTGCAGGACGAAAACGCAGAGCTGAAGGAGACGAACCCTACTCCAATCAGTCGTTAAACTAAAACGAGCCAGCAGGAAGGGGCGTGCGCTGTTTCCCGCAATTGAATGCCGCATAATTTCCGTCTCGAGAATTGGCAGAAAAGCGAGCAACGTTACTGTTGGTAAATATGTGGACGGGCATGAGCGAGTACCAACCGATACGGGCGCATCACTTTAGATCATTCGATTTGATTTGGTCAGTCGGAAGGGTTGGAAGGAAAATACCAGCACAATTCTAGGAAACTTAACCACAGATACTCCAACATATTCAACAAGGATAGCAACAAACCCACGTTGGGAAACTGGCGATGCAAGGCCAATCCGTCAAGCTCCTCGAAGTGTTCCACTTGCCAAACGTGACGCTGTAATCCTGATCATAAAAGAAATGAGCGAGAGCGGCGTGATTGAACCATCAGAGAGTCCATGGAGTTCGTCGGTAGTACTTGTGAAGAAGAAGGATGGTCAAAAGCGGTTCTGTGTAGACTACAGGAAACTAAATGATGTGACGAAGGAGGACAGCTATCCACTTCCCAGGATCGAAGATATTCTAGACTCGTTGACTGGAACAAAGTTGTTCTCAACACTCTACCTTAACAGCGGTTATTGGCAAGTGGAGGTATATGACGAGGACAGGGAGAAGACAGCTATCAAAGTTGGAGATGGTCTTTGGCAATTCACGGTGAGGCCTTTTGGATTATGCAACGCTCCTGCCACTTATGGACCATGTGCTTAAGGGACTGTATTCGAAAATATGTTTGGTGTATCTAGACGACATTATCGTATTGGGTAAAAGCTTTGAGGAACACCTGAATAATTTGGAAGAAGTTTTCTGTAGGATAGCTGGGGCTGGTCTGAAGCTAAGTCCTAAAAAGTGCCCACTGTTCAAGAACGTCCTTGTGGTTATGGACTACTTTAGCGAATGGCCAGAGTTACACTCGATTCCAAACCAGGAAGCTAAGACAGTAGCGGAGGTATTCACCTACAATTGGGTTGCGAGATACGGTGTACCTATAGAACTACACTCTGACCAGGGAAGAAATTTTGAATCGGCGGTGTTGCAAGAGATGTGCCAGATACTGGATATCCGAAAAACTCGAACAACGCCTCTTTATCCCCAATTAGATTGCATGGTGGAACGGTTCAACACCGAACCCTGGGAGAGCATTTGCGCATCTTCCTGATGGGATACCGGTCAGCACTGCATGGAACCACGGGTGAAACTTCTGCCAAGGTAATCTTTGGCAGTGAACTTCGTTTGCATAGTGACCATTCCGTTTGCCTAGTGGAACATTTCTTCAAATTTAAGCTTAGTATCCAGCTCTTAAGAAAAGCAAAACCTCCATATAAAATTACGTACAAGAAATGGCTAAGAAATTTTCTTGAGTCAAATTTCCTTAAGGCAGTACGCAGTTCTTCAGAAATTTAGTACGCTTTCTACTACGGTTTTCTAAAGTTTTTTGTGAAAAAAGAGCACAAGGCAACCCAGGTTTGCAACAGAAATATATGCCCGTTCCATTATTTCTTGAGGAAAGAGTGAGGCAACAGGCTGTGCGTTATCAAAAATGTCAAAATTCCTTGGACACACACGCGAAATAATGGCAATTTTTTCTTGACCGTTTTCTTAAGAGCTGGATACTAAGCTTAAATAAGTAAAAATTTCACTACTAAAAATTTAAAAATGTTCCTAATATTTGCAAAGAAAATTGGAAAAGAAATATCACTGTATTTGTTTTTAGAAGTAGTGTGGGAGTGTCATTGATAAAATTAGAGTGAGAGAAAGTTTTTCCTACAAACCCTTTCATTATTGAATCATGGTTTCTTTTTTCTACCATGACACCATTGTATCATGTTAAGAATGTGCCCGTGGGAATGGGGTGAATCGCGATCGTTATTGGGGAACCGAACAAATTAATTCAGGATGACGTGGGAAAATGGGTTAATAGTGCCGTTTATTCTTTAATACTGATCAATTATGCATCGATTATTGTGTTAAAAAAAAATCCCTTTTGTATTTATAATTTCCTTTTTTATAATTTTTGCTGCAAAATGTCACTCAAATATGGAAATTACCCACAATCTGGTATCACTGATTGACCATATGTTGATTTATCCAGCTGACATTTCAGAACTTTGAAAATTTGTTTCACAGTTTATGGAATATATCAAAATTTTTGCACATAAAAACGGCAATTGAAGAACAATTTTATTAAAAACAAATTATCTTCAATCAATTAAAACTTATTTGTAAAACCAAGAAAACACCAAAAATGCAACATTGCTATAATCGTGGCTGCGGACAAACGTTTGACCCAGAAAAAAATTCAGACGGTGAATATTTTTAGCAGGAACATTCTGGAAAGGAAGAAAATATATGAGTTTTTTTTGTATGCAACATTCTCACAGAATCCTGTCGTCACCATCCCGGAGCTCCTTACTTCCATGACGCCTACAAAGGTTGGTCATGCTGCAATAAAAAATCTGTAGATTTTACAGAATTTTTGAGCATCAAAGGCTGCACGCTCTCAAAGCATTCGAATATCAAACCGCCTGAGCCGGAGAAACCCGAAAGGAACGATGATGACAAAAATGAAGTTATAGAAGTGCGATCGCCTATTAAGGAGTCAATGGATCGGCCACCCATTGAAACTCCAATGATTGTTGTACAACCAACAGTCGCTCAAGCATTAAAAGATGCCATAGATACACTGAAAGTGAAAGTTGGCGTTGCTAACGAAGCCACCACGGACTCTGGGTATAAAATAATTTAAACCTTGCACGTTACACATTTTTAATTGTTTCCTTCTTTAGCGCCATCCCCATAGGTACTTCTTGTAAAAATAAAGGCTGCACATGCTCGTTTACTGGAACTGCGGCTGATCATGGCGAGTGCGTTTATCATCCTGGTGTTCCTATTTTCCACGAAGGCATGAAATATTGGTCGTGCTGTCAACGCAAAACAAGTGATTTTGCTGCATTTATAGCGCAAAAAGGCTGTGCATCCGGTGAACACAAATGGTTCAAAGAGGTAATTACGCAACTTGGAGCTGGCATAAACTTAGTACACAACTTTTTTCCCTTTATTTATTTCAGGATGACGACAAGCAAGTAGTAAATTGTCGCTACGATTGGCATCAAACTCCTACCCATGTAATTGTATCCATTTATGCCAAAAAGTATCATTACAGGCTTAGTAAAGTCGAAGTGAATCCAATACGATTACATGTGAATCTTGTATTTCCTGAACAGGAAGACGCACAGTTCGATTTGGAACTGGAATTGCGTGGGGTAAGTGTATTATTTTGTGTTGTGTATTCTCTCTAACATGAACAAATTTCAGATAATTGATGTCAGTAAAACTACAGCCCATATGTATGGCACCAAGTTGGAGATTACTATGCCAAAAGCGGAACCTGGTTCATGGTCGAAATTGGATTTCCCACGTGAAAAATTGCCACCTGTGCTAAAGCCAAATGAAAATAAAATCAATGCTTCCAATCAAAGAAAGAGCTCAGAATCTGACGATGGTTTCAATTTGGATGATATTGAAACGGTGAATACTGGCATCAGACTCACGGATATAAGTGATAACAAAAACCATTTGGACTAGAAATATTTCGATTCATCTTGACTGCTGGAACATATTCTTTAAAGTTATTTTTGCCAAAAAACTTCCGCTAAATATGTAGGCATTTACATGTATTCGAGTTTATTGAATGTTGATTTTTCATTTACATACCTATTCCGAAACCGCATTAAACCGTTTAATAGATGAGTAAGCCAATGTATTAAATTTTATTTTATTTCCTTCGGAATATGACCATAAGGTACCTTTAACAATTATATTTAATCATCATCGGCGCCGGGCACCCAGTCTTCATCATCTGAGTCGTCATCGTCATCGTCACCCAACTCCAAATCGCCGATATCCTGAAACAGGGTTTCGTCGATTTTGACATTTTCAATTGATTCGCCAGCTTCAAGCAAGAATTTAATATCGGACTCGTTGAGTGTAGTGTCACGCATGAACAATTCCCTGCCGGTCAATTTTTTGCTGTCACTGTTCTTTTCCCGTTTCGCTGCTATACCTGTGCTTTCCTCAAACTCTGTCCTCCATTTGAGGAATGACTCGACAGTAACGCGTGTACCTTCGAATTTCTTTCGCTCAGCCTCTTCCGATTCATAAAGTTTGCGAGCGCGTTCCTCTTCCTCATGCAATTTGTAATCGTCCCAACGTTCATTCAACCACTCTTGCGCGCTACTCACTAGTGAAAATATCATTTCCATTCCAATATTTTCATCAATAATATTTTTTAGGTGCTCCAATAATTTCGTTTCGTAAAGTTCTTCCATATTTACTGGGTCTTCTATAGACACATCGGGCGCCTGATCCGGGTAAGAGGGCGTATATGTAAATACCAATTTGCAAGCCATTCCACTCGATTCTTCTTCAGCGTTATACTGCTCTGTGCCAATGGTGATGCTGAATTTGTGAAAAGGATCCGTCTCTAGCACTGTCCAAAACAAAAACAAAATTAGTATTGCAAAACCTTATTGAAATTTAATCAATAGACCTTCCATTTCACTGTAATATATAGACTCCAGCGCTTCAATTTCATTTGATTGATCTTCCTTATGATTTCTGCTCATTTTTGCTAATTTTAAGGAGTACTCTACTGAATGAAGCGGACAAGTTATTTTACAAACAAAATTGGAAATAAGTGCATTGACGTTGCAGCTGTTTATTTTAAGGTTAGTTTACATCACATTGCCTTGCCATATTTTCCAATGTTGTGCTGATTCTTCACGAGCTAAATGATGAACAAATTTTATACTGGGTTCTTAATTTTTTAAAATGTATAATTACATAAATTTTGGTACATTGCTTCAAATAATTACCGGGAACGTTATAAAATTAAAAAAGGAAATTAAATTTTATGGAATTAGCCATACGCAGATATGGCAATACCTCGAAAATTGCGCACTTTCTTTACCCTATTTGACATTTCCAATTGTCACTATTTGTCAACTTTCAGGTTACGATTTTCGATTGGAATTGTTGGCTGCTAGGAGATTTCGATAGCCCCGTGAAGAGGTAATTTTTCTATAAATTAATATTTAAATACAGAATTTCAGAATTTCCTTTGTAACAAAACTCCACAAATGCGATACCATTTAAAGACAAATGTAAGCATTCAAATCCGTTTCCGTTGCAGATTTTTGGTGGTTGAACGCAAATTACATAACGCAGTACTAACTCATCACAATGTCCCAAGCTCCAGTACGTGTATCGCCATTGATTAAATTCGGCCGGTGGTCTTTACTACTTGTAGGCGTAGGCTATGGTGCCTTCCATCAAAACAGATTATCAAAGAAGGAAGTAAAGGTGCGCGAAATCGAAGCACAACAAAAGGAGGTGCGCGATGCTAAATTGGCCGAAGAGAAGAAACGTGCGGCTGATGCGGAAGCTCGTGCTCTGGCGGAACTCTCCAAGCCAACTCCAAAGAAATAAACCATTTCCACCCGAAGGATTTATAGTATAGATTATGCTCACCACAATCGAAATGATGCGAAGTTAATAAACAAAATATGTAATAACATCAATTGATTGTGCATGCCAATTTTTGGAAATCGTGACATTCAAGGCTTATATTTCGCAGTACTGCGACCGGTGTTTATTAATTCTTATTTAAAACAGACGGATTTTTGAAATATATGTATGGTGTATGTGATGGATTTAAAGAAATCGTCGGTGAACTATTTGTGAAAGGTACTTCGTTTATCATCCGAGGAATATCTAGATTTAGCTACGTAACACCATTGTACACTCAAATAAGATGCCATTTAATATTTTAGAGTTCTGTAGAAATTTTGCTTGGTAGATGAGCGTACAAAATATGTAACCATTTTCATGAGGTTTTAAAATTCAATAATGGGATGATTAAGGATTTTGTTATTGCTATAGCCACAACTGCGGATAAGTACTGTTTAAATGAAACTAGGAGACGGCGTATGATAGTCTAACTTGCTATCGTGGTCAAAAAACAGCAATTTCAGTAGTTTTTAATTAAATATTTAGTCATCCGTTATTGAGAGAGTTCATTTTTCTTTACTTTTGTGTTGCGTTAGTTACATCAAATATCTTAATTGCAGTTATGCAGTTTTATTAATTAAGCGAATGCTCTAATCAGAAAACCCGCAACTACTTGTCAAATTCGTTTCCAATAAGATATCCACAGCTGATTGCAATCATGCAGTCAAGTTCCAGCTTAGTATTGCCATATCTTTTCGAAATGTAGAAATAAATAATTATGCAAATACATTTAAAAACTAGTCTGGCAGCGTTCTGATACTCAACTACCTGCTTGTTGAAATCCCGCGAAATTGCAGTTTTGAGTGAAAATTGTTGGATCAATAAAACTAAAGTATATTTCGCCTAATTTATTTGGAGCAAAATTAATCAATACATGTAGCATGGCGAACAGCTCGCTTTTTGGTGGTTTTAATGCAGTAGGAGGTACCAAAAATAGCAACAACCAAGTTAAGCAGCCTGTGCAGTATGCAACGCCAGGGCCCTTCACAAAGTCAAAACTTTTTCAGGATTGTCCGGAAGCGGATATACGTGTGCTCAAGGAAGCAGCCGCCAAAGTCGTTGCCCAACCTGGTAAGCTATTTACCATGTACATAACACTTCTTAAATTTGATTTGTCAATTACATAATTTCGCTGTAGCATCGGTTTTACTGCACTCGCCCTTATCGACAAAATGGTCGCATTTAACAACAGGCTGTTCCGCTTTGGATAACTGTTTACGAGGCGGTATCGTAACGCGTGGTATAACAGAAATTTGCGGGGCTTCGGGTGTTGGAAAAACACAATTGCTTCTGCAATTATCTTTGACGGTACAACTACCTACTCATCTTGGCGGTTTGGGCAAAGCAGTTGCCTTCGTTTGTACTGAGGACGCATTTCCTTCAAAGCGTCTATTTCAATTGGCCAAAGTATTTGAAAAGCGTTTCCCCGAAAACCAAACCAACTATATGGGAAATATTTTCATAGAACATGTATTAGAGGCGGTAAGAGTAGTGGATATCTAAATGCTTTTATACCTGTTTCAATTCTCTCTTTCTCTCGATGCCACAGGATG
Organism: Rhagoletis pomonella; assembly: GCF_013731165.1. Classification (NCBI taxonomy): domain Eukaryota; kingdom Metazoa; phylum Arthropoda; class Insecta; order Diptera; family Tephritidae; genus Rhagoletis; species Rhagoletis pomonella. Next base: position 29,384,593 of record NW_023458558.1, read on the forward strand.
ACCTATTGCAGTGTGTGGGCGCCCGATTGGCAAATTTAATGGAATCAGTAAGCATTGGCCTTATTATAATAGACTCAGTGGCAGCAATTTTTCGCACTTACAACAACTACATTAAGCGTGCGCGTGACATGCGCAACCTAGCCAACCACCTGCTGCACTACGCTGATAAATATAATTGTGCGGTGGTTTGTGTGAATCAAGTATGTACCTAATTAATATGTATGCTGATCAAATAATTATTGTCAATTACTTTGAATTTGTAATCAAATCTTTAGGTCGCCACTGCGAGTGATGCCGCAAAAGAAACACCATGCTTGGGTTTAGCTTGGGCTCATTTAGGGCGAACACGCATAAAACTATCCAAAGTGCCGAAAGAAGTAAAAATCAATGATGATTTATTTACAATACGCCGATTCGAAATTGTATACTCGCCAGATACACCAAATGAAGTGGCTGAGTTTTTAATAACTGCCGGTGGCGTGGTCGATGTTCCTGTATAGTCAAAATACAATCATCCAAATGCACTTGTAAGTAAGACTTAAAATTTGTATTTAATTAATATATTTATTTGCCCTTTCGCATATGTAATTTTGTTATTCGCATAGTTATTGTTAAGCTTATAATGCTCATGTTTTGTACATTCAATAAATAGTTAAAGTTTGAATAATGTAATTTAATACATTCAATATTTGTAAACACGTACAATTGCACACACAACTGTGTGTGTTACAAACTATTTTTTATTTTATTTTTATCGAATAAATTGAAAATGAACTCCCACGTAAGCAAAGTTCGGCTTGGGTAAGAATTGTGTTGTTGCTGCAGCCTGTAGGTTCATAAATACGTACATGCAAATTGCCATACATTCATATCACACCCTAAATCAAAAACAGGCACATAAAGAAGGTGGTGAAGAAGAAATTATAGCAGGCTTAGATGTATGATCTGTGAATTGTTTTATGCATATAAGTCAAGCTTGAAAAATTTTCATTTGTGACTATTTTTGATTCAGGGTGTGATATGCTCCTGCAGCTTTTTCGTATACATTAAATTTTTTTGTCTTCCTAATTCTTTTACATATTTTCATTTATCACATTACACCCAAGTTAACATCGATTTCGTTTACTTTCATTTTCCCTCTTCAATATCTTCAATAGTATGTACTTGCATTTCTATAGTGTTCATATTCGAATTTCGTGTGTATAGTTTAGTTAGATATTATATTTACAATTACATAATAATTAAGATAAATTTGTATATTTTACTTTTTTAAGCGGATTTATGGCAACACTTAAGCAACAATTGAGCGTTCCTTAACACTTACCTAAGTTGATTAACTGCAGCGAAATGGGAAAATGATATACTATGTACAAGTATGTGTGTACATGTTTACACATCTACTTTTCAATAAGCAAAAGTATTAGCAAAACTATATATTTAAATTTAATTCGATTGTTCAATGTTTGTTTATCTTAACTCTTACACATCTATGTATGTATGTAATACATAATATGTATGCACATCCGTGTACGTACAACATTATTCAGTTTAACTTAAGGTACTAATCTATCCATTCATTAATTGAGCTTCTTTCCTGCGCCCACAGTTTGTTCTGTAAGCCAGTTACATACATACATACTTAAATTCAAGAAAAAGTATATTTTGTTCATTTTTGTGTTCTATTTAATTTTTGGCACAGTTCAATTTGACTGGAAGTTCGCTTCACAAAATCTTCCTTTTTAATTTTCAACATCGCGCATCTCTGCATCCTTGTCCTCCTCATGCTCTTCGTAATCATGTTCATCGATAATTGGCGACTTTACATCTGTTTCCTGTTCCATCACCATCTCTTCTTTTGCCATATCTGCCCCACTTTCTTTCTCCACCTTTAGCTGGTTTTCTTCGCTTGTCTTTGCTGCTGTACTCGTTGCTTTTTGCAACTCTTTCTCGAGGCTACTACCATTTCGTCTTCCAGCTGCATCCGTTCTATCCACATTCAATTTGGCACTGAGTAGCGCATTCGATATTTTCGAGGCGGCCAATTTGCTTTCGAAATCCATGTCGCTAAAGTGCAGTGGACTATGATTGCTGGCAGCGCGCAACAGGCTTAATTGCAGTTCCCGATGCTGTGGCGATTCCTCTAATTTGATTTCGAGTTTCTCTGTCTGCTCCAAAGGTGCGGCTGGCTCAACAGTCAGCGGGATGGCGTGTTGTCGATGATGAGCATGCGAATGCGAGTGATGGCCAACACGATGGTGGTGGTGGGGGTGATGGTTGTGCTGTTGTTGTTGTTGGTGATTATGCGGATGTTGTTGTGCATTCTCTACGTTTTTGTTGCTCGACTTCCCACTGGTACCTGCAGTTTTCGGTGTTGTTACGCTGTCGCCTCCTCCACCGTTGACCAGTGCTGCGCTGTTGCTGTTTACACTCGCTGCCGTTGAATTTTTTGCGGTTTTCTCCAGTAGCGCATTTAGTTGTTTTTTGATTTTGGTCGCTTGTTTTGCAGTCAATTTGGCGCTTAATTCGCTCGTGGCTGTGGTGCGATGTTTTTCATTGCTGCCACCAATGTTTGGGGCGCTGTTATTTGTATTGTTGTTGTGGTGGTGCTGCGATTTTTTTCCCGACGTTTCCATTGCTGTTGTTGCAGCAGTAGCACTGGAACTCGTTGATGCGGTGCTGCTCTGGGTTTTACCGTTGTTTTCAGGTGCATTTTTTGAAGGGTTTGTGGTCTTGTGTTCGGCGACCTCGGAATTGGAAATGTTATCCTGTTTCTTCCACTTTGTTCTACGATTTTGGAACCAGATTTTCACCTAAAGGAAATAGAAAGACAAAAATTAGGATTAGCTAAACATATACATATGTATGTTTTGGTATATATTAGATTTGACCCAACTAGGACAATGGATTAAAATAGGATAATTTAGCAATTTATATAATCTGAGTCTGCATAATACTTAAATGGCATGTGATCAACGAATTCTTTCAGTTTCAAGCGTTTTCATTGATCTCAGAAAATTATATTGACCGCAAAAGGAAATCACTCATTTTCTTACGTGTAATTAGAATGGAAAACTAAAGGCTCGACGCGGGACCTCTTACGATTCTCATAGAGAGGGGAGATGCATGGAGGATCATTACTATACCACACGCTAAGATTTGAGTCTTGTCCATGTCGCATTGCAGGATTGTTTTTTTTTTGTTGATGTGGTCTAATGTACATATACAGTTTATGTACATATTTAATAATGTTTAGAATATAGAAATTACAAGTTTTGACTATCAGTAGCTATTCTTTCCTTATTGCGACCAAAACAGTTAAAGCTTTCGATAATAGTGACAGTAACGATGAAAACATATACCGCAGGATAAGCTTTTTAAAGCTTTCTAAATATTTTATACGGACGCTCAGGGTGAAAGCTTTCTGTGGTCGTCATTGTTCTATATCAGTGGCGACTGAAACGTATTTTGTGAGAGAAGCTTTTTGAAGACTATGAACTCGCGGCGATCGTCACTGACCTATACAGTAAGCATTAGTAAATCCGCTTAAGGAAGGCCTGATTCCTGGAAGTCCGAGTTATTTCAGAAGAGTTCTCTTACAAAAAAATCACATTTTAACAAGAAGTATTTAAATATATATGTACATAAATACAAATATACTTCGAAATACTTAACACCTCTAGCCATACATATTTCATGCCTAGGTATTTTCATAACCCAAATATTTTACAAATGTGCGAACATTTTTTCATACGAAAAACAAGTAACTAAGCAAAAAAGCACAATAAATTATAAAAAATTCTTCTTCAGCTCCTGCCAAACATCTCAATAGCTTGTAAAACAGCAGTGTAAAGTAAAAAATTATAAATAAACAAAGAATGAATGATGAACCACGAAGCTAAATTCAAAATTGTATGAGATGTTATACCTGAAAGTGATGAGCATTTCCTGTTGACACACGAACATACAGCATTGATATATGTGTGTATGAATGTGTTAGGAAATAAAATCTGTCAAGAAAAACATTCGTGTGGAAAATTATGGGCGAGAAAATAAAAGAAATAAAAAGAAAAAAATTAAGAACTGCGCAGAAATGAATAATTCAAGAAAAGTGCTGCAATTAAATGAAAACCAATGTGACGTGAGATGAGAGGGTCTAAACATGTAAATCTCAATCTCACATACTCGTCGGCCTGAAGAATGTCAAAAATCTATATAGGCTTCTTAAAGTGCACAGAAAACCCTAAGAAACGTAGTTGGCAATATCGAGCCCTGACCGCCAAAATAACGTAAGCGACATTTTTTTCAAAATTTTCTCTTTGATGCATCAAAAAGAAAATTTTGAAGAAAATTTCGCTTACGTTATTTTGGCGGTTAGTGCTCGATATAATCGGCCGATTCTTAATAACACCGCGCCTGTTTGATCAACGGAGATTAGGAGGACGCAGTCGGTGAAGCTTTCGACTTGTCAGAACACCGCACTCCGTAAGGCAGAGGCAACGAGATGCCTAAATTTCTTCTCGTTTGATACCGCACGAAGCATCCGAACATATACACACTTGTTGGCACAACGTGCAGGCAGACCTACATCGTACAATTGCTAGACATGACATTTCCGCCAAGATATTAACGACAATCAACGAGAAACAGTCAAAAGATACCTGTTAAAAGCGCAAGCCTTAATATTAAGTTTAAAAGGTCGCGCATTGCGGATTTCTATTTTCCATACAAATAACTTAGAAAAAAATTAGATGTTCTACAAAAAAGTCTCATATTTTTTTGATAAACCTACTGGTTTAACAACTATTCAAACTTAAAGTTGTTAAATTTATGTCATTATTACAACTTTTTCTCCTAATTTAGGTAAAATAATTAAAGTTATTTTCAACTATAAAAAAAAAAAAAAAACATTTAAAAATTGAAATTGTAAAGTTTGCAAATTAATTTTAGTAAAAAAACCCTATTTTGAGGAAATATTAATTAAAATCCTTTCTATTGTATTGAGTTATGTTCGGAAGATTGTTTTATACTTTTTTCACTATTTAATGATAATTTAAATTATTTTACCTAAAATAAGAGAAGAAACTGTAATAATGACATACATTTAATTTTAAGATTGAAAAACCAATAAATCAGTAGGTTTATTAAAAGATGATCAGAGGCGCTTTTTGTAGAGCGTCTAATTTCCTACAAAAATGTGTACCGCACTTTTCAGTACGATAATTCAAAGAAGAGAAAACAAATTCCAAAGTTGAAAACAATTTATTTCTAGATATTTTATGCACATGCTTACAGTGACGAGCAAAATTGTAACATGATGTAACACTTTTTATTTCAGCCACCGCTATCTTTCAAAGTTCTAACGACTTTCATACTTTTGTTGTATATTCTTATTGGTACACCCCTACTCCCGCTCTCATAACGATTTGAGGTCAATCCAACAACAATAAAAAAACCTGGAGACAAAAATGTAAATTAAGGCAGATGTTACAGTTTTGCACACACTCTCAGTTTTGCATTTTACAGTTATCTTTTGCTTAGTTGGAAGTCAGATGACTTTTTTCTGTATTGTAATTTATTCAAGAAGTGATCACCAATAAATAATATGGTTAATCAGGAAACATAAATGCAAATAATAGATTTACTGCGGAAAGGCGGGACCGCAGGGAAAGTGGCAAAAAATTGCGAAGTTTGCCACATGAAAATGTTAAGACTGAGAAAAAATATAGCCTAAAGTGTTACTAAGGACAAAGGAAGTCTGTCAAAATATATTACAGTCCGATATCTTGTGAACTTAGTAGCAAGTAGCGAAGCAGCCACTACTACAGAAGCGCTTAAGGTATTAAAATTGAATGCAAATCAGTAGACAGTGAGGCGAAAAATTGCCAAATTGAGCGCAATGGATCATAAAAGAAGAAAAAAGCAAATTTGATCAAAATACATGTGCGAGTGTGGCAGCGTTTTGCTGCATCGCACGAAAACCGGACCGTTGCCTATTGGGATATGCCTTACAGAATGCAATAAAAAACACATTTTTAAGATTTAATTGAGGGTTATTTGGACTAACAAGACTTAACTAATCGCTTTCAATCAGATAGCCGGGCATGGTATTGAATCAAAGACCCAAATTAAGCCTAAGCGCATCATGTACTGCAAACTGTGAATCACAGTGGTAGGATCTTAATTGCTTGGGGTTGTATTTCAAAAATTTTGTTGGTCCGTTAGTACGCATTATGCGTAAGGAACAGTATCTGTTCATGTTTCAACAAAATTTGAACTATGTAGTCGAAAAAATTAGAGTTTCTGCTGAAAAATCAACCAAAATGCACTGCACATGTTCGCAAAGACTGGAACAAAAGAAAAAATTTGCCAATTTGAAATGACCTCCACAATCCGAGGACATGAATCTCATCGGGAATTTGCGAAATCAGCTAAAAGCGCAGCTTACTAAATATCCAAGTCCGTCCAATGGAGTACATGAGCTGTGAAAGCAAACCAAGGATATATGGGAGGCTATACCTCCAGAACTTTTACAGAGATACCCATTAGGTATGCCAAATTGCAACCAGGAACTAAAAAAAGCAAAAGAATACTGAACATTGTGTTAATAATTCTTTTTTTTTGTAAAAATTGTCAAAAAGTTGTTAAAAATATATGAGTGCAAAACTGTAACATTTGCCTTAATTTACATTTTTGTCTGCTGGTTTTGTTAATGTTGTTGAATTGACTTCAAATCGTTATGACAGAGGAAGCAAAGATGTACCAATAAAAATATACAACAACAGTATGAATGTCGTTAGAACTTGGAAAGATAGCGACGGCTGAAATAAAAAGTGTTACTCCATGTTACAGTTTTGCTCGTCACTGTATATGGAAAATAGAAATCCGTGTTGCGCGACCTTTTAAACTTAATATTAAGGGTTGCGCTTTTTACAGGTACCTTTTGACACCCCCGGAGGTATTGAAGAGGTTTGAAAAAAAATTCGTAAATTTTTTTGAATCAGTTTAATAAATATTGAATTATCGAGAATTAAGTTAATTAGCTGCAAAACGGACTCTGCTTAATTTTGCGAGAGAGGGTTTTGGTAAAGGTAATGCTTTGCCATCCAGAAACACTGCCGGCACGCATAAAGTAGTAGTTTTCAAAAGAAAGGTTGAAACACATAGCAAGGCGACCTGGAGTACCTCTATCATGGAGAGATACATCCATGCGAGCCCACTAAAGTGGTATACTGATGGCTCCAAAACTCCTGAGGGTATTGAAGCAGACGTTTACGGCCCCAGGCTGAAACTCTTGGTGCCACTAGAAACCTTTCAAAGCATCTTTAAAGCGGAAGTATATGCCATCAGTTGTGCGCAGAGGTTAACCTGCGAAGCGGGAGGATAGTAATTTTAGGCGACAGCCAGGCGACACTCAAGGCTCTTTCATCCTACGAGATCAAATCCTCAGTGGTCTTGGCGTGTATAAAGAGGCTTAATGCTCTGGCTGAGAACACTACCATTCAATTGCGTGGACAGGCTGCTGCCTCTACTCCGATAGCACGGGCCCTTTTTTAAGTCGGTCTCAACACGATAAAGGAAGCTCTTAGGAACGAAAACATCTACACATAACATAAAACTTAATTACATTACTGATAATTTTAAAGCAAAATATATAAAATCCACAGAAACTTTGACGAGTAAAAAAGCGGTACAAAATTGTTTTCTTGGCGTTCATTGTGGTATACCTTTTGTGTCTGGCGCTTTGCTGCCAAAGTTATAAATGTCACGCAAAGCTACAAAGTTTTATCTGGCATCAGCTTAAGATTTCAATTAATTTAAATCGAAGATGTTTCAAAAAAATAAAAATAAATTATAACTTAGAAAAAATCTGGGTATAAGTAAAAAATTCCCCCGAGCTCAGGGCGCGTGCTTTTCTCATGGGCACAACAGTTCAATGTTTTTCTACACATATGCACACCTATACATTCATCTACTTTTTGCTCGCTTTAATTCGTGTTTTTGCTTTAAATTTAAGAGGGTGTGTAAAGATAATTAGCATTTAATGTTCTTCGGTGAGTTGATGTTTATTAATAACTAATCATTTTCATTTCATACTAAAGCAATTTGTGTAGCGACTTCCTCTCGCCCAGTTTGTTTGTGGTGGCAAAGAAATGTCGAATATTGAAATTTTGTGGCTCATCAAAAGCTCTTAGTTAGACATTGAATGCGCTTTAGCTTTCTGGCAATTATTTTGTTTACATTTAACGTATGTATATTTCTGGCCAATTACAACATAACCCCACACCCACACACACACCCACCCACCCACTTAGCCAAAGAGAAAACGATTGATGATTTTGTTCGATGGCTTGCGCGATTGATGAAGATGGATTATGAGTGAAATGTTTTTCGTGGGCATATCTCTAATGGGGTTGCCTAATTTTTCCACACAAGAAAAATATTGTGTAGGTGTTTTGATTTTATGTGTGTATGTACATAAATATGTATGACATGTAAAGCTCTTATTTTCGACTACATTTAATCTCACTTAGAATTTAGGAAAAGGAAGGAAAATAATAGTGAAAAATTTTCTAATTCCTACATCGTTTAACTTAAATGAGAACACAAAAAAAAAATTTGTATGCATGTATGCAAGTATCTAAGAATATGATTTGTTCTACTAAATTGCTTACACTGACTGAATTCAATGTAAGTCTGCCGAAGCTTCGAGGCTTTTATTTATTTCATTTGGATGCACAACCAACCGAAACGATTAAGATAAGTGCCACGAGCTATGCAATGCCGAATGGGCGAAACTAAAATGGGCAGTTAAGTGCGTACATACATACCTACATATATAGTCAATCTTCTTGCTAACTGCACACACCAAAATGTCTATATATTTACTACAAATTGAGTCTATTCAAATATGTTGCAATACCATTTGCTCTTCGTGCATTTTTCTTGTTGTTTACATTTTACATTTACAAGAAATGTTTTCAATTGGCAATAAAAATGCTTAATGTGCGTCATCGTAAATACATCAATTTGTGGGCTGCTTGCCCGCGATCTGTGAGGTCTAATTCCAGAAACATTTGTTTAGTGTGTTGGTGTGCCAAACACTTGAGTTAATTGCATGTGGCATGCACCGCATATTCTTTGAAATTCCTGCTAAACAAATCACAATAGCAAAGTGTTAATTAAATTATGAGTATCACAGTTTGGCCACTTATGCATGTATCTCTTTGCGTTATTGAGTTCATAAGGTTTTTTTCTTGTAATCAGAACATCAACATTCATATTGATTGTATGAAAAATTTTGAAAAAAATTCTAACCAAACTACGCGTAACACGGCATATTAATTATTGAATCAACTCTTTCCGTTTGTGTTAAATAAAAAAATAATAAAAAAAAAAACAATTAGGGTGCTCACAGTTCTATATTATTGTTACGATTATCCTCGAAACCTTGAGGGATTTTCCAACTATACT
>NW_023458558.1:29394073-29435940 GCF_013731165.1 Rhagoletis pomonella
TGCAGCGGATTTATCCTCCATGCTCCAGTGATTTGCTGTAGCTGTCTTCTCAAACTGGAGCTTAAAGACTTGGAAAGGAATCGTGCCGTCAAAGGATGGGGTTTTTACCTTGGGAGCGTTCGTCGAAGTAGCTGGACGATTCAACTGCAAACCCCGGAAACGATCTTCAAGCTCATCCACCTTAGCTTCGACTTTCTCCTGTTTTTCCTTAATAAGCGCTTCAATTTTATCTTGTCGTTCCTCGATTTTATCCTGTCTCTCTCTCAGTTCCGCGTTATTTTTGAATAAATTCTCTTGTAGCTGAGTAATCTTTTCATCTAGCTGCGATGATATGCGTGTTTCCTGCACTTGCAGCTGGGATGAAATCTGTGAGGACATCTTTGACATACGTGTATCCTGTGCTTGCATCTATGACGACAGCTGTGATGACATCTGTGACATGGCAGCCAATAACGTGTTCATGTCCATAGATGTTGATGAACTTGGAGACTTTTGCTGTTCTTCAACCTTCCCGGATGTCTGCTGCACATCCTTCGACGAACAAGCGGCCTCATCCTTCTGTTCATCCTTTGCGAATGCATCGTCAAGTTTACCCTGGAAGTCGTATTTGTCCACGTCGATGCCTTCTGCTTCCATAGCCTCTCGCAACCGGGATAACAATTCCACTTTTCTTCCGGAGGTGGCCAAATTACGCTTTTCCAACTCCTGTTTCAGCTCCTCAATCTTTAAGTCCTGAATTTTCGCCATTTTCAGTAGTTTATCCTTCGGGATTTATTTAACAATCCCACTTCTGACACCAATTGTTACGATTATCCTCGAAACCTTGAGGGATTTTCCAACTATACTCGGGCTCGTATCGCTGGATTGTTAAATAAATGCTAACGATGACCAAATTGTAGTACAATTAACTTTATTGTACAACAAACAATTTACAATACTCGCTAATACAGTAAAAACACTTTACAATACTTGTTAAAGCAATAACAATGCTTTACTACTTGTTAACACAATTTAACTTATAGCTTGCTTATTCGCAACTCAATTCTCCGCTCACTTTACTTGTAGCTTGCTGACTTGCAACTCGTAACTAACTCAACTCCGCTGTGTCGTGGCTCTTATATACCTGCGCTCACACTTATGGCAACTCTAGAACGTTCTGAAGTTTATCGCTCATTCTCTTTTTCTCGCTGTTCGCAGTGTTCATCCAACTTGACGTTTCTCTTTGTGGAACATTCTACGTCATTCCTCGAACATTCTGCCTATTTCTCGTTGTTCGCTTTGTGTTGCCGCAGTATTCGCCACATTATCTACTGTGTTAATTTTGCCACCTCGTAACTTTAAAACATTTTACCATGTGGTAACCTTGTTGTTGGCTCCTATACTAATTAGAGATAACACTTTTGTACAAAATTACTCGACTTTGTTTCATGTTTTTGTTTTGTGTTAAACTGGCATCTCTGATCAGCTAATTATTCGCGCTAAGACAAAATGGAAAATTAAGCAGAAAACCCATAAGGTGGGCGCTATTTGAAAGATTTTTAAATATATATCTGACTATATTTGTTTTATTGATAATTTGAAACACATGTGTAAAGGGTTGCTTACAGCTCGTGTGTGTTTTCTTGTTAAAGTTGCCACCTTTTAACTTTAAAACTAAACTCTGAATACCGTAAATTTAGCATTGATTTACGAAAGATTCGTTATTTATGCTGAAACTACCGATAAAAGGATGTTTACATGAGGCGATTTTAATGACATCTTTTAGTTGACAGCAACCATCGCCCGTTTGTGAACCGCCTTTCAACTAATCGCTTCCAAAGAAGTTGGTGGGATTTGATTCACCTAAACACCTCTAAAATCGCCTCATGTAACCATCGTATTAGTTTACCAGAATTCCAAGGAAAGGCAAATATCGAGACTGGTTCGATTGAAATAACCATCTGTGTAAGAGCATACAAATGATCAGCTTTCGGTATAACATTTGACAGCATAACTAAATAAACTATAAATTTGATGTGTAAATATATTGGTAAGCGTAAATGTTTAAAAATGGAAAGATTAAGAAATAAACCTTACCGATCACCACATGTTAAAATTCTTGGTACTTATCTGAGCTCTTAATTGCAGTTAAGCCTTTGGTGGAAATAGGCTATTAGGTTAGAAATTAATTTACCAGTAAATGACTATTTCATATCCACTGCGGGATTAGTTCAGGACTATTCCAGGATCATTTCGTGACTAGTTTCGAACTACCCCGAAATGATATCGAGCAAGTCTTAAAACGGCCGAGAAATGGTCCCTTACTAGTCCCAAAATGATCCCGAACTAGCCCGGTAATTTTCCTGAAATATTCCTCAACTAATTCCGAAGTGGAACCGAACTAGTCCAGAAATGTTCATTTGTACACACAAACAGCTACTGGGTTACAAAAGAAGTACAGTTAAAAATTTTCTGCTCGATTAACGCAAATCAACACACATCAAAAAATAATTCTCTTAAGCTATTAACTACCAGAATATAAATTAAACAATTGCGCGCTTTTAAAAGTGTGTGTTAGTCAAGCGCTGGTGTTGTTTTTGCAGCATACAGATGCATCTGTCACAAAAATAATCTACCCGTTATCAAATTAATGCAAAAGTTAAAAACAGTGAATTTAGTAAAATATTCATTGCGTGGCACATTCGATTGTGCATTTTATTTATGGGAAAACTGTGTTGGCTTTTATTTATGATTAACATACATACATACATATGCTAACATACACCTGCTTATATTTAGACAATTATTTATAAATTTTGTATATATAATGTAATGTATATGTATGTACATATGTACATAAATACATAAGTACATACATACATATACATATGTACATATGTATGCATTATGATGAGCTGTGGCGAACTGAAATTTTAAATACCAATAAATCATACCCAATAATTCCCTAGCTCCTACGCGGCACAAAGTAGGGATTTATTTTTAGGTTCATTAAATTTTTACAACTTTTCATCAGGCCAGAATGAGTGTGGGTGCACGAGAGCTAGAGCAGCAGTTTATGTGCTCATGCATAGACATACATACATAAATAGTACTTTGCGTTGGTCGTGGGGCCATACCTACTCTTCTCTTTTCGTCTTAATATTTACTAGATATTCCCCTTGTTGTTATTGCTGCTGCTATTCCCTGCTTTACGGTTGCATATCAACTTAAGTGCTTAAGCATGTTTTTAAATACTCAAATATAGATTTTTAAATACAATTTTAGTACGGCATAAACATCAGAAATGCATAATTGATAGGCGATTTCTGTATTTGTAAAATAACGACCAAGTGTAAGATTTTGAAGTTTGTTAGATACGAAATTATGGGCTAATTATTTTGTGTAGAAACCGTAAATAACTTAGAGCACGCCATTTAATAACTTCTGAAAGATTTCTGTTTAGCGTTGTTTGATAAAAATAAAAGATAAAACACGCTATTAACACTACATGCGAGTATGTATGTACATTAAGGTGGTCCCAATTAAGTAAAGTCGGAATTTTAATGCGCTCGCTCTCTAGCATTGTTCTATGTCAAAAGTCAAAGTTGCCCATGTATTTTTTTTAATGAAACAAAAACAACTTTTCGTAAAAATGGTATAGAGTTCTTGAAAATCAATATTTTTCGATTGGAAAACTCTGGTTCTCTTCAGGAGACTTCCGATTACAATACCCAATTGTTTATCCCCCCATTGCAATAGTTACCATGAAAAAATAAGTAAATAATTGGATATTGTCATTGGAAATCTCCTGAAGAGAAACAGAGTTTTACGATCGAAAAAAATATTGATTTTCAAAGCCTTCTATACCATTTCTACGAAGAAGGGTATATCTTTTTCGGTATAGAAAAAACCTAGGGGGTGAGAGCATAAAAATTCCGGATTTACTTTTTCACATCCATTTTTGGTCCACCCTAATGCACATGTGTACGTACTACAGTTTATGCTGACTTCTGTCCCGCGGGTACTTTGGTAAAATGCGAAGAATTTGTTTCACATCCCCACAAACACTTTTTCATTTATGAATGCTAATAGCCAAAATAAATAAAATACATACATAACTTGCTGTGTTTACGTTAGTTGAGACAGAAAATTCCAACGCGGCATGGAGAGAGTAAAAATTTGATTTCATACTAGTACAGATATATACATACCTATGTATATAATTTAAGAACCCAGTTTAGCAATATTATTATTAAATTCATGAATGAATCATTCTTGTTTTTCTGTAAAAAAGATTGATATGAAGTAGTAGCCGATTGTGACTAGAAACCGAGTATGCACTTACCACCTTACAGTCAAGCAGCACTGAAGGCAATAGGATCTAAAATAGTGAAATCGGGAATTGTATGGAAACGTCGCACCACGCTGGCATAACTGAGCCGTACAAACATCACTGAGATGGCTAGATTCGGCTCAGAGATGTCAATAGAAGAAGCGGATAGCTCGGTACTACTACTGATATTCCAAAGGTTTGCAGTAAGAGTCCTCACTGAATAGTAATTGGTTCAATCACCGAGTGAAAGTATGGAATATTCCACACACGCCCTCCTAACCTCATCTAATCGACCTCCATATGCTAATAATATAGCAATAGCTGCAATGGTTAAATATCTAAAAGTCCAGTTGAAAACTATTCACAAAACCATATTACGTTACTAAGATAAGGTTTCGGCGAAAATGCATTTAGCGTCAAATTCATCAAGACCAGAATAATTATTCCACGAAAAAAATTAACATTGCATTAACCGGGGTGTAAGGTTTTTCCAAACGGTCAGAGTATCTTGTATTAACTTCAAACATAAGATTAGGTCCATTAAGAATGTTGATATAGGCGATTGCTTAACAAAACTTATTTTAGCAGCGAGAGGCGATGTAATTAATCACGGCCTTCGTGCTGCAATTTTTAACAATAATTTTCTTGTTATCGAAAGAGACCTTAAAATCGTCAAACAGATTGTGAGGGTCGATCCCACGATTCGTTGCTACTTTCCAATATCTGGTCTACGGATCATTTTCCAGGTCTAAGGTCAGGCTGATCCCGCGGTACTAGTAGCGTATGATAAAACATTTCGCACGTTTTTCATGTCGGCCAGCATTTCAAGATCTTCGCGCTAGCTTATATCGACCTCACCTTATGACGGAAAATACGCCTCGCTTCCCTCTTCAGCTCCCTTTATCGATCCCACAAAGCTTGCATTGCGCCTGAACTCAGAGTGGGCCCGTAAGCGGCATACGTTTTCTCAATGTATCAGTTCTCTTTTCGGGCTCGCTAAAATCCAATTACTTCTACTGTGAGGGTACGTAACGAGCGGGAGAGGAGGTTCAAAAGTCGGGTAGCGAAGACGCTGGTATTCTGTTGTACTTACAGGTTTTCAACGTTGAGCATTTTTTTGCGTTGCTAGAGGCTCATTTTCTGATGTGCAGAGGCAAGTGCAGAAAAGATAGAGGTCCGAGTCAACGCTTGTTGCTCGGAGCACGCGTTCATCCAAAACACTGGAAGTGTGCCTTCAGCCTATCACAATCGATTCGGGATTTCGTTTTTACGAGGTGGAGCCTCAAGGATCTTCTTATGTTGTAACCATGTTTCCGGCCTCGGGGAAGTGCATAAGCCTTATCTGATGTCTCGTCGTAGAGGCTAAATTTTCTTCGCTTCCCACCCCGGAATTGAAGTCTTCAAGCACGGTTTTAATATCATGGCGGGGACAGAGCTCGTAAGTACACTCCAAGCGCTCCCAGAGAAGGCATTTGGGCGCCTCATCCGTCGTATTGACTAATCTCGCTTGGATGCGGATTGTGGCGACGAATTCGTTCACCATTTAAATCGGTCACTTAGTTTGCCATTACGAGTACAGGGGATCTACTCTGTATTGCCATTCGAAAAGCAAATCTTTCGGATTCGAATACTTGGCGCTATGAATTTGTATTAGTCCGTGTCGCCTTTTGAATCGCATTGAGTTTCGAGTAGACCCACCGACATTTCAGAGACGTCCCTCAAATCACAGTTAATTAAATGTGCTTTGCGCACAACCCGATTATAGGTGTGATATAAGGAGTACAATTTTGGCCGCTTGCTCCAAAACAGACATCCGCACTCACCGGCGGACAGACGCTGCTGATTTCTGTGAAACCTTACGTTTTCCCAGAGTATGCGAAACGGGGCGTTAGAAACGGGATTGGGTGTGGTAGTAAAGAAAATCGCTTTTCGTAAGCTAAAAACTACTTTTGAATGTACCTTTAATATCCAACAGTTTATTTAACTTTGATATTAGAATAATTGAAATGTGCTTCTTGTTCCTAAAAAATGCATTCTTTACTTGCAATGCTCTAGGAGGATGTCACTTTGCAGTGCTCACACTAGTGTGTATGTATGTCTACCGCAAATCGCAATGCACTATGCAAACAGGTTATATGCAAAATTCATCAAATTTACTTATTTATGATGGCCACTAAACGGTCGAAGCACAAACAAAGCAATTAAAAATGTAATTTCGTTGAAAAAGAAATGCTAATCAAATTAACAGAGCCGCAAGTGCGCAACCCTGCGATTCGCTTTTCCTTTGAGGGGGAACTCATCTCTAAAATATTGGTGTCAGTGAACATTAATTGTATGTGGCTGGTGCTGCTGCCGAAATGTGACGCCCACACGCTGAGTAGGTAGAAGCCAAGAGAACACGTTGAATTGGATGCCAACGACTATGTAAAAGCAGATGGACGGACGCATGGACGGACTGATAGCATAGACGGTGCGCCAAGAAAGTGAAGAAGAAGTAAATCAAAGGTGATGCATCGTTCGTTGCCACAATTGCACAAAAACACAAATTGCCGCAAGTCGTAGCGGTAGCGGTTTCCAAGAAGCTGCAAATCAATTTAGCTGCAAAGCGTAAAGGGGTGGGGGTGAGGGTGAGGGAGCATGTGCATGTGTGTGGGTGAATTTCTTTTGCAGATTCTTACCACTATAATTGTTGACGGTAATATCGCCCTCGTTCGTTCGTTCGTCCGTCGCTCCCAACACTTTGTCGCCACATATATTTTATGCGATTTTTATGATGGCGACAATAAGACGGCAATATTATTCAGCTACTTGCAAACGCGACAACGGCGCAAACGTTTAGGTAATTGTGCGAAAAGGTGCTGAGCGTGGTCGATTCGCAATGCTCTAACTTTCATACATACTAAATATTTCGACGGGGTGGTTTATATGACAGCCGCCGAGCAGGTGACTGATTTATGCTCAGCACTGGTTTAGGTATAAATCCAGGCGTCTCATAGCGATAAACTCTCGTTTGACACAAGTTTTTGGTCTGCAGTTTCCTTTTTCTCGAGGTAAAATTTTTTTCCCCTTTGATTGTGACTGTGCATTCCTTTCACTCTATTCCTACTCAACTTTCGTTCGCTTTAGCATTCGCCAACTGCCGTTCCCCTTTCATTTGTCATGTAATATACAAATACAGTTTGCTGGTAATTCTTTTAATGTTCTTCCTTTCTTTTTACTCGTACAGCAGCACCGCTCCGCTTGCCATTTCGGCAGCTCCATTTGCGGTTGTTTTTGTTTTTAATAGAATTTCCATTTATATTTAATTTTTGAGTGCCTCAGATTGCCCTGATGTCGGTCGGCACATTACACTTTGCTGCACCCCGGGCTATGTGGGTCTAGTATGACTATGCGGCCACTTGACTTTTGGCTCTAACGATGCGTGCTCGTCTCATTTTTCGCCTGAGTGCTATAATGTTGCAACAACTTTTGATTTGATTTTTTAGTTTTTGGGTATTTTTTTTTTTGTTTTTGAATTTTGTTTTTCATATTTTAGCCTTTATGCTTTGCGAAAATGTCTGCACAATTGTGTAATAGTCGTATTTTAATTTCATGTTTGAACTGTTTTCAAAAATCGTAATTTAATTTTGCTTCCTCGTAAAAGTCGCAAAATTTCAATTTAATTTCAACAAACAAACTGAAGATTCTTATAGTTGCAAAATGTATTTATGTGTAGATGAGGGGAGAGTGCGCTCAAGAGGGCTTTTATAATTAACTTTCAACCACAATGTACACTTATTTATATACAGAATTTAGAGATGCATTGGCGTGCACTCATACATACATACATACATACATACATACATACAAATGTAAATAGATATTTATGCACATTCGCTTATTATAAGTCTGCAACATTGTCGCCACTTGGCGGCAGCTCGCGATTTATCGCGGCCAGTTGTGCTCGCTACACAGCCGCTACGTGAACACATAAATATAAGTGGTTTCAAGGATTAGGGTGGGGTAATTTTTTTGAACAAAAAATGCTTAAACTTCTTGTGTTACAAATCTGCAGCAATTATTTAAGAAAAATTAGATCACTTAGCTCTTTGTGATCCCGCCTTGACCAATATTTTTATTTTTGGATAAGTGCGAAATGGTAAATTTTTTATTTGAATTTTTTAAATAAAAAGTTGCGGTTGATTATTAAATTTTTTCGGTTAAATTTAATCGCTATTTTCTGATTCTTATTATTTTCCATTAAAAATAATCGTAACTTTCGATTTCGATAGATTCTGCATTTTTATCACCATTTTACATCTTTTATGATCTATGTAGATTATCTACAAAAATTAAATCTGAAAATAACGGTTATATATGAAATCATAAAATAACGTTTATTCTTGATCGAAACAATAAAAATCATAAAATAATGGTTAAGTTTTATCGAAAAAATAGAAATTCAATTTTAACATGTAAATTATGATTTTTATTATAAAGATCATAACCGTTATGATCCCAGGCCCTACATCCAGAAAGTAGTGACAAAGGAAATTTTATATAGATTCCTCCTCTTTCCAATCTCTACAGCTTCTACACGAACCGATCCAGGGACCTCCTAGTCTGGCTGCCGTCTGTATGTATCCGTAAGCACAGCCGTTGTACAACGAATTTTCAGTTTACTAAAACCTAGAATTATTTTGGTGGGTTTAACATTAAGATCGGTCTAAAAATTTTAGTGGTGGGTTCTGGACGCCAGCCTTCGTCTGCAATAGTGAAACATTTTTATACTAATAAGAAGTTTGCAGGTAATATTGGGGTAAATGATGTATTACTACTGTTTGTGTTAGGAAGGGTAATGCTGCGACAAAGATCCCTTTATCACTTTCTTGTTAAAAACGTCCCAACATACTACAACGCAAAAAAAAAATATTGAAATTGGCTTCAAATCGAAACATGTACTTAAATTTTTGGTGATTAAGTACTAGAACTACTTTAAGATCCGATTGTATTTAAATGCCGAAGATATGAAAGAATTCACTGTTCTCTCAAATCCTTTAGCCATCGATTTTTCTTTGTCTAGGACCGCTTTCAAACTAATGTTAAATGAAGCTAGTTTTAATTTATGACGTCTTTTATCGCTAAGTAGTCTGTAAGTAACTTTGTTGATCTAGATTACTATTGAATGAATAAATAAATAAATAAAAATGTAAAAAGGCGACCCCAAAAAATGCAGCAAACGTATTACGTATTAGTACTAATATATTTATCAACCTTAAAAAGTCGAATTTTTTATGAGTACAGTAAGTAAAAGTAAATATGTATGAAAATAAAACAAAATTCCTTGATATTGTCCTGATGTTATTTGAAGTTTGCTTTTTCACTACGTATTGATCCGAGTATTTTGGGACTATCTGATAAGGATACGGCAAATGAGATTTTGTATGAAAAATATCGAACTACATACTGGTAAGCAGCAAGCGAAGCAACAAATAATTGTACGAGTATTTTTTTCAATTGAAATTGCCATCCTAATGGGCACTTGAATAAAAGGCGATCCTACACATTTATGTTCGGATATTTTCTAATACATACATATCTCATATAAGTGAGCTTGTTTATATTGCTGTCAGATTAGTTACATAATAATGGAGTCATAAATGACAATGGGTACTTAGAGTTGGTAGCAAAATGCCATTTGCATAATGTTTATGGAAAGCTATTAGCTTAGAAGCGATTAAAACTGTAAACTTTTTTTTCTGGGTTTTCTGGTTTTACCTTTTATTTGCTGTGCTATAAAGATCGCAGATCTTATTGTACTAATGATTTTGCAAAAAATAAAATTAAATGAAAATGAAAATGAAATAAAGTTTGCACATTTTCATAAAGGGCCCGCTGAGTTCGGGCGCAACGTATATCGCTAGCTTAGAGTGAAAAATTGCTAAGTTTTAATATACACAGGAAGCGAAGAAGATTAAGGCACTTGTTTTACTTTTTTTTTTGATTTAATTTAATGAAAGGCAAATTCGCTAAGTTCAAAAGAGGCACCGAAGTTCCGATAAGACGAAAATAGTACGAAATCATTAAATGAAGATCGAATCGGGCTGATTCGTATGGAGGGTCGAATGTTGTATTCAAAGGTTTGTGAAATATTTGAGGAAAATGGCTATAAGAGGGGGTTTTTCGCTGCTGTAAAATTTCTGAAAAGAGGCTGAGGCATCCCTTGGAGTATACGTAATACCAAAGAATATGAAACGGTAAGCTGTAAGAACTTTACAGCGACGTCAACATAGTGTCCAGCGAATCAATTTACAAATATTCAAGCCTTAAAAATATTCAACTAGGAACACGATAGCGGGTGATAGCTGAGGAAGAGGAAAGGCCTTCTTTGCGACGGAACCACCAGGTGGGGAAGGACTTTTTGGAGAAGAAGAAGAGGAGGGATTTTAAAATCAATTGGAAACTTTTTTTTTTTGATCGTGCCACAAAACCATTCTGGAGAAAAATAGAAGCCAAATGCTATTTGTACGCAAAAAAAGTTGAAATCAGGTAAAACATTTTACATCAAGAATAACTCTATATGCCTTAATCATTAGTGAACTTAACAGTTCGCCCGAAGGATTACTGGCACACGCCCCCTCTTAGTGCGCTCGTGATAAGCCGATCTCTGACCAATACACCTTTTATTAGCCTACAGTAAAATAAACCTTTCATTAAGCAGCTGACAAGTCTCTAATTTCGCCCTTCAACTGTGGGCATTTGTCAATACAACCTGTGCAACAGTGCGTATGAGTTACGAGAAATATAAAGAGCTAATTTATAGAGATTACACAATACATACATATACATAAGCGTATGTATGTATGTATGTATGCATGCAAGTGCAAGCATAAAGAGCGAAATACACCACACAAGCGGTTTGACAAACCAAGCGAAATTTCCTTTTGCTTCAAGCCATTTGTGCTGTGTATGGGGGTGTTTGAAGGTTTGACAAACCGTTTGAGGGAAATTTGAGCAAAAATCAAAATTTTTTGATTTTCTGGCCGCCATGTTGATGTTTGATCAAACCGCTTGCGTTGTGTATAGCAAAATCGCCTCATTCGCAACGAAATTTTCACCGAGTAAGGACGTAAGAGAGGAAAATGAAAGAAAACCATAATATTTAGCATTGCGAACTCGAAGAAAATTCTTTGCTTGAACGAGTCATGTTTGCATGGTGTATGGCGAAATGGGAAAAGTAGGTTTGAAGAATGTTTGACAAGCCGCTTGTGTGGTGTATTTCGCTCTTAAGTAGCAAACGGCGTTGCAATGCTGTGCTGACATCTTAATTAATTGAAAATTATAGTATTTATCTAGAGTGCAACAGCCTGTAGTCGACAGCTAATGAAATCCGCATAGATCAAATTGAATTAGCGGCGGGCGGAATGTGTTTGCGAGTGGTTGCTAATGCTTTGACCGCACATAATACATAGATACATATGTATGTACATTCATGTATGTAGCATACATCTGTGTTTTTGTACATTAGCAGTGCTTAGCGCACGCCCACTTTATGTCACTGTAGTTAGAAATTCATATGTATGTATGCATGTAGATGTATTTTTGTCACACCTCACACTCTACTGTGTATCAGTCGCTGAAGTGCGCCATTCCGCACGTACCGTTAATAGCTGGTTGAATATTTAAAATTTTTTAACGATCGATGTTTGTTTGCTGCCAAAAGCGCTTTTGCTCCGCCTCTGCTTACGTGCCAACAAGCGCAATAACAAATACACATTCATATTATTTAATTTATTAGATACATATTTAACGCATGTGTTTCACATTGGCCGCCAGCAGACGGCCAGCTTACTGGCTACTTGCTTGCTAAGTGCCCAAATGGCCAAACGGCCGGCCAGCCTCATTGGTGGCCAATGGGCGTTGTTTGTGCAAATGTGCGAGTATATCTACATAAGTATGTGCATTCGTTTTTACACATTCATGTGCTAGTGCTACCACATACAAATTAGTATTTTAGCTTGAAATTTGTTACTTGCTTGCATATGTGCTTGGTTGTGTGTTGGCAGTCATTAATATGGCCACAATAATAAAATGTTGCGGCTTATTATGCTAACATTTAAATTGATTTATAAATAATTAGGCGTAGAAATTGAGAATTATTTATGCAAACTGTGCTTATTTGTTTAGTGAATATATGTATGAATGCAGGTATTCATGTGTGTTTGCTTATTGCCACATAAAATACATAAATACATATGGTGTTCATAAATGTTCGTTTATATATTTATGTATGTGCGTATATCTATCTCGCTTTTAATGGTCAATTTGCTAAAGTTGATATCTGCGAATACAAAAGGTCAATTAATTGCTGGTGCCACCATGGAAATAAAATTTTTTGAAATTATTACGGACTATACATACTTTGCTTCGATTGCTTTTGTTTTTGCAGCTTTTATTATTGCCATTGATTATGCTATGCTGTGGCATTTCAGAAATTAATTTATTGAAATTTTTTGCGTAAAGTGGCACGGGAATTGAAAAGTTGTCTGGAATATTCGTGAACATGTTTAAATATGCATGTATGTATGTCTGTCTGTGCATGTATATGTGTTCGTGTTTGTATGAATATTAGGGTTGAATCGCATACATCCCTTTAAAATGTTAAATCATTTCCAACGCTTTTTGTCATAGTTCGCTACTAAATAAGCTTAAAAATTGCTTGTAGAAAAGCAAAAAGAAAGGAATAAACATTGCCAATTACCCCATGTTAAAATTTTTCTTACTTATTTGAGCCCTTAACTGCAGTTAAGTATTTGGTGGGAATAGGCCATTAGGTTTGATAATCACTTTATAATATATGTTACTAGTTATTACAATTAGTATTGATCATGTATGACATGCTCTATCTATCTATTTGCCCAGTAAGAGTTCGGAGGTCCTTCCCCTCTGCATAATTTAAAAATTGTACTTGTTGCATTTTTTGTCTACCCAGTTAATTATGGCATCCCACAAAACGGTTCTGGATCATTTGAATGCTGTAGTAGCTGCTTGATTAGCTAGATTCCGCTGTTATTTTCCGCTGTATCGATAAAAAGTGCTGGACTAAATGCATTGCATTTTCCAAGTTGTATAATGAAGCAAAGCGAATGGGTCTGGTGCTAAACGAGGACAAGACGAAACATCTCCTGTCATCAAACAAACAGTCAGCACATTCGCGCCTTGGCAAGGAATCCAACCCAGAATCGCTCTAGCCAACAAGTGCTACATTGGCCTGAGTAGGCAATTCAGGAGTAAAGTCCTCTCTCGACGTACAAATACAACGATCTATAAGTCGCTCATCATGTCCGTGCTGGCATATGGCGCAGATGCATGGACAATGACAACATCCGATGAGGCGGCTTTTGAAGTATTCGAGAGAAAGATTTTGCGGAAGTTTTACGGGCCTTTACGCGTTGGCGACGGCGTGTAACGCACACGATGGAACGATGAGCTGTATGAACTTTACAACGATATGGACATAGTGCAGCGAATTAATATACAGCGGCCCCGCTGGCTTGGCCGTGTCGTTCGAATGGATACCGACGTTCCAGCTCTGAAAGTATTCAACTCGGAACCCGCTGGTGGTAGCAGAGCAACCTCTACACCTCCTAGTCAAATGTGATAGCTTTTCGAGGAGACGAGAGAGAAACATAGGGCTAATATGGCCACAGTATGGCACAAGTATCAAGCATGAACTTTACACTCTAAATCTCGTCCGGACACTTTTGGTTCCTTAGATATAGTAGAAGGGCTTTGAAGAGAAGAGGGCATACCGGACTCTTAGGTCGCAGTGCACACCTCATATTTGTATCTATCAATTTCAGTGATGTTCACTGGCTTATGCAAAATCGCCTTCACTCTAGTATGTACTTACACTGGCGGCAGAAATAATAGACTCGTCGTACTTTTAAGAGCTATATTTTTTAGTTTAATTTATGCTTAATATTTTTTTTAAAAAAGGCCTAGGTTATACAACAAACATCATATAAATCCGCTTTTCAAACTTTGATCAAAAATTATAAAAATTCGACAAATTTTCACAAAATTTTCAAACTTTTTATTAAGATTTTGTCGATTTTTTTTTGTACACAGTGTTGTAGCCCATTCAATTTTAAAATAATAAACAGCAAGTTTCAGTTGGCTACAAAATACCGTTGATTTTTAGGAATTTTGTTTTGCTAACGGTATCACGCATTTTTTCCCATAGGTACATAGTGTACTCGAAAATACTTTTATATAGAAGAGAATGCCTAGCATCGCCAACAAAAAAACTTGTCAGAAATTAACGGCATTTTCTTGAAACTTGCACTTTATTATACTAAATTTGAAACTGCATACCAAACATTTTTCTAAAAATTCTGAATAAAAAGTTTAAAAATTTGATGAAAATTTTCCGAATTTTTATAATTTTTGTATAAAGTTTAAAAGGGGTATTTATATGGTGTTTGTTGTATAACTAGCCGGGCTTTTTTAAAAAGGTAATAAATCACGGAGATATAGCCAAAACTCTTCAAAGTAAGGCGGGTCTATTATTTCTGCCACCAGTGTATGTGTGTACTTATGAGTACATGTATACAATCTATTAAAATCAATATGATTCTATCGCTATAGGCGATGCGTCACATACATATGTACGTACATGCAATGAAAAATACTTTCATTTTAATTAAGTTGCGGTTGAAAATGTAATTATTGATTCAATTAGTCATAATTAAAATAACAAAAAAAAATCCCAATAAAATATACACAGATGCATACATAATTGAAATGAAGCAAGAAAGAACCATACTGGTAATGGAGTCATATCAAACGGCATATATATAAATTGTTTGTGAGCCTATTTTATTATTTATGTAACAGATGTATTTATGTACATATGTATGTATGTAAATACATATAAGGCCATGAGAGCCAGAGGAGCCTATCTACGAACAATTTTTTTTTTAGTAATATGATAAAGAAGGATCTATAAATAATAAATACGGTATTTTACTGAAAAATTCATTACACCTCTCAGTTGCCTTCAAGCACGAATAGGTTTTTCAAAAATGTATAAACTTTCTGCTAATGCAATGATTCCGAATGTTCTAGTCCGAAACTCGTAGCAGGTCCTTTTTTTCGAAATAAACGCGTATATATACATACATACATATATAAGTTTATACTTAGGTGGACCTAATTTGTATGAAGCCAAAAAAATCTGTATCTTGATTGGCGTACCATCTCAAAACGTGATGTTGGTTGCAGAATTATTAAATATAAAATTTTGGCCCGATTGCAGGCTATTTCGAACTTGCGCATTGAGGCAAAAGTATTAGATAACCCAAAAATCGTATTTCACAAATTTCAATAGTATTACACTAGGCAACCAAAATGGAAACAAACGTTAAAGCTGTTTTTGATAAATTTGTTTGAGCTTATTACGAATTTATAGACATAAAGCTCAAAAAAGTTTCAAATTTTGTGTGCAAATGTTAAAGTTTGTTGAGTTTTTCATAATTTTTATACGAAGTTTGAAATGTGGATTTATTCGGCGCTGGTGAGGTAAAGTCCTAACCTTTTATAAAAAAATATAAACATTAAATATATAAAAAAGAAAAATATCCAAAAATAGCCAAAATGTCGATTGACTTAATCAGCCCGTGTGTATATATATATCTATATCCATATGTATATGCATAAGGATATAAATATTACCACTTACTACCTCGTGGTGTTTATATATATACTAGCACACCCGGTGAACTTCATCTCGCCCAAAATTAATGTTTTGTTGGAACATTTTGGTGGAACACTTTCGCCAACTATTCACTTAACGACTTCCAGTGGCACATTTATCTGTTCTAAATATGGGCAATTGCTATTTTAAATAACCTAACGAAATCGTCGTGTCCGTGACGAAGTTCTTGCAATTTTCCAATGATCTGGCGTTTCATATCAAAGTTAATCGCCCAACGTTGATCAATTTCGTTGCCAATGAAATAAGTTTGAATAACTTCCTTCTGTTGAATGTGTACAGCATAGTTGGTGGCAAGTTCAAAATGAGTGAGTATCGTAAATCCAGTATACATAGCCTTATTTGAGATGCAATCCTTTAATTGTCTAATCATTGCATTTGTTGGGAATTCATCAAGAATTGTCCTTAATTTGGTAATTCACCATAAGGTTATGAGCTCAGGGGTTGTGGAGGTTCAGCTAACTGTTTTACTTTGACCTTAACCCCTGCAAAACTCAATCATGTCGAAGTAATTGGACACTAACGGTACTTCTTCTCCTTTTACGATGCAGATTGATATTTAGCTTTTGTTTCAGTTGTTAAGCAGCTGGTTCATCTGAGGTCGTCCTTCATGAATTTGCGACGTATGCACTCAAAGCTGTTCATTAACTTGGGCGCGTAGCTGAGGATTTTTATGTGCAGCGCTAATCGCCAAACTTTTAATTAACGGTTGCATGAGTCAATGTTTTATATTCAGATCGGCGAATGGTTTACGGAAACTGAAAGTACAATGTCGAAGAATTCAAGCTATCTTCAGACTTCCTATCGTGGGTTTCGACCGTAAACAAATTAGCCCGATATTTTTTCACCCGCCCGTACTGAATACAGGCACACAAAAATTGAACCGGTTCCAGGAAAATAAAACTCATTATAACGCTGGTTTTATATTTTTAATCAAAATTCCACCATAAACCAGCAATAATTTATAACACTCTCTAACCTGACCCAACCTAACCTAACCTAAATAATTGTTAAGCATTGATACAATTTTGAACCTGGGTAGCTATTTCAATTGTAATATTACGATCAAAATTAAAGAAATAAAAAAATTTCGAGTATGAAATCTATGGAAAATTAATTTTGCGAAACTTTTTTATAAGAACATTTTTTTTAATTTTTCTTGGGCAAAGGCAAACTCAACAAAAAAAAATTAGTATGCAATTTTTTTGATTTCTCCTGAATTTTGCACAAAGTTTAGAGATTTTATTTTTATGTTTTTTGATCTAAACTGAACTATATTTTCATAAAAAATTATCGAAAATATATTAGAATAAAAAACTTTGCTTATATTGCGAAAAATTCTCTGTGCCAATACGTTTGTCCGGCACTGTATGTTTAAAAAATTCTATTTTATTTCTAAGAAATCGAATTAAAAAATTTGAAATTTTTACGAAATTTTGTTGATTTTTCTTTATAAAGATTACACGAAGTTTGAAACTTGGATTTATATGGTTTTCGTTAAAGAATAAATTATATTTTTATAAAAAAAAAAACAAACTGAAATTAAAAAACATAAAAATAAATTGTTAAAACTTGTGCGTTTATAATTTTCACACGGAGTATATAGACTAACATGTCCCGGCTTTTTATGTGAACACAACACACTACTTATAATTAAAACTAACCCTGCAAAAAATGGGACTAATCCGGGATGACTCCGGGAGCAATCGCAAAGGAGCATGCGACTAATACCACTTTTGATCTCTTTATATGGAATGAACTGATCGCTTTTGTTCGAGCATGTCCTATGAAGAGACTAATTGTTCACCTTTATACCCGAACGGGTATAAAAAGCGACTATTCACTTTTAAAAAATAAAAATAAAAATTTGCGCCAGCTGAGATTCTAACCGGGTTGCTCAGATTTGTTAGGCGAATACTCTCTCTGTGTGCCAACGCCGCACATGATATTTCTTTGACTAAGTGCGTACATATCATTAAATCGTTAATAGTACCCGTTAGAGATGAGTTGCGGACTAATTGATCTCCAATTATACCCATAAGGGATGAGTCGAGACTAATTGACCTCCATTAGTACCCGTATGAGACTAGTTGCGACTAATTAATACCCAATTGTACCCGATTGAGAGTAATCTCGGAATACTCTCTTTAGAGATTAGTCGCACAATTTTTTGCAGGGAAGCAAGAGCCATTTACACAAGCCGAATGTGTGAAAACAGCCCAAAAGTGGCAAGTTTTAAGAGAGCATTAAAATAGCAGTAACTACAAAATCGCATTGGCACTTCCAAGCAAAGGCTAAAATAGCGACAAGCATGCCGAACTAGCGCACATATGTATGTACATGTGTACTTAAATGCCATTAACTACTATTCTATGTAGGGTGACCCAGACTAAATGCCGTGCTTAAACGGCAGCCATAATGGGCCTAACAAACAACTGGAATGACAAAAATAACCAACACGCGATAGATTGAGACGTACGTGCGCTAGGTTGTGGCAGTGGCAGTTGCAGTGGCAGTAGGTGGTCAACAGTTGATAGTGGACACTACTAGATGGTCGGCAAATTCACAGTAAATGACCAGCACCAGACAAGCAAAAATGCAACAGCGTGTGACAGTAGACTGTTGCAATAAACAAACAAAACGCATAACGATGCAAGTTTATACATACATACATACATACATACATACATATGTAGTCAATGCAATGTAGACAGGCCTGAAAGGCACCAGACAAGCACGTAGGGTGGCCGCCAGACAGACCACCAAATTGGGAGTCTAGCTGGCTGGGCGACTAGTACATAGGTGCAATGGACGGACAACCGACTGAGTGACAGACTAATAGGCGCAATGGCACTAAGAAACCGTATACACCTACATATGCAAATGGTTGCATTGACATGAATCAAACGCATGGCATGGTAGCCCAACCAACCAATCCAGCACCACGCCGCCAACGCTGTTGTCGTCAACAAAAACTACAACAATAAATGCATACATATGTTTCATGCCTGACAATAATAGCTATTATGTATGTTCATATGAAGGTATGTATGTGCTCATACATATAATGCCAGCAACAGCAATGAAAAATGGCAACCAGCAACTGGCATCTGCCACAGCAACAGCGGCAGCAATTATAGCCAACAAACGAATAGCGAAGTGAGACCTTAGTATGCATGTGTTGTTGTATTTGTGAGTATGTGTGTGCGACGCATCAGCCATTGAGCCATTCTGGCTTTGCGCCAAATTGCAAATAATTAAATTAAATTACTGCCACCGACAACAGTAGTGAAATGCATACGTAGTATGTACATTAGACTGCACCACCAAAAAAAGTTGCGGTTTTTCCGCCGAGATTACAAAATTTATTATACATATTTTAAGTAAATAAGTAAGTTTAAAATAGTTTCTTAAAGAACTTTTTGAAAAAAGTCACTCAGATGGCAAAACAGATTAAGCTTAAAAGTCTGCATAAAAATATTTAAAACTATTCTGATTTAGACTTATGGGATCTTAGTAGAGTGGTATTTTCGCACTATTTTTATTTCTGTGCAAAAAGCAAATTCATACGTGTCCCATTTTTTTTTTTTCCAAATACCAACATATCTTAATTCAAATTTGAATTACGTTCGTTAATCCTACCGTCATCTTTCATCCTTTGAATGAGGTTATTAGCAAAAGGTGAGAAAATACCTTTCCAATGATAACCCACAAGTCTAAATAGGAAGAGTTTAGGTTCAGTTATTCAAGTTTTTCTTATACCAATCTTTGAAAAAAGTTAAAAAAAAACAGCATCAAAAAACTCATTATTAAAATTTCGATCAAATTTTCTTTATTTTTTTTTTAAAGTATTTTTATGGAAATTTTTAAAGCTTTAACCGTTTTTTCATCTGAGGGGATTACCCGAAAAATCTAGAGGTGTTATCGATCTCGGGTCTTTTGGTCGTTTCTAACTCAGAAGCAGGAAGACCTAGAGAAGCTCTCGCGTATACGGAATCAGCGCCAGAAAATCTTTTCAAATTAATGTCTAATTTTGTCAGACTTTACAATAATCGAATTTTTGAAAAACTATAGTATGTGTTGTACTTTTTAAATCATCTTTACATCGGCGCCCATAAGAATCTTGATTTGTTAATTGAAGAACACTTCTATTATTCATACATACATATTGTAAGTATAGTATGGAAAGCGCGTAAGTCGCATTGTCGCTGAAATACAAAAATCCTTAACTAACTAAAAATCCAAAATACACTTTTTGATTGATTATGATGCATTTCATCGCATTATAAGCCTCCACATCGTTTTATGCAAAAAAAAAAAAAAATCTAGTTAGTTGTGGCTTTTTTGCATTTCAGCGACCGATTTGAGATGCGCACTTTCCATGCTATACTAACGAATATACCGGCGCATAAATGCAATTTGGTGGCGTAATTAAAACAAGCTGTTTATAAGCACGACAAAGCATAAATAACTGCTTTAATATGTTTTATCTATACATACATATGTATGTATATGCATGCGCATAGTGCACTTAATCGCTTTACAATTACAGTGCAACAAAGTAGCATATGTACATATGTATGGATTTTTTAACGCATTGCCGTTCTCCTTAACAGCTAGCACGCCAACTCTCATCCACACACATACATACATATGTATGTAAATAAGTATATATTCATTACTGCAATCGACCACTGTAACTGCTCGCCTGTCGATTTGCCTGCCATGGCCATTTTATATATCGCTGCGTTTCACTGTCGGTGAAATGCGAATTCCGTAATTAATTGATTTTTTATCTGACTTAAGGCTATTTACGAGTATTTAAAACTTCACACGATTCACTATTTAATGTGAATTTTTTTTATTCGTTTTTATGCATCAAACTTGCTACTTAACGTCTGTGAGCTGTTGGCGTTTCACAAGTGGTGAATACGGATTTTCGAGTTGAAAACGATTGATATTGGTTTCGTTTGTTTTTATTATTGTAGCTTATATGTAGGTGCTGTTAATGAGAACGTATGATTTTATTTTGTATTTAAATACTTTTCTTTGTGCATAAGTATGTAAATATACGTATCAGTTGACGCAGCGTATGAGTGACCTTAGTGAGTAAGGCTACGATTATTACACCGTGCGACAGTAAATTTGACAACAAAAAAAAAATCAAAATACTAAGAAAAAAATTGCTTTTTTAGTTTTTCTCTTTGACGTCAAGATATTTTAAAGCACTTTGATAACTTTTCAAAGATAGACACAATTAAATAAAAAAAAACATTAAAAAAAATTAGTGCAATGCAGTCTAATACTAATAATACCCAAACAAAGAGTAGAATTCTGCAGAATTCAAAAATATTTTTGTTTTTTTTGGAATACATATGTATTGAAAATGTTCTTTTAAAATCTTATCCTTGAAAATTTGCAATAAAAATTTATAAAAAAAAATTTCAAGTTAAAGACAAATAATATACGACCACATCTTCGAATTTCTCCCACTAACTTTATTAGTTTAAAAAAATAAAATTAACCAAAAAGACTTTTTGATACCACTTATTCATTTTTGTGACGCAAAAAAATTTTATTTTTAAATTTCTTTCATTTGGTACCCATATTATCCTTCTACAAGGGCACTGAATTGTTGAAAAATTGTTTGAATTAATCATAAATTCGTAATTTCGAAGTCCTTCAAAAATCCTGAAGTCAGAGAGAAAAACTAGAATTGAAATTTTTAGTTTTTTTACATGGTGTTATGGATTCGAATTCAGACCAAATTTTGTTCCGGCAAAATTGTAGAATTCCACATGTCCAGCCAAAAAAAACGAAATAAAATCAATCGATTTCAAGTTGTCTTTGTTTAGTACACCATCAACATTTTCATTTTTTCACCTTTCGTATCACCAGTTCAATACATAATAATATCTCAAATATGTACATGAATTTGCAATTAATATTTTCCAAAAACAATTGGCATACAGTTATTACCAGTATAGCTTTTTAAAGGAAATAATATGCACACATATTCTAATTTAACATCCACACTCTAACCCATAAGGCATGTAAATGTAGATATAAAGCCATTCGTGACAACAAAAACATATGAATACTCACTCACTCACACAAACATATGTACCTACATATGTACATGCTTACTAGTTAAATACACTTTAAACGACATTTTAATAAGTAAAGTACTCATACCTACGACTGCATAGTTTGTGTGTAATCAAAACAATGATATTGCCAACAAAAACTAAAATAAGCACTGACAAGCTAGTTAGTGTGCGATAGAGCGTTGTGTGAGCTTATCTGTGATACGATAAAATACCAACAATAACTACCATGGTCCTACTTCAGTGCCCTACTCTCTGCCTTGTCATGTTGTTGGCGCACATGAACTTAATTGAGATTTATTGACTAATTAGAATGAATTAACATTGCAACAAGGACGACATCCATTGCTGTCTGCTTGCTTTTGGCCGTATCTATATTACATACATATCTACACTTTTCATTTATACATAGGTAGGTGTGCAGTTATAGTATGCACTTATACACATACAAATGCTTTATAAATATGCGTTGCATAGAATAGATAAATGGATGAGAATTTAATGTGCGTGTATGTGTTCGTGATTGGCTGAATTTAAGGATGTTTACAAACTTTATATTCACTGGTGTTTATGCTTGCTTGTATGTGATTACATATGCGTCAATCTATGTCAAATCGACCAATGGTTGGAATCGACCATTTGTGATTTGGACGAATTTTGCTCAGAAGTTTTCATTTATCATATATTAAAGTTCCACCAAAGAAAACAGATTCATTTTGTTTTCCAAAAGTATCCACAATTTTAAATTTCACAATTTCGGGGATCTTGCAATAATTTTTTTCAAAATATCTCAAAAACTAAAAATAAGTGTGGTCTCCTTTTAAAGGTAATGTTTAGAAATATAAAGAGAAAAAGATCGAAAATTTAAAAAGCAATAACAATTTTTTTTTTCATACAATACGTCCAACTGATCTTAAAAAATCCTGAAGATTTCAAGGCTTTTTTTTAGATGTGATCTTTTTTAGCTAAAAATGTATATGCTAAGTTTTAGCTTTACCGATTTTAAATTTTTTGAAATTTTATATTTTTTTTCTAATTTTTTTTTCAAAACAACCATTAAGATGAGCCCAGAAACATTTTTGTAATAACCTTTTGTATAACCACAAAATAAATTTTAAATCCGGGGAACTGTGAATTGTTGAACTTTCGAAAATAAAATTTTCCTTTGGCAGATCTTCATTACATGATAATGAAAAATTCTGGCAAAAATTCATCCTAATCGAAAGTGATGGATTCCAACCATTGGTGGATTTGACATGGATGTTTAAATGGAATTCGATACTTGTATTTCGGATGCCACCTCCTACCCAAATTTTTAAAACGCAATTCTAAATTCTTAACTTGGTTGAAGCGGCAGCAAGTCCTATAGAAAAGGATATTTCTGCATAGATTCTATTGTCGTTTTGAAAAGTGAGTATGTCACGTAATTACTGCTACCAAGCAAGATCTATTGCAATAAATCCCAAACAGAGGTTTATCATATAACAATTCTTCGATTAACGTATCATTAAGGAACCTAGTGAGGGCCTTTGGACGAATTTTATTTAGGTTATATACTTCCGCATATATCGATAACAAAATAAAAATAACGAAAACAAAAGCGACAAATATCGATAACAAAGTCGATAAAAATATCGATCATTATATCGATAAGCTCCGAAAATATCGATAGCAAAATAAATAACAATATCGATAGCAAAATCAATCGATCACAAACCGACAAAATATCGATTATTTTATCGATAAGTCTTGAGAATGCCGAAAATCTCTTAAATCCCAAAATAGTTCCCAGATTGAGTCTCTGTATCCTTTCCTCTTTAATTACCTTAATTTGAATCTTTCTTCCCCTATTTTCATCTTTGCTTTTATCGGTACCCTCATCCTCCTCTTGTCTTTACTTTTATGTTTATCATTTTCTTCATCTACATATTCCCCTTCACCTTTGCCCGTATATACATATATGAGTAAAGTGTTTAAATTAACCTTGATCTTCATTTTTGCCTTTATCTTTACGCATCTTTGTTTTTTTTTGTTTTTTTTTACCTTTGCCTTTATCCTTTTCCTTATCAATGTACGTAGTCACCTTTATTTTCATTCTTATATTGGTCTTTTTCTAAGTGTTATTTTTTAACCTTTTATGATCAAATTTTTATTAAAAAATCAACCGTAATTTTTAGCCATTTTAGACTTGTACTTTGTTCAATCGGCTATATACTCAGAATCTTTATAGGAAATATTGCACAAAGTTTGAAACTTGGATTTGCGAATGAACTTAATTTTTATAAAAAATAAGCAAAACCAAATAACAAAACGAATAATTTGGTAAAACTTGTCAAAATGTGGTGCCGCTATAATTATTTCGACCGCTGTATGTATAAGTACCTAATAGTCAATAGTGCTATGGCTACTATGGGTTCAAGCGCGCACTTCTGTAGTTTAATCTGGCAATTATTATTAAGCAGTGAATTTTTGGCATTCAATCATTTGCCACGAAACAGCGAAAACAAACCCGGATAAGCAGCTAATCAATAAACAGCACTTCCTCCAATAGCCGAAAAAAAAATGAAATACTAAGTGCCGTTCATATTTTGGATTTTCTAAATTAATCGCATACGTACATACATATTTATCGAATAATGGATATTAAATTTTAATTGAATATACAAAATACATACATACATTGGTATGTATTTGAATATGTACAAGTTAGTCTTTGTTAGCTCAATTAAAATATTAATATGTTATGCGCAATTTAATTAGCATGCCTATGGCATTAAGCCATTTAGGGTCATTCCACTACTTCGGCAAGTTTCACGCATGATTTACTGATTTTATAATAATTTATTGCAATGAAATTATTTATTACTCATACACCCCAGGTCACAACACAACTTAATTTGTGTTTCTATGCAAATAAACACCCACTTTTAGCATCCGCATACATATGTATGGATGTATGTATGTATGCATGTGTACATGTATTTGTACAAATGAATATTATTAGCAACGTTGTATTGCTTAATTATTTTAATATTATTGGCGGCAACTGTACAACATTAAGTGGATTTTTGTGTATCGATTTGCTAAATAAGCAAATAACGGCACTTAATGCATATGCAAATTTATTGGCATGTACAATGTTTGTAGTATGTATGTACATATATGTATGTGTCGCTACTTATTTAATGCCATGACATATTCAATCGAGCCAATTAATGTCACACATAAGCCAGTCGAAACACTTACATCCATTTACTTATATATGTATATACAATACATATGGTAGGCGCGCGCGTTTGAATTATATGCAAATATACAAATCAGCATATGTGCAAGCTATATATGTATGTATAGTTATAGGTAGCCAAACGCATACATACATACATATGTACATACTTGCATGCATGCGTTAGTTGATTTGAAGGTGGGCGCTTATTGAAATCTTCACTTTGTTGGTGTTTGCCATGACTTGATTACTATGTTGGTTTGTTTTTGTACGTACGCGTGCGCGTGTGCTGAAAGCACAAGTGTTAGTCTATTATTAATATCATAAGCCCGATAGCAATTTATCATGCGTATGTACAGATGCACTTGCATTCACATACCCCCATACACACACAGACACCCATACTGGCATAACATACAATGTTATTACAAGCTTGAATGCCTGTCTACTTGACTGCTTGCCTAGCTGAGTGGTTGAGTGGCTTGGCATAATTGCATCTGCTCACTGCATTATCGTACAGGATGTGCATTGCATTTACAAATCCTTAGCTTTAGCATACGCACACACACACTGAATATGCTTGGCACCACGAACCGTTGTGCTTGTTTGTATGTAAATATTTCTGGTGCTCTACTTGTATGTTGGCATGGCACTTAATTATATTGAACAGCATATTAGAGCTAAAACTCTTGCCAACAATTTCAACTATGCCGGAGTATGGGCGGAACAAACAATGCGTACATACATACATACATACACATGTATGTATGGGTATCAATCTATGTTTAGGTGTAAGCTATAAGCCGAGTTATTGTTTCTCTGCGTGCGTGCGTACGTGCGTATTTTGCTACAGCAATAACAATTTAATTACATCAACAAAGGATATTTTCAGCTTTTGCGTCTGTTGTTGGTGGCAAACAAACGCTTGCGGTGAACTTTGCTCGCTCTGTTGCCGCCTGCATGCAGTTCAACGCTGCCAGCTACCGATTTTGCTTGTCTACTTAAGTGATGCCTAAATATTCATACATAGTACATGTATGTAATGCTTACAGGAAGGT
The DNA here is from genome assembly GCF_013731165.1 of Rhagoletis pomonella. Classification (NCBI taxonomy): domain Eukaryota; kingdom Metazoa; phylum Arthropoda; class Insecta; order Diptera; family Tephritidae; genus Rhagoletis; species Rhagoletis pomonella. The sequence goes on from NW_023458558.1 coordinate 29,420,532, forward strand.
CGATAAGGCCAACATGCAAATAACGTTGTAAGTCTACATACGCACACACATACATATGTACATACATGCATATAGACGCACGTATGTATGTGTCGAGTATTCAATGAAAATTTGCTTAGTTTAATTAGTTAAATATTTGCTACCAAATTTTAAGTAAGAAATCAAAAGCGTGTGCAAAATTTGTGTGTAAAATGTGTGTAAACAACAGCTAATTGAGTATGACTTTGAAGCTTAACTGATGTAAGCAGACTCATTTATATACATAGCTAAGTATGTATAAATGTAGCTACCGTTTATGGGGCGTGACGAATGCCCATGTTTTTGAAAATTGAGTTGTAATTTGTAATTATTACTATTTGCTTGTATAGCAAAATTGTTGAAGCGTCATGTGTAATTCAAATGTTTCATTTCTGTTTTTGAGGTTAAGTAGCGTTTGAGAATGATAGGCAATCCTCTTCTTCTTCTTAAAGCACGCTTGCCAAATATAATCGCTTTCAAATCGCGTTCGTTACCAACCCGTTTTATAATCACAGTATTGCTTACACTGGATCACAAATTTTAATTTGTTTTTTTGTTCTCCAGACGCCACTTTCCAATTTCTATGTAGAACTGCTCGGTGATTCCGAAATTCTGGTTAATTTTTTTTTCTATGGGTACGTTTTCGAGATGTTTGCAATTTACCGTTATTCACCTTAAAGCAAAAATTGGTTCCTTTCAATCACTTATATCTTACGAACCAATTTAAAAATCTTAATATAAAATACAGCAAATGAAAGCCAATGAAATTTTCCATAAACAGTATATACATCACTTTCCGATAGGGCTTATAGTTTCTGACAAATTAGTTAAGCATTCCAGATTTTTTTTTTTTATGAAAAAATTAAAAAAAAAATCAAACTTTAACAGAAGAAAAATTAAAAAAAAAACAGGTTCTATGCCAAATTTTTGCATTTGTACTAAATCTTGTTACAAAAAAAAAAAAAAATGAAAATACTCATAAGGAAAATCGATGAATAAATAGGAAATAATGAGTGGTCAAATGAAAATGCGCAAAGATTTTTTGTATGAAATATGAGCAGAAAAGCGTGTTACTTAGGTGAACGCGGCGTATGAGTAACATTCTTTCGTGCTCAATTTTCATAAAAATAATCTTGCGCATTTTTATTTGACCACTCATTATTTCGTATTTATCCATCGATTTTCTTCTTGAGTACCTTGATTTTTTTTGTAACAGTTTTAGTACAAATGCAAAAATTTGGACCAGAACCTGTTATTTTTTTAATATTTCTTCTGTTAAAGTTTAAAGTTTTATTTTTTTAATTTTTTTATTAAAAATAAAAAAAGCTGACATGATTAATTTGGGCGGTGCCACGCCTATTTTCCAAAATTTTATCATAAGCGTATTTTTGGTTAAAGCATGGACAATATTTTTATATTTTTATAGAAAAAAAAAACAAATTAGCTCGAAAACTTTATGAATATTTAAAAAAAAACTAGCACGTGATCACTTGTATGAGTCACTGTATATGTATTTATTTATCTAGTAAACGCATCTGAAGGTCTAAAAAAAACTACGCTAGAATTTACTCTTTCTTATTTAAAAGTTTACTCCGAGAAGAGTTTAGCATCATCAAAATTTTCGTCCCAGCCACTAAGGCTTGTCAATCACGATGAATCCTAGTACACATTTGGATATCAAAGCCTTTATTTTGTTCTTAAGAATTATTCTACGAACTACATACTTGCGTATGTATGTATAGCGATCTCAACATTGTTTTCACCCCCACCCACACTCACCTGCGTCTCAGTTACATTCAGCAATTTAGCCATTTCTGTGCGTTCACTCGAACTGAGATATTTCTTTATCTCAAATTGCTTCTCCAATTCGAATATTTGACGTCCAGTAAAGGTTGTGCGTGCCTTCTTTTTTCGGCGCGCATCCGTCGAACCCGAATCCGAATCGTCTTCGGTAGTTTCTACGGCAGCCGTGGCGGAGGAGGGTGGTGTACTAACTGTGGGAAATTGCTTGTCGCGCATTGCGCTATCGCTGCTGCCGGTAGGACTCACTTCCGGCACTGGCATCGATGATGAAGACGCTGGCGTCGTAACAGTCGACGGCGTTGATGTAAGCGACGTTGCGCTTGTCGCAGAAGCAGCGGCTGCAAGTTTTTTCTTCTTAACACTCGATTTGCCTGTGTGATTGGCATCTGAAATGAAGGGAAGAAGGAAAGTCAAAACGAATAGACAAATGTGATTTTCTACTTAAAGGCATGGTTTTGTATGCATACATATATACACGTAAGTATGTATGCACGTATGTGCATTAATCAAATCCTATTTATTTATGTTATCGACAGTGGAAATATGCAAATGTTTATAGCTAAAAATGACTGCCTTCTTGGAGTGTCTCGCTACATAGCTGCATAATTGGCAGGCGGCAAGGCAACAATGCTGTCTGTCAAGCGATGCTGTCAGTCAATTTGTAACCTCATTTGCTTGCAGTGCTGTTTGCCAATGTTGCTTTTGTATAGGTATGCACATTGTACATATGCATATCCGTAGGTGTTGAGGGTACATTCCATTGGTGACGGTTGTTTTTGTTGTCACTGTAGCCTCGTCTAATTGTTGTTAGTGCTCGCACCTTTAAGTGCCTGTTGAATGCTTTTGAGTTTATTGCCAATTCGACGCACTTAAACGGCGTTTAGTAGCAACAGCAACAACAAAAGCAATAACAAGTGACATAAACAGCCGCAGCAGCAACAACAACTGCCAGCGATTCTGTCTAATTGCGTTGCGGCTTGCCATTTGATATGCAGCTGCGGTTTTTGCAATATTTACTGTTCGCCTTGTTGTTGTTGCAAAACTGCTTGTTATTGTAACACTTGTTAAATTTCAATTTGTTGTCCGAGATTGGCATTGTGTTGTTGCTAATTTGACTTTAGATTTCAATTGATTAAATTGACTGCATAGTTTTATTTTTATTATTTTTTTTGCTAAAAGCACTTAAGTGAATATGAATTAATAGAAAAAAATCTCCTTTGTACGAGTATATGGAAAAGTGGCATTCGTTAAGTGAGATGTGAGTGTGTTTTATACATAAGAATTTACACTATAAAACACAAATTTTCTACTTAGGTCCAGTACAAAAATCTGTAGTTAATTGCCGATTCTGAGTTAACTACGCACTGTGAATTTGGCCCTAAGTGAAATAGTGAATTAACGATTTCTTGACAAGAAGTTATCCACGAAAAAACCCTGGTAAAAGGACAGCGAGCAGCTAGAATCCAGTTTTTCCAAATGGTACTGGGTAACCCAACCCTGAGCAATTATTGCGAATCAATCGATTAAGCGAATTTTTATGGGCACTCTTTTACAGTGAGTATTCACGAAAACACTTTTGAATAAAAAGTTTCTAATTCTCTTGTTAATTAGCCTTAAATAAAAATAAGACGAGTATTTTTAGCAGCGATAATTATTTATAATTTAACGAAGTTTGCTAAAACAAAAGTCTGACAAGCGTTTCGTTGTTGTAGATGTAGCACCAGCTTTTGAAAAAAACCAACACTAATCAGACACCGAGGTACCAAATAAATGACAGTATTTTTTCGAAAGTCCCTAAAGTTTTGGGTAAACAGTTTTCATTTCCTTCCAGACGAATCGAGAAGTTAGGACGACAAAAATGTACCCGTGTAACACTTTATGCATTTAATTACTATCATTACGATTTGCATATAACCAAGTTGCTACTAAACTGCGATAATGGAATGGAAATTTGCAAAAATAAGCGAATAGTCATATCAATTGTAACTACTTATAGTGGAAACGAATGTAAAAACTGATTAAGTAATAGCAGAACAAAGCTTTTTCATGAGAAAGAAACAAAAAGTGTACGAAGGAACAAGTAACTCACTCAGCTACATACATACATACATAGCTGCCTAGTGCAAATGCAAATGACCTGAATATAAATAAATGCAATTGTAATAAACTGCGTTTATACGAGCGCATATTAAAATGGCATTAAATGTGAAAATAAATGGTAAACGGGAAATAAATAAAAAAACAAGCTAATAACAATTGCACTTAAGTAACAATATTGAAATGCATACCTACATTTATCTTTGCATACATTCGCACCAAAATTGTTAATTAGAATAAATAGCTAATAATCAGTAATAAATGAAGAAAAACTAAATGTAGATAAGTAAAATAATATTTACAATAAATACATAGTAGTATTTATACCTATATATGTATATGAAATAGGGTGGCCAAAGAATACATTTTTTTAGTGGAAAAATTCATTCTAATACCAAAAAAGAAATTAAGTTTTTTTTTTTATTTTAGAAAATTTTAATATTAAGACGTGCCACCTAGCACCTCAATTTTTCAATGTAAAAATGCATGGGAAAACTTTATGTTTTCGAAAAACTAAGGTCACCAGTCAAGATTTTAAAAAAGTTAACATAAAACTACTAGGATTTAAACACGACTCTCTTCCAACTTATTTAACCTATATAGCTTTAAAATATGAGCACTTGGACCCCGCAAAGCATCACCCCAAAGTTACACCTTCTGTGAAATTTGGAGTGGCGCATTACGGAGTCCGGGTGGCCATTATTTTTCAATTCCAGTAGTTTAATGTTAACTTTTTGTTTTCTAAACACTGGCTAAAGATTTTGATTTTTCGAAAATCGAAAATTTTCCCAAGCTTTTTGCATGGAAAAAATGAGATGGTTCATGGTACGTGGGGTTTATTGCTATTTTCTAGAAAAAAAATTTAGGGCCACCCTCATGTGAATGTATTTGTATTTACATGGTATATATGTATGTATGTATGTATAAAAGTTGCATGAATGCAATTAGCACATGGCACTACTATCCGCTACTCCTTCTGCCTCACCACCACCACAACCATTTTCATTTGCATTGATGTCACGTTGCCAAACGGCTGTATTGGCGTCTGGCAACTTGTAGTAACTGTAACTAATGGTTGTGGCTTCATTCGTTGTTGACGCATGCGACAATTGCAAATTTGTTTGTGGAAAGCGCGCGTTCCTGTATTAATTCGCCCGCTAATGTCAGCGTCATCGCTGGTTGAAGCTTTCTGACTTACATATTGTTGGCTTAGTGTGCAAACGTGCTAAGTCCACTTTTTAAGAAAATTGAGATTTTAATGCAGTAAGATAGCACAACTCAAAATATATCATCACAAAAAAATTTACCGTAATGTCTTTCTTACTTGTTGTTATGCAGTTGTATGCAAATGTGCTAAGTCCAAAAAAAAATCAAGAAAACAATATAAACGAAATCGGCGAAAGACGAAATCGGACTGTAACCACGCCCAGTTTCCATATAAAGGTATTTTTGGAAAATTCAAGAACTACACACTAAGCCAACTTTATATTCTTTATCATTTTATTGCATCTAGTGTTTTTCTAAAATGTTACTAGAACAAGTAGTTTTAAATTTCCTAAATGAAAGAAATCAAAAACCATACTGACCTACTTATTCTGGTCGTTTAGGGTCTCCAAATATGATATGTATGTACATATCTACACACACGCATATGTATATGCACTTATAAATATGTAATCAGTGCATTTATGCGCTGCAATAAATTAATAGTTAAATAAGTTCTTTTGCTTCGTTGTTCCAATTTAAGTCAGCAAACGGCAATAACCAACCGACACAATCGGTAAAATGGCAAAAAAACATAAAGCAATCAATTACAAGTGGCTAATAGCTCCAAGTCAGGCAGGCAGCCAAGCAGCCAGGCAAGCAGTGTTACCATTTTAGTCGTTTTCCGGGGGACATTTTTACAGCGTTTTTTATGTGTATTTGGTTTTATTTGTGTGTATTGAGAATCGGCCAGTCTGAAAAGTACTTTTCTTGTAGGGAAGATAATAGATTTGTTCATCGAAAATCCAGTCGAAAAAGTGTTCCCAAATTCTCTTCCTAGTTCTGCGCGAACGGAAATTTGCAAGTTTTTCTGCAAGCTTGTGTCCACGGTTGCATTTCAAACAAAATAAATTTGTATAGAATTTTTAAAATTCTTTCAAAGGGGCAAAAAACAGGATCTACATGTATATTTCTTGTAAGTCCGACTTTCTTCAACGTACGTTTCAATTTCTTTGTCGGGTTTACTATGTTCACTCTGGTTGAGATTACATTTCGATTACGAATACAGTTCTTTTCAGCTGAGTACCTTTCAAATTATTGGAATTAACTAAATTAATTAAGTAAAGAAGTATTTGCTTGCATTTTTCGTTTTAAAATCGTTTAAGTTTGTAAATTTTTAAATTTAACGAAGTTGTATATGTATTCAAATCAGAGTTGTTGCGAATATTATTCCGAAATAAAAGTTCTTTCTGGATAATAAATAAACCGCCTATCCAAATTAAAAAAAAAATTGGTATCATATGAAAGATTACTGATATAGCTTTTAAACAGAAAAAAACGAACGACCTCTATTTACATTTTTTTTTTATAATTTAATACTAAAGAAATGCATATACCGGACACAAGGTTTGTTCTATGGTAATTAATTAACATTTTTTATTGACATATTTTTCAATATGTGGTTTTCCTCGTTTAGACATTTCAGTTTTAAAGCTATTTAAATCCTCCTTCATTTGATACCAATTTAATTTGGATAAGCGGTTTGTTTATTATCCGGAAAAGACTTTTATTTCGGAATTATATTCGCAACAGCGACTAATCGACAAAAAATCCAACCATGTGCCACAATCATGTGTTTCACCTAATTGCAAATTATTGCGCTCAAAATGTTTTCCAGCTTGAATTTGCAACTTCTCTCCAAGAAATAGTCTTTCTACTTGTGATTTATTTAAATAAAACATGTGAAAATTAGTTGAAAGAGTTTAGCCGTTTTTAGCCGGTTTTTTTTTGCAAAGTTCTGGCAACACTGCAGGCAAGGCAGCACGTGTACTAGCAATTCGTTTTGCATAACGCGTTGAAGTGGCGTAAAACCGATAATAAAAAATACCAACACTTGTTCGATGCCTCACTTGTTGCAATTTTCACTTTATTGACGCTCGTTCAATTTGCTTAACGAAGCCGTCGTCGTCGTAAAGCAATTGTTTTCCAACTTGCGCATTGAATGACTCCTAATAGGTTAATAAAATGTCGAGTCGAAATGAGTGAACCCATAATCGATTGAAATTTTGTTACTCACACATATGTATGTGTGTTTGCATGTGTGTATGTAAGTGAAATATTTTAATTAACAAATTTATATATTTAGGATGAAACATGTGTTTTTTTTTAAACTCATTACATTGTCTTTGCACTGTAAATGCTAGATGGCATAAGAGGAGTAACTTCGAAAATGATTTACTGCTTTAGGTATATGTGATAATATCTGCAGAGCAGAATTGATATCTCGCGTGCACCTGTCCTTCTATAACCTTTAAACCTTTCTTCAAAATCATTGCAAAATTCCTCAGCATTTCCTAGAAAGCTACCCAAACTTATTGTAAGAGTCGAATGCATTACATATTTAATTGCCATTTTGAATATCAAAAAAATTACCAACAATTTTGAGAAATTATAAAGTACGCCATAATGACTGCCATTACAGTGCGTTATGGCCATCAACACACACAAAACTCAATAATTTCGAATATGCGCGTGGAAATAAGTACATATGTACTCGTATACTTATAATATGAGATAGGCTTGTCCCACGTCTACCGTGTTTTATTGTCGCATGTGCAACACCATTTTCATCCATTAAAATCAACAACGTGCCAGCGAGCATACATAAATATCCTCACGCCCTAACCGATGCAATAAATGCCGCCTGCACCCTTGTCGCTAGGGGTTTCATAATGTGTTGAAAATATGTATGTACATTTTATGATGCGTTAAACGTTGCGTTTATGGAATTTCTGCAAATAATCGATGTTAATAAGAATAGTACATATGTATGTAGTAGTGATAGTAGTAGTACGAGCATATCAACGGACACGCAGCAGACGAATAATAAAATTGCAACAATTATTGTTAACTATAAAATTGTGATGCATGCGATTTTTATGAGCTGCATCAAAAACAACAATACCAGTAACAGCAATAACAGATGTGTATCTTTAATTCTTGAGTGGCCATTGAGTGTGTCGTCGTTGCTGGCAGGGCCTCTGCAATGATGAGGAGAAAGTGAGTATGCAAAGTAGATGCATATGCATGTATGTATGTATGTATGTATTTCCTTTCAAATTGTGATTGCGCTTATGGTAAGTATCTATGTTTATATGCACATTAGACTGCATCACTCCCCATACGAAAACAAATCGGTACTGTTTTTCCATTGTAATCATAAAATCTATTATATTCTAAGACGTTCATCAAATTATTTCGGAAAAATATTAAGATTTAAGCGAGCCGGACCGATTTGAAAATACCTCCAAAAATGGCGTTTTTTATGAATAAAAAAGTTTCTTAAAGATGTTTTTTCAAAAAATTCCCTCAAATGACAAAACGGTTTAAACTTAAAAAAATTACTTAAAAATATTTAAAAAAAAATTGAACGTAATCGTAAAAGTAAAAAAGCAGCATTAAAAATCTCATTATTACGATTTCGTTAAAAAGATTTTTAAATATTTTTATGCGGATTTTTTAAGCCTAGTCTGTTTTGTCATCTGAGGGGACTATTTTCAAAAAGTTCTTTAAGAAACTATTTTCATTCATAAAAAGATTTTGTAATCCCGGCGGAAAAACCGCAACTATTTTTGGTGATGCAGTCTAATGCACATACATAAATATGTATATGCAGAGGGCGAAATGAAGAAAATTCGCAAAGAGTAAATGGAAAGCGCAGCAGCAAGCTTAATTACAGGTCAATGCCCCGCAAGCATTTATTTAACCCTGAAGCTTTTGGTGTACAGAAGTAGGTATGTACAATAGGCAGAGCCACGCAGAAAATGTGCAATCATTCCCCTTAGTATGAAAATATACTCTTGGAATATTTGGCAGTATACAAAAATTTCACAACAGCAACTCACCTAAGGTGGGATGAGGAATAAAAGCTGAAGGCAGTCTCCCACAAGCCTTGAGGTGACCTCGTGTGATTTAAATGCGAGGACGAAATCTACCATTGGTAGATTTTAAAATATGCTTTGTTACATTGGGCACGAAAACAATTCAGCGAAAATCATTGGACGTTTCAATAAGACTTAGCACCATCGCATAAAGTTCGCGATATTTTTGGAAATGGACGTTGAGCTCACCATTTTGGATGAACAAAGTCAGAGTTCAGCTCGTCTGAATTTGGGTTTATTTGCACTCAAACGTTAAGATGTCACAACCCCCCCTCTGTATAGCAATTCCGAAATCTTGAAGAGATATAGTTTCGACGCCTACGAGAAAAACATTACTTATTAAAAATTCGTGGTTATACGTAAAAAAGAAACAAAACTATCGCAGAACCCGTAACTAAGCAAAAAAAAAAATTAATTAAATTAAAAAAAAGTTAGTGGTAAAAAAAATATTTTTAAAACAAGCTTTCTAAATACACCGTGCGAAAAAAACAAAAAAAAAATCGAATAAAACAAAAGTAAAACTGCGTCTTTAGTTTCTCACTCTGACTTCAGGATTTTTTTTCAAAGGACTTAGAAATTTAAAAGATATATTTCATTCAAAAAATTATCTTAAAAATATGAGTGCAATATAGAATAACAATATGCGTACCAAATGAGAGAGAAAATTCTGTAGAATTTAGAAACAATAAAGTTTTTTTTGGTTTACAAGGACGAATAGGTATTGAAAAGGCGATTTTAATAAGTTTAAGTTAATAAAGTTTGCAGGACGAAATTCGATGATGAGGTCGTGTAGTGTTTAAACAATAATTTTTTCAAAAATAAATATTGCAATTTTTCAAGGATATTTAGTGACAAAATTTGTAAAGGACATTTTCCATATCCGTTCGTCCTAATGCACCAAAAAATTTATTCTGCTATAATTCAACCGAATTTTTTCTTTTATATGATACTCCTATTGTTGTCCTTAATTCCTCCGAATTTTTTAAATTATTTTTGGAATTCTCAGATGTTTTAAATTTTGATTAATTTTTGGTTGTAAAATTTACTATCGCACGGTGATATCAATCAAATCGGACCATAAATACGGGTTCACCCAATATCTCGGCAAATGTTGTTTGTGGAGTTATTCCTTTCCATTCAAGTCATAATATTTTATAAATATAAAATAAATCAACTAATTTCCGTTAATGTAGGTAATATACACACATTGCAAATATGAACCAATTTGGACTATATCAAATATCTCTACTCATGTGCCACCACCGGATTATTTTTTCTTTCATATTGCATTGCCATCGGGTTCTCAGCTAAGTTTGAAATTTCTAGCCTCTAGCTCATCAAGTAGTTGTTTGAAAATTGATTGCAAGATTTTACCCGAACAAACATACAGACATACAAAGCAAGTTAATAAAAGCTTGCAAAAATTTAAAAAAAATGTATTATTTAAGCGAGTAAGTATACATAATAAATTCGTAAAAGGGTGGTAGGCTGGCCAGCTTAATGTTCCATTTCTCGTTTTTTTTTTTTTTAACTGTGCTATCATTAATTAATCATTTAAAATGCAATTGAGCGCATGTCAAATTATAAATATGTGATTAAGGTAAAAAATAAAATGGAACTTTATGTGTTGCTACATACAAGCTAATGCAATAACAAGTGCTTATGTGCGCATTTTAATTACTGTCAATAATCATTCAAAAGTAATCAAATTGTGAATTTTTGTGAAAATGATAATGCTCACCATCAATTAATTCCAACTCGCATTAAAATGCATAAACGTACAATACACAAATGTACGTACATACCCTGCGGGAAATGTATTTAACTGCAAGTTAACTCGCAGTTGATTAGGAAGGAACTAAAGGTCACTATTATCTGTATTTTTTCTTTGAGAAAAGCTAACTATATTTCTATGGCCATGGCCGCGAAATAATCATGTATGAGAATATTAAAATAGAAATTTGTTTAAAGAAAACAAATCTCCCGATTACGTCTGCATTACTCCTGCATTACTTTTCAACTAGTTTCAAGTCAAATTTTTGTAGCTAACTACAAGTTATATATTTCATAGAAATACCGCAAAAAAGCTAACTACAAGTTGTTTATTTTTTGTCAATTGATAAGCTTTCTCTGCAGAGTAAATATATGTGTACACAAATATGCGAGTGAGCACATACATACTTACACAACCAATTGAAACATCGCACGGTAATCAGTGATTCAATGTAATTAATCAAAGTGGCACTTTTAATTGCGCGCATTCATCCAAAATGTTGAAAGTCACTTGAAAATTGCAACAAAAAAAAATTAAATAAATTCACAACAATAACGCCAACAACGATTCGGACCACCGCACCCATTCAATTCAATTGAATTTCACTTAAGCGCTTTTTAATGACCTCATAAAAATGCAACGTCCTACAATTAAAAATTAAAATCAACAAACTAAAAATATATGTATGTGCATTGATTGTTTTACGCATGCACAAATTTGATAACAAATACTGATTCATGTGTACATTAGACCGCACCGCCTTAGAAGCAAGGAATGAAACCGATTCAAAATAACGTTCCGGTTTGGGTTTCGGTTTTGCCAAGTGTTTCGGTTTCGGTTTTGGTTTCGTTCTTCAAAATTTATTTCGGTTTTGGTTTCGGTTTTGTTCCGGTTTCGGTTTTTCACAGAAATTTTGTTGATATTATTTAAATCACAATGTCTTAAACGTTGAAGAAAGAAAATCCAAAATTACAGTTCACTGATAATATCAACACTAGGTTCTTTCCCTAACAATCCGGACCGGATTTGGTAATTAGAGAATAAGAGAAACATTTTCTTTCAAAAATGGAACAAATCTCAGAAGTACGGAAACGCAAAAACCCACATTTCGTGCCCACAAGTCGAGAAACAGCTGATTCACGTTGTTCTTGTTTTTGTCACTTATACCATGTTCTGACCGACATCGGAAACATGTTTTCGTTGCTAAAACTGGTTTTCGACCTAAAACTTGTGTTTTCGTCCACATAAAATCTGTTAAACGAAAACCAGTTTTCGCTGAAAACTACATGAAAACTCACTTTCCACTCATTCCAATCGGTGTCTTCACTAGTTTTTTTCGATTATTTATCGAAGTGGAAGTCATATTTTATCATCTTTAATACGCCATTTCGGATTTATTGTTAATTGCCTGGCCAAAGCAAAATAAGAATGAAAGTTAAAGGTTGTAAATGAAAAGAAAATGAAGGAAAAATGTTTTGGTTGTCGGTCAGAACATGGTATTAAATGCAAACACTTGGAAATTGAATTTTGGTTTCACAAATTTGATTTTAAGTACATAGATTGAAAATACATCAACAGGCCATTCACTTTTCCTTAAAAGCACCAAGTAAATGCAGGCAACATGTAAACACAATACAGCTGATATGCACTTTGACACTTTATCCATTTTTACTCGGAGAAAATTTCGGGCTGTTTCGGGCAGGAAGAAGAATACACTTACGATCGAATACGCTCGAATTTTCGCTCTCTATTACGCGGGATCTCGCATTGCGTACGGGAAAGAAACTACTTAAATATAATTAATCGATTATCGATTCACAACAACAAAGTCATCAGCAGATTTTTGCGAAAAGTTACCTTGCCATACTTATTTACTACTTAACAAGAATTTTAGCAAAATGTTGCTGATTTTGGTTAAATAAATCATTTATTTCAAAGAAATTTTTATTTATTATTTTTGTAAATTTCTGGAAACCGATTGAAACCTGTGATTGAAATGGTTTCGGTATCGTTCCTTTTCAGGTCAAGATAACGGTTACGGTTTCGGTTTCGGTTTTGAAAAATGAAACGGTTTTAAACGGTTACGGTTTCGGTTTGGGTTTCGGTTTCATTCCTTGCTTAGAAGCAAACAAAAATGAAAAAAAAAATCCAAATATCAATGGTGAGTCCCAGCTACTTCAGACTTGCACTTTATCACTAAAATTGAATGGGCTACAAAACTGCGTACCCGAAATATTTAAAAAATATGGAATAAAAAAGCTCGAAATTTTAACCAAAATTTCTTGATTTTTTTATTGTGCAACAAAGTTTGAAACTTAGATTTATAAGGTTATTGTTAAACCATAAACTATATAAAAAAAAATCATAAAACTAAAAAAAAGTAGCCAAATATGGTCAATATGTGAGTGTCGTTTAGTTATGATATAAGCACTTAGATATATGAAAAAAAAAATCCACAAAAAATTTTGCCGATAGGTGGCGCAGGAGTTGAAATATTTATGGCTTGATTTGATTCATATTTAAAAACATTGTTTTGAAAGTATTTTTTTTTGCTATTATGTACTTTATTATATAGTTATACTGGAGTAATAATCCAAACACTTCTTTGGTAAAAGTTGAATTATTTTTTGCGAGATATAATTTACTGGTATTCGGGCGTTACGTAAGGGGCAAAAAAATGGTTTTCCTCGAAACAAGAACATGGATATATCATACTTTAAGATGTGACTATTAATGCTACTGCCCTACGCTTGGAAGAAAATATTTTTTTTTTCGAAATAACCTTGCGAAAATAATTTAGACTTATGGTGCACGGTTAATTTTTTCTCTTGATGCGGTCTAGTGTACATACCAATGCTCGTTAAATAAAAGTTTAATTATATAAATTCATATATATATACATATGTAGATATATAATATCTGTACATGTACGTGTGTATGAGAGTGCGCGCAAAAATGTTGCCATCAATTTGCCATTATGGATTTTATAACAGACTTGAGTTGCATACGAAAATTGGGTCACCGCAAATACCAAAACAATTAGCCAGCAGCGATTCGCAGCAATCGATGCACGACAGCGAGGAGGTGTCGCCGAAAGGGTGGGGTGTGGCGTTTGCTGAATTGATTCAACTGCAATTGTATTTAAAAGGTACTTGTATGCATACATGTGTATGTTTGTAGATATGAAAGTTGCTAAGTGAGAGGAGGGTGATTCAATGTGCTTGGCCAATTATTACCGCCCAGCGCAGTCAAATGAAATGCAAATAAAATGACTGCGAAATAAAATGCAATCGACCATAATGCCGGACACGCGGCAACAAAAGCTACAATAGCAATAAATAGCAACGGCAACGGCAACGGCAACGGCAACGACGACAAAATTAAACACGGCTGCATTCAGCCAGCGCAGTGCAAAAAGCATGAACTCAATAAAAACAAAAGCAGCAGCGACAGCTACAATGGCAACAATGCAAATTGTTAAATCAATTAATTTTATAGCAATAAAAAAACGTTTGGCAATCAAGCGCCTTAATGTTGTATAAATGAAAATATTAAATGTTAAGTATTTATATATGTACATGAGTAAACATGTTAAAATGTAAATGAATTGCTGAATCAATATGCAGGCCATAATAATAACGATTATACATATATGTACATATATTGCAAAAATATGGTGATGATGTCTTCATAAATACATTAGCATGTACAATTATACTGATGATATTCATGCTGCGCTGATGGGCAGCATTGGTTAATGGATGCCGAATATTGGCAAGCAATCGGGAAGTAATTTAATTGATTATGTTTTTTTTTTTGTTTTCTTGGCCCAGAAGAGGAATGTACCGTGGTGAGTTAAGGGCCGCATGGAAATGTAACAAAAATAAATAGTTCAGTAAGAAATCCAAAAAAAGGCGGAAAATGGTTTGGAAAAATCGAGTCGATCACCCTAGCTTAGACGTTAGTATCTATACGAGTTAGTCAAGCTCCGAAAAGCTTTTCTCCAGCTCATCACAAGTTTTTTTAAGGAGGGTTGATAGTTCCCTTTTTGATGAAAAATTCTATTAACTACACAATTCAATTAAATAAAACGGAAAAAGTTTAAATTTAGAAAAGGTGGCAACTCTCTTACAAATTGCTTTCAAAATAATCTTGTGTGGATGTCAAAATATCTATATATAATATTTAATTAACTTAGTTAAATGAGGTTTTTAAAACAGGCTGCAACCGTCTTCGGAAATATTTTGGAGAAAAATGTTAATTTAACAATTTTTGTTTGATACCCACATTCCGGTTTTGTTTTACTTTATTAAACTTAAAAATTGATTTTTATTTTCGAAAAAGGTGGCAACTCGCCTATGAAATACCTTATAAGTTAATTCAAGTCATAGCCTATCTGTGTGCCAAATTCCAATGAAATACGTCCGGCCGTTTTAGCGTTGGCGACAAACCTACTCACACACTCACTCACAAACTTTTCCATTTGTTATGTTGTATGTATTAGCAGGATAATAAGGATTAGATATGGATTCGACAAGTATTAGAGACATGAGCCACTTAAGCGTTTTTTTTT
>NW_023458558.1:29435950-29463445 GCF_013731165.1 Rhagoletis pomonella
ACTATTTTTTCGAATAATTCATAAATTAAATATTTATCTGTGTATATTTATCTGTGTATAAACAAGTACATACATAAATACCCTGCAAAAAATGGAACTAATCCGGGATGACTCCGGGAGCAATCGCAAAGGAGCATGCGACTAATACCACTTTTGATCTCTTTATATGGAATGAACTGATCGCTTTTGTTCGAGCATGTCCTATGAAGAGACTAATTGTTCACCTTTATACACGAACGGGTATAAAAAGCGACTATTCACATTTAAAAAATAAAAATATAAATTTGCGCCGGCTGAGATTCGAACCCGAGTGCTCAGTTTTGTTTGGCGAATACTCTCTCTGTATGCCAACGCCGCAAACGAAATCTCATTGACTAAGTGCGTACATATCATTAAATCGTTAATAGTACCCGTTAGAGATGAGTTGGGGACTAATTGATCTCCAATTATACCCATAAGGGATGAGTCGAGACTAATTAACTTCCATTACTGCCCGAAAGAGACTAGTTGGCACTAATTAATGCCCAATTGTACCCGATTGAGAGTAATCTCGGAATACTCTCTTTAGAGATTAGTCGCACAATTTTTTGCAGGGTATGTATTATGGCTGAGTTGTGTTGAAAATTGGACACTTTCCAACTAAAATTACTATGATTATACTTAGAGTAGATGACATCAGCCCACTGCTATTGTTTACATCTTAACCATAGTTTTTTCGTCTACCTGGCATTGGAGAATCGAAGACTGCAGCCAACTATTCATGGATGCATAGCTACATAAGTTACGGACAGCGTAGGACAACCAACAAATGATTTTCTCTCATATTTCATGAGCACCCTAGTTATTGACGAAATTCTACAGAACTCTATTTGGTAATGGTATTCGTTGAAGGGATATGCGAAGGATGTCGTAATAATTTTCACAGGAAAGTGCGAAACTACCTTCCGCGACATAATACAAGAAGGTTAAGTTATGTCAGGTTATGAGGACGGCTTTGTTAAGAGCCGCAGAGCCCTATTGCGATGCCTGCAGTGTTTGCTCGTGCCCATACATATATGAAAAATGCATTTAAATTTATGTTCGAAAATCTGGAATATTTATGTTTATTTTTGCTTTTAATTAATACTCAAAAAATTTAACACTAATTTATTGCAAATCTAAGGCTGCTAAATAAAAATGTGTAATATATTAAAGTGCACTTAATCAAAAGTTTTTTATTGTATATTCATGAATTAATTTCATTTTTTGACTGCCAAAGGAGTGGTTTTGGTCCATAATTGGACTAGCATTTTTCTGCCTATTTTGAACTAGTATGAGACTGGTATATTTCTGACCGAAATCTGACAATTGCCATCTCGTAGGACATCCCCATGTTAAAAATACCAGTTGATTGCATGGAAAAAAGATAGTTGGCTGACTAGTTGGGCATGCGGTTCATACTAGTTGTGAGGTAGTTTACAACTAGTACATTTGACTACAGGGTACATACATGTATTTTAAAACATTCTGATTCTCTGGCGAATCTTAGAAGAGCCTGCAACGAAGTATTCCCTCAGCTGTCTAGGCTCTCGAAGAACTTTATAGCTGACTTTTTTTTTGATAAAATCACCTAAAAACCTAACTTACCTTTCTTCCTGCTGCCAGCTCCCTTTGTCAGTATTTGCGTCTGCTTCACATGCGGTGGTGGTGAGTGCGAATCACGTGCCTTTTTTGGCACGCAAAGATCCAGTGGCTGATCCATTATGCCACCATTGGCATCATCTTCGCTCGTCTCACTCACCGATGTGCTGCACAAGTGGCCGGGTTCACGTTGCGGCGATTGCGGTTGTTGCGCAAACTGTTGCTGAAAGTTGCGTAGTATACTTTTGGGCGATTTTGCAGGTACTGGAGGCAGCGTTATAGCGGCATTGGACGAAGAATTAGATGACTCATCCATTGCTTCGCGATGAACTGCATTTGTGCCACAGTTGGTGGCGGTCAAACTATGCTGTTGAATCGGCGAAAAGACGGCGCGCCATCCTAGAATGTCCGCAATGGCATGAGGAGTGGGCCGCATAGGTGGACGCGCATATACATGCGGATGCCAGCTTTCGGCGGCATTACTGGCAGCAGCTTTAAGTTCGAGATCACTTTGTATATGGATTTTGGTTGATTTAATTGAAGTTGGCATAGCAGCGGCGTCCAAACGCCGTGGATGTGGTGTCTTGGCGCGCGGCGGTGGTGGCGGCGGCGGTGAGAGCGGTGTATGTAACGGTGGTGCTGACAAACAGGCCGTCTCCATATGTGCCATACTACTACCATTGCCGTTGGTGTAACAGCTTGTTGGCGATGGGCGTGGCGTAGATTCGAGTGTCTTCTGTAGGAAATTACCCGCCAAGCGTTGCTCGGGGTCGCGCACCTTAAGCAGATTAGCAAGCTTTTCTTTACCACTAGGACTAATACATGCGTGACTAGGTACCAAATGCTGCGCCGCCATATTGTGATTCAAAGCGGCAATATTGTTGTTGTTCAAGCTGAAGTTGTTGTACTGCGGATGGCCATGCGGTGGTATCGTCAAAGGGCTCTGATACACATACGAGCTGGCCGCGGCCATATTGAGGTGATCTTGCTCGGCCAGTGAGGCCTGTAAGCGGGAGTGTTGTTTGAATTTTTGCTGCTCCTTGGCGAGTAGTGCGGCGGTGCTGAAGATAGGCGCATGCGCTCCACTAACCATTTCCGCAACAGCGTCGCGATCTATTTCGGGCATCATTTATGGGCGCTAAATTTGTTCAGATTGCTGTTGCTGTTGCTGTTGCTGGTGCTGGTGCTGGTAACGGGTGCCTCAGTTATGAAGGAGGTGCTGTGGATATAGATAATAGAGAGAAATTGAGGATTAGCGCATTTTGCCTGTGGGGTTGCTTTCTGTTCAATTGCCTCAATATTCCTATTACATATTAGTACTAATTAAGATGTGAGTCGCAACCTCGTTCAGTGGTTTGTATTCTGTAGCAAAATGTTGCTTGTGTACATACATACATGCCTACGAACGAGTGTATCATCGGCGATGCATTAAGTCAATTTAATTAAAATAATTAATTAGTAGCAACTAAGTTGGCACATGTAGTTGGGAACCGCAAAGGAAACCCACACATGCATGCGCGTGTACATACATCTGTACATACTTCTATACAAAAAGTTTGTATGTATGTAAGTGCATGTAGATACATGCATGTGTATAACATCGTAGCCATGAGTTGTGGTATGTAGGCTAACCAACTGCTTAATTTACTGCCCTTTTGACGTTGAATGTTAGCCGATGCTGCCTTATAGGCACAGTGGTTAGTACGGGTTGTAAAAATGATTTTTCTATATGTATTGACCGCTGTACCCAAAAACTTAAAGTAAATCAGGACATATGGCAATTAGTTTGCATAAGGTTGCATTCTCTAAAGTGGCATACATACATATGTATATCCCTCTAGTGTCTGGGAAAATCGACAGCATGCTTCGTGAGCGCGATATTACATCATCCTTGGACAATAATTTCGTGAATATTCGGGCTATAAGAGTATGCCCACAGGGAGTTGTTGCTTGTAAATACTTTATTTTGATCTCTCGGCATAGGCAAAAATTTAACCAAATTACAAGAGTGCAGTCGGTCCCACGACAGCCGGGTCTACGTAACCGGAACGACCCAGATTCAGAACTGTCACTCCAGCATCGTTCCCCAAAAACTCTTTGGAGCATTTGCACCGGTTTGGAATGCCATCGTTTTATTGAAGATAAAAGATGTCAGAGCACATTATATTTTACTGTTCAACGTTGGTCAGACTCAGACAGAAAAACTTAAAATCAAACACAGTCGAACACCTTACTTTTAGGTAGGCCTCTGTCAAAGTATCTTGCACTGTCAAGGTTAGGCACTTATAACAGGTATAGAAAATTCTTCGAGCGACTAAGCCAATCGATGACGCGGTCAGTTTTTTTTTTAATATTCACAGCGTTTTTCAAGTTATTTTTCGTTGTAAATTTTGTTTATAAAAATATTGATCATGTCATAACAAAAACGACATAAATCGAAAGTTTCGAACTTTATATACATATATAATACTTGTAAATAAGTATTTAGAAAAATGCAGCAAATATTCATAAAAATGTTATAATTTCTAATATTAAGTTTTAGACTGTTGAGCTTTACAGTTTTATATCCCACGAAATTTGATTGCTGCCGGCCTTTTGAGGCATTTTTCTATATAACAACCAAATTTATAAAAGCTCGCGTTGATTAGGTATTTATTTTTTTGTTTGCCAACGGTCTTGCGCATTTTCTTCCATAAGAAATTAATGTTTATATGGAAAAAAACTGCAAAAGACGGTAAAAAAATAAAATACCGAAAACTACGGCGAATTTTTAGTCGCTTAAAACTTTTTCTACTAAAATTTTATTGGCTAAGAAGTTTGAATTTCTGATGAAAATTTGTTGTATTTTCTAAATTTTTATTAATGTTGAAACTTTTTTAAGTAGAAATAATTAATTTTAATAATAAGTAATTAATTTTAATAGTAATTTTTGCAAAAAATGGGGTTCAGAACTACCTGAAAGCCCATGAATTTGTCCATGTATTTTATATGGGGAAAAACACTTTTGCGTAAAAATTGTATAGAACTTTTGAAAATCAATATTTTTCGATTTCCTATTTATCTTCAGAAGACTTTCAATTATATTACCCAATTGCTAATTTTAAGTTTTTTTCATACTAACGATTTTTATGAGTCCCCCCTATTGTACTTTTAGGTGTTTTTGGGACACCTATTCATAATATTTCATATTAAAAAACGCTTAAATAAACAATTTCTGATTGTTATTGGGCGGAGAAAAAGAGTTTTCCGATCGAAAAATATTGATTCTCAAGAATTCAGTACCATTTCTACGAAAAAGTGTCTTTGGGGCAATTCTAGATATAATTTTAATATGGGGTGAGAGCTTAACGTTTCAAACTTACCTAAATTTTAGTAAAAAATTTAAAAAAAAAATTAAATTTAAAACATATAGTGAATATATAATGAAAATCACCTAGTGAACGCTTATTTGTAGGAACACGTCTCTATTTTTCTCTCGCTTTATTAAATATTTATATCCCACAAATTTTTCATTTCTGTTACTTCCCATATCCTCCGAATATCGATGCTAAAAATAAAGTTTACTATGAAATATTTATATAAATGCCCCACTGTTACTTATACACTTGCTCGATTGTGAGTTGTTGTTGCAACCGCTGACTGCCGACCAAGTCAACTTTTTCAATTTGCTAGCATTTCTGATGTAATTCACAAGCCTTCAGTAATAAATAGCACAACTTGACGCAAACACATCGTCACGTGTGAAAACCCAGTAATTAATGTCACTTAATGGGAGTAGTGCTAAAGAGCCTTCAACATGTTAAGGATTTATTATTTTCAAAATCAAACAAATTAAGAGCAATGAGAGAAGGTTCAATTGACCATAACCATAAAAAAAATCTATGCAAATCGTATTCAAAATTTGTGTAGTTTAGGATTGTGTTGCTGATAGTATCATCACGTAATGATTGTTCCAATATCACTCCTAAATAGAACTAATCTCTAATAGCTAGAACATAGTCCAAATTACTACAGAGGATTTACTTATTTCATTCATCCTTGCCGCCATGTCACCCTACATATGAATTGTATATCGGCTTACATATAATCAGAAAAAAGGCTCCACTATTTAAGTGAGCAGCAAATTTGCGTTGGTATGAGCTTTTACAAGCTGCCAACAAACAGCAAGTGGAATTCTCGCCATTTCTGCGATGAGCACGCAAACTTATTCACCATCAAGTACATCCCTGCAGGAAAAGCGACTAGTTGTGAACTAGAATTCTACCGGTTTGCGTTTCAGCCGAACTAGTTCACGTTCTATCCTTTTTCAATGTTAGCGACTGGTATTTTTAACATTGCGATGTCCTACGAGATGTCAATTGTCAGGCTATGCATCAGCATCTACTAGTATAAATACTAGTAGCATCATACCAGTTGATGAGATAGTCTGCCAATTCATGCCCCGTGAAAAGCATAAGTGTGCCTTTTTGCTCGCGACGCTCCAGCAGTCACAATGGCCGACAGAGAAGAGCACTCGCGTGGTAAGCCTGAGGTCCCAGGTTCAAATCCTGGCGCAGGTAAAATTTTTTTATTTTCTATTTTTTATTTTATTTTTATTTTTTATAAATTTATTTTTTTGTTTATGCTGTTTATTGTAATTTTTTAATTTAATAAAAAAAATATTTTTGTTTAATTTCTTTGTTTTTATATTTCTTCCTAAATGTTTTTTTGCAACGAAATTAGATTTTCAAATTTGTTATTTATTTATAAATTGAATAAATTATTTTTACTTACATTTATTTAACTTTAAAAATCCATTTGACATTTTTCTTCAACTCTTCGGCATTTACAGACGCATCTTAAAATATGATATATCGATGTTCTTTTCTTTTTTCCTTCTAATTTCAGTTAATTCAGCTCACCAAAAAACATTAAACTTTTGCAAAGGAAGTATTTCGGCTATTTCAGTAGAACTAGTATTAAAAAAAAGTTTTTATTGCCGAATGTAGGTGTCATAGGTAAATGTAAAAAGCTGAGCAAAAAAAAATTAGAAATTGCCTTGTAAAATTGTGTTAGATTGGGGAATGTACGGCGAAATTTTTTTGTTTGCTTGGAAGGTGACATGGCTTAATGTATGTACATACATACTATACACACATACTATACATACGGTGACCATATTTATGACAGCCGAATACGGCACGAAAAATAATTTGCAAATTTTTTCCACAAAAGCTTGAGGGTTTTAAAACCCTTAAAATTCACCTTTATTTTACTTATATCTTCGATCTTTTGTAAAAGCAGCACATAAATATTTATTCAGATGCAATATCACATATTTGTAGAATATTTTTCCATAACTTTGTACTTTGTGAACGGAATTTTTAGAAACATTCCATGATGAAAATATCCGATTACTTTGGAAGAACGAGTGGCATTCAATGGATTATTTTCAGACTCGGATTCCGGCCAAGCGCAGTGCAGTGAATAATATCCGGAACTAGCTGAATTGCAAAGGGTTCCAAATGGTTCCACTTCCCTTCCATCTTTAAGAACTTCTTTACTTTTACAACATTGTCATGGTAGCGTTCCTATTTGGAGTTTCGCAAGTTGAAGATACAATCCCTCCTACATATGTATTCCTCGATTCGAGCCATAAGCGTCCAGATTTAAAAATAAGTACTGGTTCAAAGGCATGTTATTTTTGTGAGCTGTTAAGGCGCCAAATTACCGAATACGGAACATTAAAAGAAATACGGAACATTTGGCGTCCCGTATAAAATAAATAAATTACCAGGACATTTGACGAAAAAAGAGAACTGTCCCGTATAATACAGGACGGATGGTCACCGTAATTATGCATATATATACATATCAACTTTGGATTTTTTTTTATAAGTATTTAGTTACAAAGTTACGCAAATATTTACGTATGCAATGTTGCACAACACCAATTCTGAAAATAGGTATATAGTTACCATTCCACACACAGTTGGCATCACTGCTGCTTTTGAGTTAGCACTTCCTCCTGCTGTGCTTGTGTGTGTTTGCTAGGATATATGTACATAGTATAAAGTTTACCTCATACAGTAGTAATTAGAGAATTGTATGTTTTTAGTTTTGCTTACTTAGTTTTCTTTGTCGTATATATTTATTACAACTGAGTGTCCGTGAAAGGTTTTCTCCTCGTAATTGCCCCAAGTTTACTGCCTCCCACCTCTGTTTGTACGTCGACATCGCACAGTGGTGCAAACGCAAAATTTGCTATTCAAAAAGATCTACTGCCTATGATTTGTGAGGGATTTTCATTTTCTTTTTGTAATTGAAGGATAATTAAATTCTTAAGCGGTTAAATTCTTCCAACTGGTAATGAATCTTAAAAAATTTGAAATGTTTTAACAAAATTTCATCTAAATGTGTTTTTTTTTTTAATTTTTTTCGAAAATTTTAGGTATGCAGTTCTAAAGCATGATTTTTTTCCTTGCTTATGGTGCTAGGCATTTTCTTGCAAAGCATAAAACAAAAAAATAAAAATAAAAAAATGTGTTAGAAGTGTCAGAAAAAAAATTAAAAGTCAACGCGTTTCCCTAACCACTTGAAACTTGCACTTGCAACTTTTTTCGTTTTGGGAAACATTTATTAATAGAGACAGGAGATTCGATTTTGCACATTCTCCACACAACACAACAAATCCTAGTTAAAGAAATACAAATAAAAAAAAACAGCTTTTCTTAAGAATTTAATTTCAATTAAGAAAAAAATAATCGAGACCTTTTTGTAGACTAAATTCCACGTTTGCACCACTGTGCATCGCCTGCCAGCAATTTTGTCACGTTTCACTTAGTCGCTTTTGGCCGATTTCTGTTGACCTGCTTTTCGTTTATAAGTTAATTAAGGTTCCACACTCATACAGAGATAATGATTACCCCGCCCCTCGGCACCACCCACAGCAACAGCATGTGAATGGAAATGTAATTAAATTCGACTATTTCATAGTTTTGTCCTCTAGAAAAACATTTGTCATTGTTTTATATGTATATAGGTTTTTATATTACAATATATTGAAACATACATACAGTGGTGGCCAAAAATGGATGAATGGTGTTTCGTATTTAATATTTACAATGTTTTTCAAGCTATATTTTTTTTATATTTTTTTATATTTTAACAAAAACCATAAATCACATTTTAAATTTTTTTTACAGAACTTAGAAAATCCATTATTTTTTATCTAAATTACGAGCTTTTTAACCAGAATATTTTTAAATTTTTTCGGTATGTAGTTAGCAGAACTATAAAATTTTAGTAAAATTCTTTAAGTTTATATGGAAAAAAGTTCAAAACGCCTTCAACAAAAAAAAAACTATTATAAAAAAAATTTATGTAATTTTTCTAAATTCTTTATAAAGTTTGAAAGTGTTATTTATATGGTTCTTGTTAAAGCATAAACCATATTTTTACAAAAAAAAATAGCAAACAAATTTATGCTTGAAAAATATTGTAAATATTAAAAATGATGTTTCGTTTCATCTATTTTTGACCGCCACTGTACATATGTACATACATATATGAATATTTATTATTTATACAACAGTTATTGAATGACTTACGTAATTATTTGTAAATGGACTGATATGACGCACGAACTAATAAAACTTGCTCTCGTTTTGGCTTATATATTTTAATACATATGTACATATGTATGTATGTATATGAACATATTTGTGTCAACATAAGTACGTCCAATCTCAAAAGAAATTGGCAATTATATTTGGCCCACATGTCATTAATCCACATTTCAGTTTATAATATTCAAGCTGAATTTACACTTTGTTTTGCGGATATAGATTTTTCCTTAAAGAGAACTATTTAACTTTAATTTGTCAGTTGCAGAGCTGCCGCGATTACTTGATATTTTCCAAATAGCCTTAAACTAAGTTCAAACAGAAATAATTTCGACTCGATTTATATCTCATTTGAGTTACTGCTACAAATTGAGTGTTTTCACCACCACGGTTGCCTAAAAATGTTTACCCGATTTACATTCAATTAAGAAGTAATAATTCAAATTTTGTATGACAAATTGAACCTTAATTGAGTAATTAATTAACCGAGTGAAGCCGGCTAATTGTTCGATTAGCTGCCTGTCTGAACTTAGTCTAAGGTTTTATTTGATTGACAAAGTTTATTGGAAGGAATATTAATTTAAATTAAATTAAATTTAAAATATTCTCCTTAAACACACGTGTAGTGTGATACGCAATGATACTAGGAGAAGTAAAAATTTTCCTGTTTCTTAGAATCCAAGCTGATTTTGAAACCAGCATTGACTACAATACGCCCTATCTCAGAAAACTTTTCAAGAACGCCCTATCTCAGAATTGGGTTCAAAAACGCCCGATCTCAGCACATTTTCAATATATTTTCATTTGAGATAGGGCGTTTCTTCAACCAAATTCTGATATTGGGCGTTCTTTAATCAAATTCTGAAGTAGAGAGTTCTCGAAATATTTTCTGAGAACTGGCTGCCGAGATAGGTCGATCTTTCACTCAGTTGTAGATATGTACATACATATATCTAGATATTCCAATTGGTTTCGGGGTAAATTTTAGTCGAGATAGTTGTGGCTGCGGGACACTTTGAAGCCATTTATTTTAATTTCAAACAACTTGTCTCCAATCACCTAACAAAGACGCAAACTTATACATAAAATATTAGTTTTGATAATTTCAATTAAATTCATGATCACATGGCAACTCTTCTCGTGTATACATACAACACTTATACAAAGTGCAAACTCATTTAAGAACTTCGCTACAGTTAACATGTCATTCGAACTTAATAACGTAATGTATACTTAAACGTTTTTACTATGCTTCCAACAAAATAGTATATAAATTTCGTAGAAACGAGGAGTCTAAGGATAAGAGAATGTGAGCGAGAGAGAAATCCGAAAATCAACGAGGAAAGAGAATAACAAAAACAAATTAAATTGTTTAGTATGTGTAGTGCTGTGCTGTGCACACTGTAAAGTCAGCTGGGGAGCAAGTGGAAATGGTAAACAACGAGTTCGCAGAGATTTACGAGACATTGGCATGTGTTAACGATGATAAATTCAAACGAGTAGACACGAATGACACTAATTTGCTCACAATGGCTATTGCATGGGGACGCTGCTTCTAGCAAGTGGGTGGGTAAGTGAGTCTATGGGTATTTGTGTGTGTGTGTGCGTGCTCTTGAGCGCAAAAGCCAACTTTTACTTCGTTTGAATTGAGCGCGTGAGAATGCTTTGAGCTCGCAGTTGTTCGGAGTGGGTAAGTCGATGTTGCGCAACATGTTGCTGGCATTAGCAAGGATGTCTGTTGCTTGACTATAAATAACATTTTAATTTATGTTAGGTAATTTGTCATTGTGTTTTTCCATGAATGGTAGTGGTTGTGGGTGTTATTTGTTTGTGTCTTTGTTGTTTTATTTTTGCGGAAATCTACATGACTTATGTATGTATTTTTTTTAGTGATAATAACTATTTTGCGAAGGCTATATAATTTATTAGTAAATCAGCGAATTCAAACGCTTTATAATCTATGCGAAATATTGTACTTAGTGTGAAAAGTTAGTAAAGTTTTAACTTTAATTTATTAAATTTCGTTGGAAAATTTTAATTTCATTAAGAGCGTCAAATAAAAAGAAATAACAAAAAAACAAGATATTTCTTTCCAAATAACTGATATTGGTTGACAACTGCATATTTTAGTCCAATACCTTGGTCTCCAATTCCATAACTATGTCAGTTTTATATACTTTCGGGAAGGTCACCATTTCATTCGTTTACCTTACCAGTTAATATAAATTTTATATTATAAAAGCTATATTTCTTTCTTTCTTTAAAATTTATTTCCATTTAAATTTGTAAGCACTTATCTTTTTCACATTACATATATGTGTGTAGCGTTGTGTACATACATATCTTCATGTGCAGATTTCAATATCTCACTTCTACATTCATTGGCATAGTAAGTGACTTGAGTTGGGTAAAATCCCAAAACAACTTTCGACAAAGTGCTCACTTTAGTTGCGAGATGTCATTGTGTGCAAGTAGTTGTGTTTGTTCGTGTCATGTATATATGTATATGAATTCTTCGTTCTACCAGCTGACCTATGTACATATGTATGTACTAGCTAGCGTATGAATAAGCATAATAACCCACTGAGCGAAAGGTGTTAAAGTCTAAAGTATTTAATTGCAAATATAATTTCTGTACTTAAGTCGTATGTATTATTAAATTACAAATTCCGTTGCAAGAAAGCATAGACCGAGAAAAAAAAGGTATGATCGAAACGAAATGCCGTTCTCGTCGTTTTGTTGGCAAGAACGCTTAAAAACCCAAACCGGAATAAGAACAAAAAATTTGGGGAGTGTTTTTACAAGAACGAAAGTGAGAACAAAACTGTCTAGAACGTTCTCAACAGAGCGCTGGCGAATTTTCCCAAAGCGAATAATACTTTCGGGAACATTTTTAAGAGAATAAAATGCAAACAAAACTCTCCGGAACGTTCTGGCAAAGAAAAAAACGGTAGCAAAAGTCTAAGGGACTTTCTTTCGAAGAACAAGTTGGAAACCAAAGTCTCAGGAATAAGCTATTCGCGAAGAATGAAAGCGAGAACAAAATTTTTCTCATAGTGCTGGATTACCTTGAAATGAATATTAAAATAAAAATAAAAAATATAAGTATAGACAATTACGTTAATTAACTCAACGAAATATTTAAGACATGGACTTTTCTTGCACGGAAAATGAAAAATTGTTCCATAAATGGATAGTTCGCCCTAATGATAAACGATCTGGAACTTAAAATGATCAAGCATTTCTCTGACCTAGAATTAACAATCGTCATTATCACTGTAATGCTTTTTCACACCAACTCGCAGAGGCCCCTCTCATTATTAACGGTAAATTCTCAAAACTTATGTTCTCGGTTTGTCCTCGAGCAGAACGATCTCCAGATTTTTGTTTTTCTTTGGTTCTACTTGAAAAGGTTTTGGATACTTTAGTTCTTATTGGAAATGATGCTGAAAGTTTCTTTCTCATTCTGTTGCTATTGAGAACATTTTTGAGAGTTGTGTTCCCATTTTGTTCTTGTTAGTGTCTTATTTGACCTTATACCAGTTAAAAATAAATTTTTTGCTGCACAAATTTGTGAATTCTGTATAAATAAAAAGTAGGAAATTTCATAATAACCTGATTTGGTATGGAATCGTTAAAGCTTCTCCTTGATACCCAATTTAACATGTATCCCGTACCCAGAACAATCTTTCGTCAGCACAAAGCACAAGAATGGTACTGCCCTTTTCAACCTGCTAGATAATCGTCAAATTCGTTCAATGCCTTCAAGTCTCCGGGGTCGAGCTTCTATGAGCGCAAACTGCAAGAGGAGTGGCCGGAGAGAGCTTTCATATTTCACCTAAGAACTTGAATCCAATCACTCTGTCTTTGTTTCCGGGATCGAAAACAATTTCATATAAAACTTACTCTTCGGTAGAGCTATCGCGGCTGAGCGAGGCAGTGCCTGCTCGCAGCGTTGAGTTAACAAGGGCAACCTGCTAGTTATGTTCCTTTAATCTCTGTTCTGACTCCCTGTCCATACTGCACTGAAGCACTGCCTGCAATCAGGCTCAGGGGTGACGGTTGACAAACAATCTTTGCATCCGAACATACAAAATTTCGATTTCCGTCATAATTACATAGATCCCTGCGTCTCTAAAATAGCTCGAAAGCAGCTGAGGTCACTTAACGTGCGCTCATAATTGGCCTAATTGACTTATGTAAGTCTATAAGTTGCAAGCCATATAGACATTGCAGGAAACTGGTACACTCCTGGACAGCAAAACCTCATGACAGTACGGCGAACATCTGGCGGAAACTATTATGTACATGCGGAATTGCAAAGGCCTTCATGCAAAGGGGGGATCGCGGGCAAAGTAACGAGCTGCTTATTGTTTATTGAAAAGCTACAGCTCTGGATTTTGATGGGAGCTCTGACAGCTCACTGTTCGATGGCAATTTACGCGGTGCGGCTAAAGTCTCAATACTTTCACGAGGATAAGATTGAAATATTGTATCTTGGCTCGTATTCTATAATCAATTCTCAGGAACTCCGGGGGTATTGACAATAGCCATCTCCGAAATTAATTTCCTGCATTTCATCGATTGAGTAGTGCCCGTGTCGTTCAAAATGTCTATAACGTCTAAGTGTGTTCCCGATTTCCTTGCTGAAGTTTAGTCGTTAATGCTTGCTGGGGGTATTGCTCATGCTCTGAGATTTCCTTGAATTGAATATGGGTGATTCCATCAGCATAATTTAATGCTGTTTTTGCATTATTCACTTTTCGTATCTAAGATACGGTGTGGTTGATTGTCTCGGTACAAACACACACAAGCGGGGAAAATTGGGCGTTGGGCGGGCGTTTAGGAAAATTTCGTCCTTTATTGCTGTGCTGTGCTGTGCTGCTCCCATTTCTGCACAGCTAACTTTGGTATCAACTATTTATTAACATCCTACTTATAATTCCACTTTATACACCTACATACACCAGCACTGTTAATGTTTACACATACATATAATATTTGTATCCTCATCACAACTTAATGTCATTGCCTGCTGGCTCGAGGAAGTCGAATTCGTCATTTTTATAGTTAGGTTTATATACATACATACATACATACATCTGTCATACATGATTGCATATAAATGTATATAGATTTGTATGAATGATGCCATCTGAAACTGCCAAGAGCACCCCGTATGTTGTATGTAGAATAATCGATACAATAATAAGAAGCTTATTCTTGACGCTGATAGCAGTTATAATGGATGGGTGGATTTTTATATCCTTGCGCATGAATAAATGAAGCTAAAAATTTACAGTCATACATAACTATGTACATACGTATGTAATCTGTTCACACACTTGTATAATGCTTTTCAATATTTTTTACGCTCATCCGTTTGGTGACTGTACATTCCATACGGTTATTTTCTTTTGTTACTCTTTCAGCTCGTAAGAGTTGCATGAGCTTTCTTGTTTTGACATCATCGTAGATTATAGCTTCGTAAGAATTTCGCAATATTAAATTGTTGACTCGCTTATTATATTTTGAGTCTTTTCATTTGTGTGGATGAGTATTTTTTATACCCGAGCGCACTTGTGCATAAGGGTATATTAACTTTGTTCGCATAACGGTTGTTTGCAACAGCGAGATAGATATATGTATGTATACAAATGTATACACAAATGCTCAGGAAAATGTAAAAACTACGATATTTCAGTAAATATTGGATCCAAATTGTTGAAAATTAGTATGTAAAGTAGAATTTTTGTGAAAATAGTATTAGTACGAAATTTTTGGAAAATGGGCGTGACTCCGCCCACTTATGATGAAATGCTAAATCAGTAACTACTGAAGCTTATTGACTCAAAATCGATAATTACAATAACCACTTAGCAGAAAATTAGATTATTATACATTTTTGGATAATGGGCGTGGCGTGATTTCAATATTTCTGATTTTTTTTATGTTTCTTTCTTATTAATTTGAATAATATTTAATCCTTTTTAATGAATTTTTATCTTACATATGTATGTATGTGCATATATGTGGCTTAAAAACTGGCTTGTATAGTTTTCTGCAATTAGTGTACTTATAAAATGTTTGGATATTTTTTATATATCATTTTAAGACGTACAGTTTTTGTTTGTGTTTGGTGACGCTTAGATAAATTTGTTTAGAAACATTTTTGTGTAATAATTTCATCCTGGAGATTTCGTGTAAATAGGACTTCTATGCAGTTTTTTGGGTTAAGAAGTTCAACAGAATTATTTGTCGTACAATTTCAGGGTTCCTTTTTGCAAACTAAGTACCAAAAATTAAAAATAAGATTTGTTTAATAACAAAGATGTACCTTTTAACTCAATAAAATCAAAAACTTAGTAGGCCAATATCTTGAAAAAGACATCACCGGACAAAACTGAGAATGCAGTTTATCTACATTTGAATATGTACTACTTCGTGGGCTTATATGCTAGCAAAAATTTCGCGCTAAGTTCACTCATAATGTAATAGCCTGGAAACAAAGATATTAAACATCCAAACTCGGCTAAAGAACGAGTGTCAAGCTCAATCTGTGAATGGCCAGTTAAGCAATCTATATTATTTTTCAACAATCAAGAGATTTTCGATGACTACAATTCAGAGTTGTATAACATAGTTTTTTCAACTCAAATTTATGAACAACTTTGAAGGTAATGGCGAGAAAAGCACGAAAAAGTATTAACAGCAGCCGCAACCACCACATAAATAGCAGCAAATTCACGAAACTATGCCAAAGTAAATTCATTAAAATTTATCTAACCACGCATATGTATGTGCGTACATACATACATACATACATACATATCTATGGACATACTCGTATACATATATGGCATAAAATTTCAAATATTCATGCATAACCCTTGCGTAAGTGAACGCCATATCCGCAGTGCAGCATTATTACCGCCGCCACGTGGGCACGTGCTTCAACGATGCGTCACGTCAATTTAATTAGCAGAAATACCATCATAAAATATTTAAATCATTCGCCTAAAAATATTTCAACGGAAGGTGTAAGGAGTGAAATACTCAAAGGACTTATGCTAACAAGTATACGTGAAGGCGCTCAAGCGTACACACACACATATGTACATACATATGTATGTAAGTGTGTATGCATGAAGTATGTCTGTCGCCTCATATGACAACTTTGTTGTAAATCAATTAACGCCAGCAAAGCTAGGGGTGTGTTTGGGGCAACTTCCGGCATGTTATGCATTTATGTGCGCGCCCATAAATTATGAAGGGAAGAGCGAACATACATATGGGAAGTTACATAAATAGTAAAATATGATTACACAAGTTTTTACTTCCTGCCTATGGCGCGCGTGGTTGCTGCAAATTTAACAAATAATTGACCAACAGCTGTTTAGGATAAAAGCCTACAAAAGCACTTGCAAAAGAGTGGAATGGCACATTTTTGCAATCAAATAACTCAATCTAGAAATATTGCTCATTTGAGGGTTGAAAATTAAAAAAAAGGAAAGCAGAACAAAAAAGCATATAAAAAATACTTAAAATAACATAAAGGATGTCCGTTCTCCCAGTGTCAGTCAGACCAAACAAGTTCAAACGAATCTGCAACGGAAATGAAATGCCACTTTAATTTTAATTTGCTTATCCTTTCGGCATTGTCCGTCCATAGTCAGTTAAACGTGTGCAAGTATACGTATGCTTGTATGCACATATACATATATATAAGTATATTTAAACGTGTGTACATATTTTTGCTCACAAACAATAATTGGCTGCATACACAAACGTATGTATGTATGTATGTACTTGCACAAGTGTGTTTATACTTTATAGCATCAAGTTGGGCACGTTGCCTCCAAATGACTGTGTAAAGGAAGAAATACTTATATGTATATACATATGCATGCGTACATACATATATGCAGAGCTGTAAGCTCGTTGGCTCGACTACCCAGCCTTGCTGGCTTGACATGCTAGCGCTTGAAAATACCGGAAATATGTTACAGTGTGTGACATCGCAAATTAACTCCAGTGCCCTGTGGGGAAAATCTCTAGCTCTAAACTGGTGCGCTTCTAGTACATTTAGATCCAGTACTGGTTCGCGCTAAATCTCTTTTGCATGCAAAACAACTGGCGAATTTAACATGGCGATATCCTAGGGGGTGTCAATTTCCCCCCGTTGCATCCGTTTTTCGATGGTTCCGAACTGGTCATAAATTCTATAGTTCTAAAATCCACAACTTTTCAATATTTTTCGGTTCTTCCGTGAGTGCGATTTTAAATTATTTTCAAAGAATTTACACACATACCTTTGGCTGAAACAAACTGGAATTTATTCCAGACGGTCCCAAGTTGTCAAAATGTTAGCACAAATTTTTTGTGTTTTGCATTACCAAACTATGAAAAAGCATCTGCGAAGTGCAGAATGAATGCGTATTTGAACGAAAAAGCCGCCAAACACATATCTATGTAAAGTAAATAAGCCCCCCGCTGCATCCCTTGTTCGATAGATCCGAACAAGTTCTGCATCCCTTTTTCTAAAACTCCTAAACAATTCTAAATTCGTCATCTCAGATATAAATTTCTAATGAAAAAAGTGAATTAAAATAGTTTTTTAGAAGTACCACATTTCGCTGAGTTGGAACTGGATCTAGTTACTGTCGGACTGGTTCATTTTTGGCGATAAAAACTAGTACGGAACTAGAAATTTGATTGCCCCTTTCTCTGCAGGGCGTGCTTTCTACTCAACTTCTCATACTCCGTCGCGTTATCGTTATAGCTCATGGTTTCTTACCTTACCTGCTATAGACAAATGTGTATACATAAGTATGTATGAATGCAGTGCTCTTTTAGACATTTTTATCTAGCTTATTCTATAGTTGTTTATTCTTCTACACTTTACATGAGTTAAGTGGCAGTGTCAAAGTTGCAAATATGCTTACATACATATATATATATATGAATATTTGTGCGAATATATACTCTGCCATATGTACATTAAGGTGGTCCAAAAATGCATGTGGAAATAGTAAAGTCGGAATTTTAATGCTCTTACAACCTAGGATTGTTCTAAATCGAAAAAATATAACCCTGTTTATTTCTATTTCGAAATAAAAAAATATTTAGAAGTCGCTCAAAACGCTTTATGTAATTTTCCACGTATGCCACATGTATGCCACGATAAGTGGCAATTGAAAGCTAACAAAATTCTGCCTAAACCGTGTATACATCACTTTTCCATAGGCTTAATAATTGGTCAGAAATTATTTAATCATTCCAGATTTTTTTTCTGTTTTTTGATGAAAAAATTTCTCAGGAAAAATAATAAAAAAATAACAAATTCTGTATAAATTTTTTATATTTAATTATTATTTATGTTAAGAATAATAAAATCGATGTACATATAAATAGTAAAAAAGGAATATGATCAGAAAATAGTGTATGTACATGGCGTATGAGTAACATTCTTTTCTGTCCATATTTGATAAAAAAAAATAATTTCCATTTTTTGGCTTTCATTTGATACATTTCATATTAAAATTGTCAAATCGGTGCGTAAGATATACGCATATAGATTAAGTGGAACCACTTTTTTTTTAGCTGAATAACGGTAATTTGAAAGTTTCTCAAAAATCTATGCATAAAAAATATTTACCCGATTTTCGGTATCAGCGAGCGATTCTACATACATACATATGAATTGGATATGGGCATCCAGTGAACAAAAACAAAAAAAAAAATGAAATTTGTGATCCAATCATATTTTTGGGTGAAGTCATTACATATAATCAATTTGAATAACTCCGATGGAAAAACAGTATCGATTGTATTTTTCGTATGAATAGTGATGCACCCTAATGTAGATATGTATACCTAAATATCTGCTTGCTACATTTTAACCAGTTCATTCGGGTTACACACATTTGTATATACATACATACAATAGATACGATTATCTTCTAACATTTTACCCAGCAATTTTGCCTGTATCCTTGTCAGTGCCAATTGGTAGTTGCTTGCCAGTGTTGCTGTTATTTCTATTCGGAGTTTTTGTTGCTACTAGTAGTGCTTTTGCCGTCACTAGCCATTTTGCTATAACTAGTATACATATATATGTATGTATGTCGCTACGTATATACTTCACTTTCTTTCCTTTTTTCATTCCATCTCATCGCTATAACTGTTATTCAACTACCATTTTATATGTCATGAATAAAGAATGCAATAGATTTCGGCTGACTGACCTCGTTGCCTTTAACATTTTTGGTTTTTTTTTTTGCAAATTCTATTTAGAGAAAGTTATATGAACTATTTAAATATTTTATGAAGCATAGATAGAAGTGGCCATTTCAGAGACTCGATTGGCTAGCAGTAAGTAAATACTTAACGTTATTAAATAAGTAGTTTTACTGTTGAATTGATGTAATTTTTATTGCTAATAAAGTAATAAAACTTAAATTGATGGGAATAAGTACGAACGTAAAACGCCAGATTTTTACTTGAATACCCGAAAAGGATATGATTCGGTAGGAAAAGGGAATTTAATTTTCAAGAAGTAGAAGAATGTGAACAGCTAAAAACTACCTGCGATGTTTGTGGAGTTGCCACTGTTTTAGAAAGAGCCACAAGTGAATTAGTTTAAATTGGTATCGATTATTTTACCGATGGACATAGATTGCGATGAAAATTTCGATAACATTTACCATAACGAATATAAGTATGTATCAGTAAAATTGAAAAATAATAAATTGCGCTCACATTTTGTTTTCTTTTCCCGCTTTACGAGCACCACTCATTTATTTTACGATTCAAATTCAAATTACGCCCATAAATTATCTCATAACTCCATTCATCAAATCACAAAAGCTATGTAAACAAGTTCATATCAAATCCTACAGCAATTGTTAAAGAAACAGCAAATGCATAGTACAAATACGTATGTAAGTAAACTCCTATTAAATAGCCGCGAAAGCCACCACCAGAAGAATTTAATCAAATCCACTTTCCAGTGTCTCCCTTCGGCATTCGGGCCACTACGGCATTGCCAAGCCATATTTCCCCGACAGTTGACAAAGCGTAACTTTATTATTGTCGTAACGCCCACACCACCACACCACCACACCACCACGCCACATGCCTGTCAGCCACCTAGCCCAGCCACTACATAGCTACTCACACAATCTGCAAATTCTACAAACTGCTGACGACCCATCGAATGTTAGTGCTCGAAGTGACGCTGGCTGGCTGCATCGAATTGCCGCATAATAAAGCTAGAAGCCAAACGTTCAAACCCGTGGCCTTTGAATGGCTGCCACCCTCATCGTGCAAACAATGACACAATAGACTTACCAGACATATACATATGTACATACCCACATCGCCATATTACACAAACACGTGCGCGCACACACACCCACAATCGTCGCGTAGTTGTATTTAGTAACGAGTGCTGCTTGTTATAAAATAAAAGCCCAAAATTGCTTGAAAATTGCGACGGATCAGAGAAAATGTCATCGTTTTCCCTTATTTACTTAACGACATCCGTTTAAACGTTTCCCAAGTTTACTTTTTTGTTCGCTGGATTTGTTCTATTTGCTTTCTTATTGCTAGTACGCTTGTTTCTTTCGCCTTTTCGATTTAATAGCGCACATACAGATAATAACAATATCCTTGAAATGAACGATTGAGCACTTGATACTTGTGTGTGTGTGTGTGTGCTCTTTTATTTATAAATAACAGCGAGAGTGAACTAAGTGCGTAACACTCCGTTTTTCTATATGTGTGTATGTAAATGCATTAGGGTGGTCTAAAAATAAGATTTTTTTGAGTATGCAGTTTTGGAGCCTATTAAATTCTATTGCGTTGATTTTTGGCAATTTTTTAACGCATTTCTTTACATATATATTACATACATACATATAGAATTTTTTTTGTATGGAAAAATGCGTAATACAGTCAGAAAAAAAATATCTAAAATCAATTACGCAAATTAAAACTTGCACTTTTTTATAGTATTAGGAATTAATGGGCCTTTAAACTGCATACTCAAAAAATTCTGAAAAATCCTATTCAAAAGTTGGAAAATTTAGATGCAACTTTGCAATTAAAAAAATTTGCGTCTAAAAGATTTTTTAGCCATTCTTTGACAACAAATTGTAATTCCTCGGTTAAAAATCTACAAGAAAAGTCCATAAAACCAACCACCCAAATTTTTTTGTTGAAGTTAGCCAGCAAAGTATTAATTTTTTCGAAAGTTAATTTTTAAACAATTTTTTTTGGGGGGGTTGAATATAATATTTACATAATGGCACTATTTTTACCATTTGAACCCATATTTTTCGATAGTTCTATCTTATTCTTATTGAGAGATTTATGATTTTGTCTATCGACACTCTCGAATCGTACACTGTGCGCCCCCAGAATTATAGAAAATGGAGAAAAGAAGCATTTTTTTTTCGAAATCGGTTAATATTTGCTTTGAAGTTTTCCGTGTATTTAACATGGCGAAAATAAATTTCTTCGTGGAATGGCTTGGTCGCAATTAGAGTCGGTTATGACGTCTTCATAGGGTAATCTGATCTTTGACCCCTGTGCGTTACGCCTTAACGACTCCCATCGGGACCAAATTGTGTATGTGATATATTTGACTATAGTTGCATCGACGTAGGGGTGGAGACTTAAGAAATCGAATGTAAAGGACCACCCTAATGCACGTATGTACATACCTATGTATTTATATAACAAATATATTCCCTTTTGAATAATAACTGCGATGTATAGCCATAACTCAGTCAATAAAATTTGAGGAAGAGATGCATCTACGCTAAAGAAAAATTGATTGATTTGAATTGTGTTTAAACGTATGTATGTATTTGTATTTTTTTGTGCGGTTATACGCAAAATAGTTAAGTACATAGAAGTAATGCATGGAAATGACATTTGTGGTTTAAAAGGAAAACAACCTTTGAATATATTGATTGTCATTATGATTGAAGGAATAATTCAATCGGGCGATTAATAGCTAAAAATATCTAACAATATAAGTATGCATGTTTTGTAGTTTTCCCTTGTGTACAGTCACTCCTTTAACCATCGGGTAACGACGAGAAGTTTTAAGCATGGCTGCAAACCGGTTTTCGATCCGAACCGGCGCCTTTTCGGGCTTCGTACCAAACCACGAACCGAACCATTTTTATATTTTGATATCCCAAAACCGAACCGAAAAGCACTCAAAAAATGGTTCGATCGATTCGAAATCCACTAAAGCATTTTTCAAGTTTTGTAATACATACACAACTTTGCCTAAAAATGCAATCCTTTGCAAACATTTTTGATTTTAATCTATATGAGTTATAATTTCGTCCATATAAAAAATGCTTGGAATGTTTTTATATGGATGAAACTACATATCACAGTCTGCAAAAAGAACAAAAAAAAATTGGTGCCAATTTTAAGGCATGTTATTAAAACTGGCACTCATCATATTACATAAAAGTTGAATGAGATATAAAACTGCATAATCGATTTTTTTTTTTATTTCTAATTAAAAAGTCTGAACTAATGAATGAAATCTTATTGAGGTTTGTATATTTTTTCTAACTTTCGTGCAAAGTTGGGAATTAAACTTAGTAGTTGTGGTTGTATATTGAGCTATACTTTTATACAAAAAATAATAAACATTAAACCAATAAAAAAAAAAATACCGAAAATGAGCCAAGATTTTGAGTGTCAATTCAATATGTTGAAAAGACTCACGACTTGTCCAAACCCTAAAACAAAAAAAATTACTAATATTTTTCTAATTTCGCCTTAATTGCGTTGATTTTAAATATTATTTTTTTTTGCTGAGGTTATTACGCATTTTTTTATACAAAAAATTTGTCGAACATACATGTTTGGAAGAAAATCCGTGAAAAAGTTTCCTAAAAATTAACTTGAAATTTAGAATTTTTTTCTAGAAATTCTTACTAAAAAGGTTTGCAATTTAGATGAAACCTTGAACAATTTTCATAATTGTTGAACAAAGTTTTAAACTTGCATTTATGCGGTTTTTGTTAGACGATGAACTATAGGTACTTAAAAAAAAATAAACATTAAATAAACGAAAACACAAAATAGCCATAATTGTTAAAATATCGCGTCCTAGTTTATTTTTACACCACTATGCTCCATGTAGATATTTGAATTTGATCTCAATAACAAAGCATTTAATTTTTATAAATGTACATAGATTTGTTATATTTTTGTAATATTCGTATCCTTTAGCATAAAAAAAATTTTACCATTTGAACCGAACCTAACCGCAGTTCAGCAGTATTCATGAGCCGGTTCTTGACCTGGTACAAGCTTTTTCTAAGTGGTTTGAACCACTCAACCGAACCGCACCGTTTGCAGCCCTGGTTTCAAGAGACATTACCAGCCGAAAAAGATATTTCTATCATACAGCTATAAATATTTTTCCTTTCCAAAATACAGTGGCGAGCAGAAATGAGTACATGGAGGAAAATAATGCATAGTAAAAATAAATATTTTATATTTGATTATCGTTTAAATATGTTCGTATTTAAAAATAATATTTTCATACCAAAATTTAGCACGCACGTATTTGAGTGTTCACATCTGAGTATATACATACATATATGTAAGTGTGTCAAGCGTCTTTGCGCCCTCAGCTACATCCAAACATCAGCATGGTGATCTCTAGGAATGCACTAATCGCGTGCATGTCAATCCCATTTGCACTTCCAGCCA
Source organism: Rhagoletis pomonella (assembly GCF_013731165.1). NCBI lineage: Eukaryota > Metazoa > Arthropoda > Insecta > Diptera > Tephritidae > Rhagoletis > Rhagoletis pomonella. The sequence continues at coordinate 29,459,929 of NW_023458558.1, forward strand.
CCAAATCCACCAAATAGATTTTGTCCGAGCCCAATAAAGCTCGCCATTCGTTTCCCTTATTTGAAAACTGAAGAAAATTGGAAATACCAAGTGAATCCAAGCCATTCTCCATCTGGATTTTTTATCCCAGAAAAGGCCATGCTCTTCCTCTGCTACAACTTGCGAGTACCACACAGTTTATAAGCTTCAGGCTGCTCCATATAACCAAGCAAGTTTTTCTTAGATTTTTCCTGCCTGGCTTTTTGTAAATCGTTTTACACGTTACCACGTAATAAAATGTATAAAAATGTTGTATTTATAAAAAAAATTTCATACAAACTCACTTACATATAAATACTCGTATTCATGATAATAATAAGAGTAACAACAATGTTCCACACTTGAGTCCATGCGGTTAAGGACATAGAATGTATTTATTTATATTTGTATTTTATCGTTCGAAAATATGAGCATAAGCGACGTTGTGAACTGAAAATGTTGCACCTAACATTCGTAAGCTTTTATTAAAATATGTATGTATTTTATTTACTGGCAAGCGTTGCAGAAATTCTTACAACTACTCTAAGAGATATATATCAACACTTAATATGTATGTATGTAGCACAGTCACATTCGACCTGCTTTCATATCGCACACGAACTTCAAAGGTGACACAACTCAAAATTACCGCGTTTGTCAGAAAATGCGAAAAACTATTTGCTAGCACATGCTAATCATATGGGCCAGGCAGACTTTAACTTAAGTTTTTTCAACAAATTATAACAAAAATTTGCTCCAGATTTTGCTGAAAGGTAAATAAAAGCTCTGCATACATTTTTAGTGCATAATTTCAAAAATGCAAAATTTTCAATTGTGTCACTTCTGAAGTTCGTGTGCGATATATATGTATGTCCTTCTGCAGGGGAAACTCTGCCAAACGCGCGACTCTAATGTGAAAATTGCGAAATAAAATTGAATTTGTGACAAATTTATTCTCGTTGCAACAAACGCGCTTACATAAAAGCGGATAAAAAACTGACTTGAAATATTTATTTGCGTATATATATGAATGTATTTGTGTGGCAGGAAAGCTTACCCAGTGGGAATTAGGAGCACGTAATAATACCTTATTAGCAACTTACTCTTCACCTGGCAGTCATTACCATTTCCCTGCCGAACGTCCCTTACTTTTGCAAAGGCATGGCCGCCTTATGTAAGTAGGAATTTAGAATGTACATTTGGTATCAGACATACTTCTGAGCCGCTTTACAAAGTAAGTTACGTGTAATGCAGAGCAGTCGCTCGGAGTAGTTCGGTGCTTGGAAATAACTTCGGCTGCACCTTATTTTGCAACTGACAACGTAATGTGTCTTCGGAGGTGTTCATTTTGCCCTTTACTAGTAGATGACATTGGCCATGATGACAATTTTGGTACTAAAAACTGAAAGAAAACATGGCTTACCTCGCAAGGTGCTTACCTATTTTCCCAGTGGGTAGCCACTCATGCATATGAACTTATGTATGTGAAAGTATTACTATGTGTACAAATGTAAGTATGAGGAATTCTTCGCCAACTGAAGCGCCCCTTTCTCCAAAACTGGTTCAGGTAAAAAAATAACTCGGTAGTTTTTTCAAATCCAATATTCGTTGACATTTATTGCTCGGATATAATCATAAATGTTGGAAATTCAAAATGGCGGATAAATGTTCGAAAATTCATTCATCTCTCTCCTGACTTTTTTACATAAAGATATTTTGCATCGAGCGGGGATTTGGTTGACGAAGAATGCCTCATATGTATGGACATAGAGTTTAACTGGTAAAATAGGTGACTACCAGCTGTGCTGGTTCACTTTTATAAGCAGCAACAAACGTATGCAACCAAGGTGATTCACGCGTATTCACGTACATATATACATTATGTTTATAAAATACATGTGCTAAATATTGCAATGGTAATTGTATCATTTTGCTTGCCACGTCAGGTGAGATTGCGACATGAGCGATTGAAGTTACATATGAATTCACATAGACACATAAATACGAGGCAAGTATGTATGTATGTAGGTTGCCCATACGTCCAAGCACCCACGCTATGCACACACTTCTCAAGTGCTTGTGCCAAAGGTAAAGCCGAAAGCCAATTCGTTTCAAGCAATGTTACAGTTGTACTCGTACAAACTGAGTTAGTAATATACATATGTATAAGAAACAAACACTCACATGCGCACTCTAATGGGTATGTGAAAAGTTTGCAACGAATAAATGGTAGGATATATGTATGTATAAAGCAGCCGAGCCCAGCGCAGGGCACTTGCTTATGGAGTTCTGCTGGCGTCCAAATCCTGTGCATGCCAATTTGTTGCTACATACTTGCATGTCTGTGTGTTTTGAGTGTGCTACAGCTGCCGGCTTGCAATATGTGCTAGCTATATTTCTGTATGAGTTATATGCACATACATAGGTATGCACATTAGGGTGGTCCAAAAAAAAAGTAAAGTCGCAATTGTAATGCTCTTACCCCCTAGAATTGGTCGATACCGAAAAAAATCACCCCTCTTTTTTTATTTTGAAATCAAAAAAATATTTGGAGGTCGGTCAAAGCGCTCAAGGTTTTCCACGTATTTTTATATGGGGAAAAAACCACTTTTCGTAGAAATGATATAGAATTCATGAAAATCAATATTTTTTGAACGGAAAACTCTGTTTATCTTTAGGAGACTTTCAATAATAATATCCAATTGTTTATTTAACCATTTTTTAATACTAACGATTTTTTATTGGTCGCTCCATTACATTTTTCGAGGTTTTCTTTGGGGGTTTTTGGCGGACCTATAAATTATATTTGCAATAAAAAAAATGGTTAAATAAATAATTGGATGATGTATTGTGGAACGATTTTCCGTCATCCCTCCACAATACATCATACTCCTACCCTGTCGGAAACACAAACAACCAAAAAGAAATAATTGGGTATTATTACTGAAACAGAGTTTTCTGGTAGAAAAATATTGATTTTTAACTTTTCTAAAGTTGCTTTTTTCCCCCATATAAAATACATGCAAAACTTTGGGCGCTTTCAGCGACCTCTAAATATTTTTTGATTTCAAAAAAGGGGCTATTTTTTCGGTATAGAACAATCCGACTTTACTTTTTCACATGCATTTTTGGACCGCCCTAATGTATGTATATATATAGTTATTATAAAGTTTGAATTGTTTTTCACCGTTCAGTGACTTTATTTTGCTTATGTATAAGTATTTTTGGTCGTTGTTTTATAGCCACTTTCTACTCCTTTAATACGGTTCATTGTTATGAGTAAACGTACTATGTATTTTTAAGTTGCTAGTGACTTTTTCGTACGTGTACATGTGTTGTTTAGCTTAGTATGCATACAAGGTAATTTTAATGTGTGGTTTTAACTTCTAAGAAGCTTCCATTATACGAATGCAGTTTGTGTTGTTTGCTAACAGTTCATTTTTCAAAGTTTCTGTCAGTTTATTTGGTTAGTTGTTACATGTTTTATAGGATTTCAAAT
>NW_023458558.1:29463545-29466290 GCF_013731165.1 Rhagoletis pomonella
GACTTTGTTGCTTTTCAATTTTTCCTAATAAACAATCGTGGTACAAAAGCTCAATAAAAATATTAAAAATAAAATGTTAACAAGCCACAATAACATTGACAAGCTGCGTAAATGTAGTTCATTCAATTTCAAACTCAATTTGTTAGGCCACAGACTCTAGTTTATGACAACCTTCATTTGAAATCCTATAAAACATGTAACAACTAACCAAATAAACTGACAGAAACTTTGAAAAATGAACTGTTAGCAAACAACACAATCTGCACTCATATAATGGAAGCTTCTTAGAAGTTAAAACCACACATTAAAATTACCTTGTATGCATACTAAGCTAAACAACACATGTACACGTACGAAAAAGTCACTAGCAACTTAAAAATACATACGTTTACTCATAACAATAAACTGTATTAAAGGAGTAGAAAGTGGCTACAAAACAACGACCAAAAATACTTATACATATGCAAAATAAAGTCACTGAACGGTGAAAAACAATTCAAACTTTATAATAACTATATATACACATTAGGGCGGTTCAAAAATGCATGTGAAAAAGTAAAGTCGGATTGTTCTATACCGAAAAAATACCCCCTTTTTTTGAAATCAAAAAATATTTAGAGGTCGCTCAAAGCGCCCAAAGTTTTACATGTATTTTATATGGGGAAAAAAGCAACTTTAGAAAAGTTAAAAATCAATATTTTTCTACCAGAAAACTCTGTTTCAGTAATAATACCCAATTATTTCTTTTTGGTTGTTTGTGTTTCCGACAGGGTAGGAGTATGATGTATTGTGGAGGGATGACGGAAAATCGTTCCACAATACATCACCCAATTATTTATTTAACCATTTTTTTATTGCAAATATAATTTATAGGTCCGCCAAAAACCCCCAAAGAAAACCTCGAAAAATGCAATGGAGCGACCAATAAAAAATCGTTAGTATTAAAAAATGGTTAAATAAACAATTGGATATTATTATTGAAAGTCTCCTAAAGATAACCAGAGTTTTCCCTTCAAAAAATATTGATTTTCATGAATTCTATATCATTTCTACGAAAAGTGGTTTTTTCCCCATATAAAAATACGTGGAAAACCTTGAGCGCTTTGACCGACCTCCAAATATTTTTTTGATGTCAAAATAAAAAAAAAGGGGTGATTTTTTTCGGTATCGACCAATTCTAGGGGGTAAGAGCATTACAATTGCGACTTTACTGTTTTTGGACCACCCTAATTTGCATACCTATGTATGTGCATATAACTCATACAGAAATATAGCTAGCACATATTGCAAGCCGGCAGCTGTAGCACACTCAAAACACACAGACATGCAAGTATGTAGCAACAAATTGGCATGCACAGCATTTGGACGCCGGCAGAACTCCATAAGCAAGTGCCCTGCGCTGGGCTCGGCTGCTTTATACATATATATATCCTACCATTTATTCGTTGCAAACTTTTCACATACCCATTAGAGTGCGCATGTGAGTATTTGTTTCTTATACATATGTTTATTACTAACTCAGTTTGTACGAGTACAACTGTAACATTGCTTGAAACGAATTTGCTTTCGGCTTTACCTTTGGCACAAGCACTTGAGAAGTGTGTGCATAGCGTGGGTGCTTGGACGTATGAGCAACCTACATACATACTTGCCTCGTATTTATGTGTATGTGAATTCATATGTAACTTCAATCGCTCATGTCGCAATCTCACCTGAGGTGGCAAGCAAAATGATACAATTACCATTGCAATATTTAGCACATGTATTTTATAAACATAATGTATATATGTACGTGAATACGCGTGAATCACCTTGGTTGCATACGTTTGTTGCTGCTTATAAAAGTGAACCAGTCACCTATTTTACCAGTTAAACTCTATGTCCATACATATGAGGCATTCTTCGTCAACCAAATCCCCGCTCGATGCAAAATATGTTTATGAAAAAAAAAAATCGGGAGAGTTGATGAAGGAATTTTCGAACATTTATCCGCCATTTTGAATTTCCAACCTTTATGATTATATCCGAGCATTAAATGTCAACGAATATTGGATTTGAAAAAACTACCGAGTTTTTTTTTACCTGAACCAGTTTTGGAGAAAGGGGCGCTTCAGTTGGCGAAGAATGCCTCATACTTACATTTGTACACATAGTAATACTTTAACATACATAAGTTCATATGCATCAGTGGCTAAGCTTTCCTGCCACACAAATACATTCATATATATACGCAAATAAATATTTCAAGTCAGTCTTTTATTCGCTTTTATGTAAGCGCGTTTGTTGCAGCGAGAATAAATTTGTCACAAATTCAATTTTATTTCGCAATTTTCACATTAGAGTCGCGCGTTTGGCAGAGTTTCCCCTGCAGAAGGACATATATATCGCACACGAACTTCAAAAGTGACGCAATTGAAAATTTTGCATTTTTGAAATTGTGCGCTAAAAATGTATGCAGAGCTTTTATTTACCTTTCAGCAAAAGTTGGAGCAAATTTTTGTTACAATTTGTTGAAAAAACTTAAGTTAAAGTCTGCCTGGCCCATATGATTAGCATGTGCTAGCAAATAGTTTTTCGCATTTTCTGACAAACGTATAATTTTGAGTTGTGTCACCTTTGAAGTTCGTGTGCGATATGAAAGCAGGTTGAATGTGACTGTGCTATATATACACATACTAAGTGTTGATATATATCTCTTACAGTCGGTTTCACCAAATTTGTTCATTGCAAATTAACTCGGATTTA
>NW_023458558.1:29466390-29468416 GCF_013731165.1 Rhagoletis pomonella
GGTTGTTGTTGTCAATTCTATACATCCATTTGCTTATTTGCTTTTTTGTATAGTTTCAGGCAGGCTCTTCCTAAACTATGTATTTGTCAATGTTATTGTGGCTTGTTAACATTTTATTTTTAATATTTTTATTGAGCTTTGTACCACGATTGTTTATTAGACTTTGTTAGACAGCCCATTTCATACTTTAGCCCACAAAGTGAATGGTTAATTTGAAAACAAAACACTAAGCATCGAGGCGCTGTGGTAATAGTGGTAAGCAGTGCGCGCTTCCACTCCGCAGCGCCTGGGTTCAAAACCCTGGTGAAAACAACATCGCAAAAAAAAAAAATGTGAAAAAAAGGTTCAGATCACAGTTCTTATATTTAATCCTAACGGACCACCCTAATTTCAGTAAATTAAAGCTCATCATAATTAATTAAACTTGGAAGTGTTTCGATTATTCCAGTAGAACAATTTCCATATTGCCAAATGTGCTAGGTGTCAGCGGAAAATGTAGCAAGGTCCCTAAGTTCAACAAAAAACAAAAACATTCGAAATTTCCTTGCAAAAATATTTTAGACTAAGGGGTGTACTTTTTGTTTGTTTGTGATGTTTAAATGAATTTTACTCCCTTAATTGCGATACTATTTGACAGAAAAGTAATGGAAACGAACTTGCTAAGCAACACAACATTTCCTTAAACCGAATTTTAAATCTATTTTTTATTAAATCTCAGAATAACGACCAATTCTGACTAAAACTCAAAAGATTTCACATTAAATTTACGCAGCTATCAAATAAAAAATCATAGCACATTATTTGCACAGCATCATAAACAGTGCAAGTATAAAATTATTTCATGCCAAAATATGTACATACATACATACGTACCCCCAGCATTTGGTTAAGCTCAAACGCGACGTTTGTGCTCTGCTCCGCCAGAGTCGTACCCAAACCAACTAATTCATCTCTCCCATCTGCTAAACTGTGCTCTTCATGCTCGTCGTAAGTTTCTGTGAACGTTTTGTTTGCCCTCATTTCTTTCGGTTATTTGCTTATCACATCCGTTGCTCTGGGCTGCGCGCTGTCATAAACGATTTTTTGGGCAGCTAAAGAAGGCCAAGAAAAAACCAGCAATGTTGAAAAATCGCTCGCTTAAACTCTGTAGCTATTAACTTGACTTCCCACATTTAAAAGCATTCAAGAACGTCTCTGCGACGGTGGCGACCACAAAGCGGAAGGACACAAATCATGAAATGTGGAGACTAATAGACTTTTGTGGGAAATCTGCATGCGATTATAAGGGTACTTGTTGTACTCGTTCGCGTTTGAATGAGTGTTTGTGTGTGTGTGTGTGTGTGTGTATTTTTTGTTATTTAGAATGTCTTTTAGCAACCAATGAATAGTATTTCTATACACACGCAGGCAATTAACGAGCTGCGGCGTTGCGATGATTGATGATCTTTTAAATGTTCGCAACGCAAACACACAAGTAACTAAAAACCCTAAGAAAAAACACATACATATATATGTACATTAGAGTGGTCCAAAAAAAATATTTTTCCGCGATCTGGTTTGGGGCTCCGTCCCAAATTTTTCCTCTTGCCTAAAGAGGTGCTGGTACCAAACTTTACGTTTCTAAGTATAAATTTAGAGGATGCTCATATTTTACTCTAAAAGTATTGTGTACATATATATGTAAATCAAAAAAATTAGTTAAGTAACCCAAGAATATTTCAAATTTAAATTATCTAAAAAAATACCATACGCTTCAGTTGTCAATGCAATAGTCGCTTTTTATAAAAATCACCAATAATTTTGGCAGTTTCATAGCGATGCAGTAGCGCACTTCAAGGTCATTGGTTGCAGTAGAAAACTGAAAGTTGGTAAAGATGTTACAAATATCAAAAGGAAAAAACTAAAGAGCGAAATACACCACACAAGCGGTTTGACAAACCAAGCGAAATTTCCCTTTGCTTCAAGCCATTTGTGCTGTCTATGGGGGTGTTTGAAGGTTTGACAAACCGCTTGAGGGAAATTTGAG
>NW_023458558.1:29468516-29469547 GCF_013731165.1 Rhagoletis pomonella
GCAAAAAACCACATTGTGTGTAGGTGAAACACTGTTCTGATCTTTTCTAAATCAAAGCGTGCCATGTGAAATACAGAAAATAAAAAATTTAAATTGGAAAAAATAAAAATTATTGCAACTTTCTTTCTTAGTAAATTTGTTTGCTTCTCGAAGCATTGATCCATCCTTCGAAAGGCCCAGTAATCAGCCACTATGCGATGGCTTGTTTTGTATAGAAAAATAGATTTTAACAATTTTGAATTTTTGTAAGAAAAAATAAAAAATATTTTACATTTTCGAGGCCAAATCATTTGAAAAAAAAGATCAAATCAGCTGCTCTACTGATACTACCTGTTCCATGTGCCTTGGTAGCAGCATATGCCAATGATTTTTGAATTAAAAGTTTTAAACAGTTTTACACCATATGCAAAACTACTTCTGAAAAAAAGCTTACTCAAACCCCTCTCTTTTGACACTCAAATTAAAAGTTTTCAACCGGCTTAATATTTATATTGCTTTTAACTTTTTAAACTGGTGGCAGCGCTTTTCAAAGTCTTTCTATTTAAACATCTTTCGTTTGATACCCGTATTAAAAGATTTAAAATTTAACTATTATTTAAGTTGATTTTAACGTTTTAAGCAGCTGGTAACTCTCGTACCTTTTCGTTTCTAAATCTCTTTTGTTTGACGCCCGTATTAGAATATTTAATTTGAATTATAGTTTAAATTGATTTTAACTTTTTAAAAAGGTAGCAACCCTCTTCAAAATATATTTAAAAAAATAACGTATTTGGAACTTTTTTCGTTTGTCATTCATATTTTTAATTTTTTTTTTTTTTGCAAATGAATTAATTTATTCACACTTTTGAAGATAAGAACTTAAAAAACATAATATGTCGTAATCCAGGTTACAGACTATCTATGCGCCAAATTTCATCTAAATCCGTTCAGCCACTTCAGCACCAAATAGTTGCAAACATACTCAATCACTCACCAACAATAACCAATCTTGGTTTTGCTTGATTTGCAAAAAGTAAAGGTAAAGTCTTCTT
>NW_023458558.1:29469647-29472831 GCF_013731165.1 Rhagoletis pomonella
AAAAAACCACATTGTGTGTAGGTGAAACACTGTTCTGATCTTTTCGTCTAAATCAAAGCGTGCCATGTGAAATACAGAAAATAAAAAATTTAAATAGGAAAAAATGAAAATTGTTGCAACTTTCTTTCTTAGTAAATTTGTTTGCTTCTCGAAGTATTGATCCATCCTTTGAAAGGCCGAGTAATCAGCCGCTATGCGATCGCTTGTTTTGTATAGAAAAATAGATTTTAACAATTTTGAATTTTTGTAAGAAAAAATTAAAAATATTTAACATTTTTGAGGCCAAATCATTTGAAAAAAAGATCAAATCAGCTGCTCTACTGATACTACCTGTTCCATGTGCCTTGGTAGCAGCATATGCCAATGACTTTTGAATTAAAATTTTTAAACAGTTTTACATCATATTCAAAACTACTTCTGAAACAAAGCTTACTCAAACCTCTCTCTTTTGACACTCAAATTAAAAGTTTTCAATCGGCTAAATATTTATATTCCTTTTAACTTTTTAAACAGGTGGCAACGCTTTTCAAAGTCTTTCTATTTAAACCTCTTTCGTTTGATACCCGTATTAAAAGATTTAAAATTTAACTATTATTTAAGTTGGTTTTAACGTTTTAAGCAGCTGTTAAATCTCGTCAAAAATATTTTTATAATAATGTTTACGTCTTTCGTCTGACGACCACATTAGCATTTTTCAATAGACTCAATTAAATTGAATTTGACGTTATTAAAAGGTGGTAACTCTTTAAGTATTCCTCTTAAAGCGACTTTCGTTTGACAGCCAAATTAGACAATTAAATTCACATCATAATTTAAATTGCTTTAACATTTTGTATTTATCTTATTACTTAATCAAATTTAACTTTTTAAAGATGTGAAAACTATTTGCAAAATTTTCGTTTTTAAATCTCTTTCGTTTGACGCCCGCATTAGAAAAGTTAATTTTAATTATAGTTTAAATTGATTTTAACTTTTTAAAAAGGTAGCAACCCTCTTCAAAAATATTTAAAAAAATAACGTATTTGGAACTTTTTTCGTTTGTCATTCATATTTTTAATTTTTTTTTTTTTTGCAAATGAATTAATTTATTCACACTTTTGAAAATAAGAACTTAAAAAACATAATATGTCGTAACCCAGGTTACAGTCTATCTATGCGCCAAATTTCATCTAAATTCGTTCAGCCACTTCAGCAAGAAATAGTTGCAAACATACTCAATCACTCACCAACAATTTTCGCTTTTATACACTGAGAAAAATCAACCAAGAATTAGTAATTATTTTGGTGTAGTTTTTTTTTTAATATTAAACTCAAAGATGCCTTTTCGAAATTTGGAAAAACCAAAACCAGAAAAAAAGCTATATTTCGCTTCTGTTGTCGTCTTAGTGTTATTCTGTTTGTCTTTTACCAAGAAGTTTTTTTCAATTAAATAAAATTAAAAAATTTTAAAAGTTTATAAGAATATATTTAAAACAATAAAAACTAAAAATTATTGAAAAGGAAAAAGAAAATTAAAAAACAAAAATAGATAAAAGAAATTTAAAAATTAAGAGAAATTAAATAAAAAAATATTTACCTTTTTAAAACAACAAAGTTTAGAAAATTTAGCAAGTTCAAAAAGCATTCTTTCTAAAACAATAAAATCAGAAAATTAAATGAAAATTAAATTTAAATTTAAATAAAAACAAAAAATAAATAAAAAGTTAAATATAAAAACCCAGTTCCATAATATTATATACTCAATCATTTTTAAGCACAAAAATAAAACCGACTTTAATTCCCATATAAAAACTTAAGAGTGTACTGTTATTTTTGTCACTATCCAATGATCGGATCTAACACAAATTAGTATGGGAAGACCTCTAAGGTACCACCGTTCCTCTAAAAAAAATATTTATAGAAATCAGTTAACGTGGTCAAAAGTTATGCGGTAACATATTAAATAATAAACATGTAAAATAATAAAAAAAAAGTCCGACGCATTGAAAAAATGTCAAATAACAAAAAAACAACAAATGCGTAAAAATTTAATCATCACAAAAGAAATTATTTTACTCTTTAAAACAAAAAAATATATCTATACATACTTATATTAAGAAAAAACCAAAATTAAACAAAAAAATCCAGGAAATTAAATGGAATTGAAAACAAAAATATTTGTTTTTGTTTAAAACGATAAAGTCTTGAAGTTAAATTAAAAACAAATTTTTCCTAACACTCCCCCAAGACATATGTATAAGTAGCTAGCTTTGAGTTTTTTGAAATTACCCTAACGTGGGTGGAACGCGTGGTTTTTGTACGATTTCAAAAATTTTCAAGGCGGTGGTTTAAGGGGCTAAGTTTTCATTGACTAAAGTATCGATTTGTTTGAAAATAAATGTACTTTTAGACAAATTCTACATATTTGGCAACTCTCATAGAAACTCTATAAATTAGCGATAGTCAAATTTTAAACAATTAAGAAAAATATGGGATTTTCAAATATTACCCGATGAAATCTCCTAGCAAACTAAGTCTAACAATATATTGTTATACATTATTTTAAAGATCTATAAACCACTTTTTCAAAAGATGTCCGATTTTCACAATCGGACGAAGAAAGACAAGTTGTTAATAGATAAGTGGATCAATTACGAAAATAACGGTTTTTTTCTTTTTAATAAAAAAAACATGGTTGGTTCAAGAACTATAAGAAACCTAAAGCAAGTTTTGTTTCTGGTGAATTTCGTGTTTTTTTTTTAGTAAAAATAGCCCATATTTCATTTTCAAAAATGAAAGAATCATTAATATTGGGGTCCTAATATATATGGTCAAGACTGTATGTACATATGTTTAAGTTTGAATCAAACATGATATGGCTTACTTATATTTTCAGTGTACTTCAACTTTGTAGACATTAAAAAAGTAGAATTGTACAACTTTAATCAGCGCATAATTGACGACGCAGCCAGTACGCTAATTCGCTTCTCCAGTAAACCATCAATAAATTAGATGTAGCCGACGCTGCCGCAAATTAGCAAATTGCCAAATGGAACACAACTCGATGCTCGATTTGCCATAGTTGCGCTTCAAGAAATTTACAAGCGTCTATGCATAAATGCGTTTGCTGGCATGTGCATACATACATACATATGTAAATATATATATACCTACATGCATATGCTTATATAAACGCTTATTAAAT
>NW_023458558.1:29472931-29474555 GCF_013731165.1 Rhagoletis pomonella
ATTTAATAAGCGTTTATATAAGCATATGCATGTAGGTATATATATATATATATACATACATATGTATGTATGTATGCGCATGTAAGCAAACGCATTTATGCATAGACGCTTGTAAATTTCTTGAAGCGCAATTATGGCAAATCGAGCATCGAGTTGTGTTCCATTTGGCAATTTGCTAATTTGCGGCAGCGTCGGCTACATCTAATTTATTGATGGTGTACTGGAGAAGCGAATTAGCGTACTGGCTGCGTCGTCAATTATGCGCTGATTAAAGTTGTACAATTCTACTTTTTGAAATGTCTACGAAGTTGAAGTACACTGAAAATATAAGTAAGCCATATCATGTTTGATTTAAACTTAAACATTTGTACATACAGCCTTGACCATAAGTATTAGGACCCCAATATTAATGATTCTTTCATTTTTGAAAATGAAATATGGGCTATTTTTACAAAAAAAAGCACGAAATACACCAGAAACAAAACTTGCTTTAGGTTTCTTATAGTTCCTGAACCAACCATGTTTTTTATTAAAAAGAAAAAACCCGTTATTTTCGTATTTGATCCACTTATCTATTAAAAACTTGTATTTTTTCGTCAGATTGTAAAAATCGGACGTGTTTTGAAAAAGAGGTTTATAGATCTTTAAAATAATGTATAACAATGTACTGTTGGACTTCGTTTGCTAGGGGTTTTCACCGGGTAATATTTGAAAATCTCATATTTTTCTTAATTGTTTAAAATTTAACCATCGCTAATTTATAAAGTTTCTATGAAAGTGGCCAAATATGTAGTATTCGTCTAAAAGTACATTTATTTTCAAACAAATCGATACTTTAGTCAATGAAAACTTAGCCCCCTAAAGCACCGCGAATGATTCAGTGATGGTTATGTTTTCTGGATAACATAACTTCTTTGCGGCTTTTACCATTTCTTATGAAGGATATATGTTTGAGCTACCCTGTTCGCCATACTTTCTTATTACATTGTACCTCTCAGTTGATAAATCAGCATCTATAATCAGCGCAAGGGCTTCATCTGGAGGGTACCGTTTCGGAACAGCACTTTTAATTCTACATCTCTTCATAACAGTACCTCTTTCTGGAGAGGCGTTAAATAGTTCTTTTACAATTCCGGCAGAGTCTCGTTTACCTGCAGATCGGATTTTCATTTCAGCTGCCATAAAGAGCTGTTCATTATATGCATTTCTTCCTAGCTCTATTGATTTTCTAGCTTTTGTCCGTGAAGAAGAATCATTGAAATCTTTAGTTGGCCTACCAGCAGTTCCTTTGTCCCTCGATTTTATAATTATTGACGGTATGCATATTTTTGTCTTTAGCCATTCACTATTATTGTCTAAAAATCGTTTTTTACCCTATATGCTTTAACCCACCTGTCTTTAAAATTTTGACTTAAACGCTTACAAAACACGCCAAGTTTTTCGTTATCAATTTTTGTGTGTGAGCCACTGCTTATGTTACTCCTCATATGTTCAATAATAGAAGCACAGCGACCTTTTTCAATAGTATTTAGCCAAATATCGAATAGTTGATGGTTGATTAATTCACAGGACATTGTAATTTTTAATCAGAAATATCGGAGATGTGAACCGCTGCAGGCTCCTT
>NW_023458558.1:29474655-29500374 GCF_013731165.1 Rhagoletis pomonella
GAAGAATGTTTGACAAGCCGCTTGTGTGGTGTATTTCGCTCTTAAGGGGATGCTCCGTTTTCTAGGTTGAAATTTTTTTCGCCATACAAAAATTGGACCACTCTAATGTACAAACATATGTATATATTGGAGGTAGAAGAGTGTTCGAACCAAACTGGCTGAGTCGACCGACAGCTAAAAAGAGTGCTGCTACGACCCAATTGGCTTTATAGCACACCAGCAGCAACGAGCGCCAAAAATAAAACTAAAAGAACGTGGAAAAAGTGGCAAAACAAACGCGCCAATATTTTTACGCAATTTAACAAGTGTTCTTTTTCCTTTGGTATTTTCTTTTTTTTTGATTTGATTTAATTCATTTCGTTTTTATTTTTTAAGTGTTTTTTGTTGCCTTTTTTGCTCATTTACGTAATTAATTTTTAGAGTAATTTGTGCGCAGCTATAAATAAATCTTGCTGTTCATCGCTTTGTTCATTTACAATTTCCTTGCCTTTCCTTTTTCGCGTTGATGAAAAAGTTTGACCTCGGTTGGCTTTTGTGAAAGGGAGTGCCGTGAATGGGTTTAATTGAAGGTGCTTTAAAATTTTGTAACAACCATTGAGAAAGTTTCAAAAAGGCCAAAAATATTTGTGAGTAAATTAAATGCTTAACTTGGCGAAGATTACAGAAAAGTTTTTTTTTATTTTTTATTTTAGAAAAGTTTTCCTGTGATGACAAAATTTTAGCAAATTATAAGAGCTTAAGTACAGATGTACGAAAGTTTGTTTTAAAGCACTTAAGATGACTTAAGAAACAAATAAAGCAAATTCCAAGTACGAGTAGTCACAAGCGTTTTGCAGGTCAAACCTATCGTTTGCAAGATGATCCTAAAGAGATGAAATAAATTTTCGAAATAATGTTAGAAAAAGGTTACTGACTGTCCAGAATCAAATCAGTTCTTAAAACAAGCTAACCTTTTCTTTTGATGATGAGCGCGTCGGCCGTTCAAAGGAAAAGAACAAAGATTTGAAGGCATGCATCTGGAACGTGGGACCCTTAATGGAGAAGATGGCTCTGCTCGGCTGGTTGATGTCCTCGGAAAGACTAAAGCTGACATCAATGCTATGCACTGGACGGGAGAAAGTGGCAAACAAACATTGGGCCTTGCGACGTCTAAAGGAGTGCAATTTCGGTGATAGATTTATTGTTGGAGATAGACTCTGTCGTCGAGTACTGTCGTTAAGTCGGGTAAATGACTTTCTTACCACAATCCGCATCAAAGCGAGATTCTTTAACATTTCGTAAGCCACAACGAAAGAAAAGTACGAGACGATCGAAGACCTCTTTTTTTAATACAGGAGCGCTGGCTAAAACCCGCATCTTTAGTCCCACTGGCGCAAAATTCAGTTTCCACGACGAAACGTTGTAGAACGGACTGAGATTGATCGGCTTTGCTGATACCTGAAACATGGTAAATAATATGTAGTACTAGGTTCCAGCATAAAAACAACACTCAAGCGACACGTTTTCCTCCGTATCGACAAGCAAGAAACCAAACCGAGCATTTTGCTATAGACGGAAGACACGCTTGCAGTATTTCGGAAGTGGGTGCTGCAAAAAATGTGCCTATAGTAATATAAGCAAAGCTCATCGTCGAAAAGCTTCATTCACAATAGAAGGCCAGTTTATTCGCCATTCGACTCCCACACCTGCACTCAGACAGCACTCCTCACTTTTTTTTTTATCCAAGAACTGTTTTACTTTCAAAGTGGCAGTTATTTAATTATGCTATTATTTAAGTGTAAGTGTGTTTGACTGTGTTTGTCAATGCGATAACGAAATATTTAGCAATACACAACCAGAATCTAATATCCGTTCACTTTAATTAATGATGAATTGCGAAATAAATTGACTTGCGCCCTTCTGTCGCTAAACACCATCGTTAAGGACGAAGATGTGGCAGTCGCCATTAATGCTGCTACTGTTACCACGCTTCATTAACGGCCAGACAACAAAAGCCACATGACAACATATTTGATGAAATGCTGAACATAGGGAATGGTAGGAAACTTTGGCAACTTGCACTGGCGACAAGTGTTGATGTAATCAACAAAACGATGCTGTATTATTTTCGGACGATTTTCATTATGCCCGTCTCCGAATAAAACGCACGCAAACAGTCAGTTGTAGGAGGAAAAAATTAAGATAAAAGGTAGCAAATTATGGCAGTAGCAACCCCAACATTTCAACCAAAGAAACAAAAACAACCACACGGCATTGACACGTAATTGAGGTGGTGTAAAATAAACTTCTACTTACATAGTTAATGAATCGATATTATGAGGAGTGGAACGAAAGAGCTTAGAAGCGAAATTTCTACTCCCCGATTTGGCAGTTTACTTACACATTTTGTTTTCCTTCAAACACTTAAGTTATATGACTTCCTCGCAATCTCTTTTATGAAGTGAAAATCTGACGGCTGTGTTTCCTCACGCTGTTGTTATACAAAGCAATTAGCGAACGTTGCGTGTATTGATATGCGCGTCGCGTCGGGCCGAGGCGGCATTGAACTTATTCAACAATTACCCCGCGTGCGATGGTTGAGACTAGGGATGTGCCGGATATAGATTTTGCCGGATAACCGGATTCCGGATATCCTGTAAAAAATAACAGCCGGATTCGGATATCCGATCGGATATCCGGTAGACTGCTGCCCTTAATAAATTTCACAATATTGTTTTTTTGCCGGCTCGAGTTCACCTCGACCTCCGCACCGTTTCTGATGCCACAGAATTTACCGCTTCGAAAACACAATTACCCACACATCTGCGCGATGCTATCGCTGTGAAAAATGGCATCTTATAAACAAACAAAAAACAATCTTCATCAAATTCTTTGCTTTTGAACAATCAAGATGTTTGGTTTTCTTACGTTAATTTTTGTTTAAATTATACAGAACCCGCCTATTAACCTTTTTCGTTTCCGAACGCGTAGGTCTGCGATTTCGGCACGACGAAATGAAGAGCTTTGAATGTTCCAATAAATAGTCGCGGCATTGTTGTAATTTTTTCGGAACAGATTCGCACCGTTTCAAAACTCGTTTTTTTTCTGACGCCAATAAAGCTAAAAACTGGGTTGTTGATGAACTAATTCGAAATTATAAATGAGTAAGCATGGAGAAACCAGTTGAATCATATGAAAATGAAATGCCGAACTATAGTGAACACTTCCATCGAAGATCGAGCTCACGAGGATATTTGGCAATGCTTTGAGGAAATCGCCAACGGCTCTGATGCTGATTCTAGTGTTTCTAGTGATATGGATAGTCAAATGATTGGTAGACAAGGCAGCGAACGTACAAGAAAAAAGGCAGCGATTTATGAACTAGAAATAGAGAAATATTTGCAGCTACCTCTTATATCCAGACAAGAAGATCCCTTAACTTGGTGGAAGTATAGCCGCAAAGAATTTCCAAATTTGTTTACACTGGCAATGAAGTATCTCTGCGCGCCACCTTCCTCAGTGAACTCGGAAAGAGTATTTAGTGCATCGGGTAACATTTATGTTGAAAATAGAAATAGGTTGTTGCCCGATAATGCGGAAATGCTTCTTTTCATAATGAAAAATATACAAATTGTTAACTCTGATTACTAATTAGATACTATTAAATTGGATTACAAAAATACAAAATCTGGGTTAAATTTCTAAATTGAATCTTCTATAATCGATATCCGGAATCCGGTCGGATATTAGCCAGTATCCGGCCGGATAACCGGATAACCAAAAAACGGCCGGATAGGCCGGATTCCGGATATCTACCGGATATCCGGCACATCCCTAGTTGAGACTGCAAAAGAACGTTGCGACTGTGTAAAAGTTACCAAACAAATTTTCAAGTTAAACGACATAATCCGCAATTAAAATATCGACAATGATGTGAGCGAAGGATAGGAGCGACAATGGCCTAACAACGGTGACGACAGCAACATAAATAGGACGCTTTCGGGCGCTGATGAGCCAGCAAGAAATGGTAAATAGCGAAAAGCGAAAAACTCAAACAACAACAAACATATTAGTGCGGTGAAAGTGACAGCCGGTGGGAGATACTGACACTTAAGTTAGGGAGAAATGTAAACTTCCAAGCCTGTTGCAAAAAAACTCAAAGGCACAAACGGTTCTTCTCATGCAATTAGGCATAAAGCTTCGCTACGAAAATTGCCTGGACTAGAAGAATGGCTATATTTAACGACTTTAAAGTTTGTTGTTTATTTTCTTCAACACGGTGGACTCACTACAAACTCATAATGCTGCAAGACAGCCAGTCAGCCAGCCGTCTCTGATCTGCTCACGCTTACATTTATCGTTTGCGTTGGGACGCGGTGGCATGCAGACAATGCGCAAACTTTTCTTATAAAACTCAATTACAATTAAGCATTTAAGTTGCAAGTATGTATGTATGCACAAGTAGAATGAGAAAGTGACACCAACAACTGATGCGCAAAACAAGGGTCAGCAATTCTATTGGAGAGTAGACTACTTAAAAATAGAAGGCAGCTGATGTAGTTTCTTAGCGTGGGATTAATGTGGCGCTGAAGTTAAGCGATAGCGAGTAGGCGACAAATGAATGTAATGAAAATTAGAGTACTTTGAAAGTTTATTTTCTTCAATAGCACTGCGGAGAATCCTCAACTTGATAATTGTCGAAGGATCGTCAGCTATGGGTTGCTTTGCTGTGGTCAGCAGAGTACGGAATACTCGTACGTATGGTATGCCCAACTCCTTTAGGATCTTAAAAATAACTAAAATAATAAAGGCGTGGCTAACGAAGTAAAGTAAGGAGTGAAAACAAGTTCAATTGATTGGTAGAACAACTTTTTTTTTAATACTTAAATGCCCTGAATTATAACAAGCAGCCGTTTTCGACATGGAAAGTAAAAAAAGAACAGCTCTATTTCCGCGACAATCTTACAAGCTTACAATTTCTTAACTAAAATAATTAAAAAAGAGAGAGGAAAGTTTTCATAACAGGATATTTAACTTTTTAATCCGTTGATTTTGAATGAAATATAAAGTCGAACCCTAATTCTTATATTTTTCGTATGCTTGAATTTTTAGGGAATTAGTACTATTTTTTATAATTCCACTAAATTCCAGTTAGACTCATTTCATTGAAAAAAAAACAATAATAATAATTATAAACTCCTTACAAAAGTACCAGTTTGACAGAATAAAACATAACCAAAGATCATAGAAAAAAGAATGCTGGTTATGTTTATGGCTCCCTATATGTATTTTATGCTCTACAAATATGAAAAATGGGGAAATTTATACGTCCCGACTTTTAAAAATATGCAGCGAGACAATTTTCTCAAAATCGGTACGAATGGTCACCCTAGTTATAACTCTTATTGGAGAAATAACAAATATTTTTCATCTAATATCTGTTATGAAAAAACGTTTTCGTTAAATTTCAGACTTCGGGCAATGTTTTCAATTTGTAAATTGGTCAAAAGTTATTATTTTTTATTTTGTCAGATTTTGTCTGAGAATGCAACATGTTTTGCAGGTTTTGCTACATAAATTTTGGATGGGTCCATTACTTTTATCCGCTCGTTTTTTCTACACTTCTCTAGGAATGTTGGGTTCATACAGAATGCATACCCTTAAATGATGCGAATTATGTTTTGAAAATGCATTCTTCACCGGATTAATAAACAATGAGAAACAACAATAACAAATTCTTCAAACTCAGAACTTCCCCTAAGTGTTGTTTTCTTCCAACACTTTATATGTACATAAATCAGAAATGTTCACCCAGCCAACTTTGAAATTTACTTGTCATTGTTATGTCAAGAATTTCCCCCATTGCAAACAATTAAGTATGCCTGATGCGCAATCTGCTGCCATATATACAATCAATGACACGCATCTAAGTATAATGCTGTTAAGTAATTTATGTAAAACGATGTTGATGGCTGACTGAGTAGAAGCGCGCAAATAATACAGACACATACATAAATATAATAATGTGTGTATGTTTGTTTTCTATGTACTTATGTATGTATGTAATCAGAAAAGGCAAATGACTACCGCCAGCTAAACCACCACCCTTTTATGCGCCAACTCCCTGTAACCTCCAGAGTATTGATAGCTACTACGAGCGGCAAGCACAAACCTTGGGGGGAAGAGGTATAAATACATAAATGCTCGAAAGCGAATGTTGCTGCTGCTTTTGCCATGCCATTCATCATTGAAAAGTGACTCAATTAATGATGACGATGATGGCGATTACGAGACGACTTGCTGCTTCTGATGCTACCAACGAACCACAAACAAGCGTGAAGCAGATAGTATGTACATTAGGGTGTTCCGAAAACAGTTAAGTCGGAATTGTAATGCTCTCACCCCCTAGGATTGTTCTATATCGAGAAAAAGTATACCCCTATTTTTTTTTTTTGAAATCAAAAAAATATTTAAGGTCGCTCAAAGCGCTCAAAGTTTTCCAAGTATTTTTATATGAAAAAAAAAACAATTTTTTTGTAGAAATGGTGTAGAATTCTTGAAAATCAATATTTTTCAATCGGAAAACTCTGGTTCTCTTCAGGAGACTTTCAATAATAATACCCAATTATTTATTTAACCACTTTTTAATACTAACGATTTTTATTTGTCCCCCCATTGCAGTTTTCGGGGTTTTTGGCGGACCGATAAATTATAGTTGCGATGAAAAAAAGGTTAAATAAACAATTGGGAAATATTATTGGGAATCCTCTGCAGATAAAAAGAATTTTCCGATAGAAAAATATTGGTTTTTTTGAATTCTATACCATTTCTACGAAAAGTTGTTTTTTCCCCATACACATACATATACACGGAAAACTTTGGGCGCTTTGAGCGACCTCGAAATATTTTTTGATTTCAAAGTAAAAAAATATGGTTATATTTGTTTTCGATATAGATCATAAAAATTCCGGCTTTACTTTTTCACAAGCATTTTTGGACTACCCCAATGTGAAGTGGGAGCGAACGTGCAGCTCGTTGAACTGAACTGAAGGGATATATAATGAAATGAAAGGAAAATGAGTTGAACTGCTGTTTTCACGAGCGTAAATGTAATGGGCAATGACGATGATGATGGGGGTTGTAGTGGTGTGGGTGTTGGGTGCTGTGATGGGGACTGCTGTTGCTTTCGCTGATGTTGCTACTACTGAATACTGTGGAAGAAGTGGTTAGCAGTGGTAAGTGTTGCCATTGTTGTTGTTGTTGTTGTTGTTGCTGCTATTCGAAAAATCGAAAAACGTAGAGCACTGTGTGCGTGTGTCAGGTAATGCTTAAGGCTGAGGCACACACATTTAGCGACTAATGGAGGAGCTGCAAACAGACAGTCAGCCAGAATGGCAGTCAAAGGAAGGGCATCAACACAACACAGCTGCTCATGGACGGAGTGGCGAAAGTCGTCGTCGTCGTCGTCGTCAAGCCAAATTAAAAGTGGAATAAGTTGTTGTGTGATTGTAAAATTTTAATGACTTTTTAAATGTAATGAAAGTATTTCTCAACTGTAGCACAAACACGTACACACACACAGATATATTTCCATGCTTTCCAAGATACTTCTGCAAATACATTTAGTATAGCCATATAAGAGCAGTTAGCGTACGAGCGAGCTAGTTGTTATGGCACAAAAATGAAGGCAAACCAAGGCAAAATGCCTGATAAAGTTAGAAGTAAAGTAAAACCAAAACGAAATGGAAACAAAAGAAAAAAAAGAAACAGACGTTTTATGTTGCCAATGCAATGTCGAGTTGTTGTTGTTGCTTTTGTTTTTACGTTTAATTTAAGTGCGCTTTGCTGGCTGGCAAGCAGAATGTTGCAAAATGCCAGCGCCAAACCGAATGCGAGCGAGATGATGAGAGCAAGGAAAAAGGAAGTCAACAAGGACGCTTCAGTTGTGTTTGTGTGTGCAGATTGTGTGCTATATTCAATTCAATTTATAAATATATACGTACGTACGAACAAATGTTGTTGCTTAATTTATAACTACTCACTGCACATACATACACTTATCTATCTACATACATACACACATGCATATATAAATGCGCTTGAGCTTGTGCGCGCGTCAGAGCGCTTGAAAAGGATTAATTAAAACGTCGAGCTACATAAATATACTCATCTCGTAGAGACATATGTATGATATGTACTTATGTATGTACTTGTATATAGGTGTACTCGCTTAGTTAAAATTTGAGCATCTATCTCCCCTGTCTACTTACCAATCCCTTGCTTTAAGCAATAATGAGTTGGTTTATTGTGTAGCTTACATTTGCCGCATGGAGCTATAGTTCGCACAGTTAGTTAGTTGCTTCTTTTTTTCTGTGTGTTTATACAATTTTATAGTTTATCTGCGCGTATAATTAGCTTAATGAGAATTCTGGGAAAAGCAATGTACATTAAAAGTGAGTGCGAATTAATGTTGAAAATTGGATATATTGGGTGTACGAATTTTAACAATAAAGTTTAAGTGAAAACAGGTTTGGCTAGTGGCCTTCGGATATTGTTAACGGTATTTAATGGGCATGTTTATAGACGTAGACTTTTTTGCAGCATTGGATTGTGTCAAAAAGCTGCAACTAACTTTAGTGTCCACTTAATTTTAACTATGAATACGCTCAAATGCTTTTAAGAACATTTTGGAACAAAAACAATTATTGATAGAAGATGTGGTTCACATCCTCTTAAAGTTTCTTAAAGAAAAAATTGATAATTTCGGATAATTGAACTATGTATAATGACAAAATGTTTATTTATATAGAAATAGATGTATAAAGAAAAAAACTCTGCATAATTATAAAGCTTGAATGCCTTCAAAGGCAGTTACCTGTTCAAAATTTGCGACGTCATTTTAAGACGAAAATTAAAGACATAATTTTTCTGAAAAAATATCACAAAAAATTTAGAAGATTAAAACAACTCGGAAATAGGCAAGCAACCAAAGGTTCAAAAAACTACAACAAGTAGAATTCCGAAAAGTCTTAAAAACTATGACTTAAAAAAGGTCGAGTCTCCAAAAATACTGAGATTCCAAAAACTTAAACAAGTAGTATTCCGAAAAAACCTCGAAAAGTCCTGAAAAATTATATATTATATAAAATAATCTTGAAAAATCCTGAAGGATCCAAAATATTCATCAAGAAAACACGAAAAATAAAGAATAGACATGTAAATAACCTGGAAAACTCACAAAAGTTTCCGAAAAATACGCTGAAAAATTCCGAAAAGTCCAGAAAAACAAACAAAAAGTATAAAAAAGCGTTAAAAACCTGCAAAGCCCCATTCCCAAGCGTCCCAAAAAACTAAAAGATGAAAACGGGATAGTTCTGAAAATTTTGAAAAGCTTCCGAGAAATAAAAGCACAGAAAACTTCGAAATTTCCAAAAATAAAAGACAAATCCGAGAATCATCAAGGATTTCAAAGGCTCAAAAAACCAGAAAACAAAGAATGCCGAAAAGTCATACAAATATACCGAAAGATTAAATAGACTTTCCGAAAAACTCCGCAGCATTCCGATAAATAAACACGACGAACTCCCATATTCCAAACGTCCCAAAAAATAAAATGTGTGTACTCTGAACAATTTTGAAAAAATCTAGACATTTTCGGAAAAAGCAAATATGCAAAATTCCCTAATTTCCAAAAAACCGATCTTCAGCAGCCTCCAAATGGCTCGAATAACACAAAACGAATAATTCCGAAATGGCATTGAAGTTTTTCGAAAGATTACAAACATCCCAAAAAATAAAATGTGTGTACTCTGAAAAGTTTTGAAAAAATCTAGACAGTTTCGGAAAAAGCAAATATGTAAAATTTCTAAATTTCCAAAAAAAAACCATCTTCAGCAGCTTCCAAATGATCCGAAAAAACATAAAACGAAGAATTCCGAAGTGACATTAAAGCATTCCGAAAGATTCCTTAAAATCTTAAAGTTTTCAAAAAATAATTGCAATTGTGGAGCTATATTTCATAACAAACCCCGAATGCTCCCTGAAAATAAAAAAAAGGATTTCGGAAAGTTCCGAAAAACTAGGAGAATAAAATACCAAGGCCCCGAAAAATAAACAAATTAAGCCAGAAAGGTCTACAAAAGTCCGATAACCTTTAAAAAAAAATCTAAAAATTCCAAAATATGCAAAAACTGTTAAAGACCCAAAAAATCTCGAGCATTTTCAAAAGTCCAGAAAAAATAATGAAGAACAATCTCGAAAACATACCGTAACGCTCCCGAAAAAGAATCACTAATACGTCTCCAAAAATTAACGAAAGCTTCCGAAAAAATCTTGAAAATATCGATAGTTTCCAATAATTCGAAGATATGTGACACGTAGGATTAACAAAGTGCAGAAAAAATAGTGGAAGGTCACGAAACTTTCGAAAAAGAAAACACTAGGTCCCAAAAAAACCCCGAAGGTCCTAAAAAACAAGCCACTAGAAAATGGAACAAAAACGAAAGTTTTCGAAGGTTTCCAAAAAAAAAAAAACACAAAGAATTAAAAGAATGTTTCGAAGAGCAAATTTCGAAAAGTATCGCAACCCCCTAAATTATCATGAAGCGTTTCATTTTACTATTCGCGCCTGAAAAATAAAATCGAAAAATCGGTATTTGAGAAAAAAATTTTAAGACTGGTTTTAACGATGTCAAATTCAATGGCAATGTCAAAAAAATCTATATACTATTTAAATCAGAATAGATCTATAGTTGAGTACATGTGCTGCTAAATCAACTATCGGTCGGATTTTGGCTTATAATATAACGGTAAAGGAAGTTTTTACTATTCATTTAAATTTTTTTAAGTTACTGGTCTTTTATAGCTTAAACTTGTGTTGAATTTTCATGTTAATAAATATGTACGAGCAAGTATTTACATACATACATATGTATATATTATCAATTTCGACCTTCTAAGTAACGGGTGATTTTTTTGAGGTTAGGATTTTCATGCATTAGTATTTGACAGATCACGTGGGATTTCAGACATGGTGTCAAAGAGAAAGATGCTCAGTATGCTTTGACATTTCATCATGAATAGACTTACTAACGAGCAACGCTTGCAAATCATTGAATTTTATTACCAAAATCAGTGTTCGGTTCGAAATGTGTTGAATGTGTGAAAAGTTGGCAGAAAATCCGCTTTTTTATCGACAAATTTTGTTCAGCGATGAGGCTCATTTCTGGTTGAATGGCTTCGTAAATAAGCAAAATCATGCGATTTGACGCCTTTAGACTATTTTTTGTGGGGCTACGTCAAGTCTAAAGTCTACAGAAATAAGCCAGCAACTATTCCAGCTTTGGAAGACAACATTTCCGAAGAAATTCGGGCTATTCCGGCCGAAATGCTCGAAAAAGTTGCCCAAAATTGGACTTTCCGAATGGACCACCTAAGACGCAGCCGCGGTCAACATTTAAATGAAATTATCTTCAAAAAGTAAATGTCATGGACCAATCTAACGTTTCAAATAAAGAACCGATGAGATTTTGCAAATTTTATGCGTTTTTTTTTAAAAAAAAGGTATCAAGCTCTTAAAAAATCACCCGTTATGCGTACGAGTATGCATGCACATTAGGCTGGGTCGATTTTGTATGGGGGTAAATAAGGGTAATTTGATGGTAATGTAATAGTAATATTATGTTGTTTTCGGACTATTACCACAAAAGATAAAAATAAAGCATATCTTTAGCCCGCGCAATTGATGCAAAGTATCAAGTTTTTGAAAAAGTAACTTTGGTTCCTAAAATTCAGGGAATACGTTAACCGATTGAAGCTAACAATATATCAGATTATAGGTTATACAATAGTTGCCCGTTTATATGATTTGGTTTTCTGGTTTAATTCCCTAATATAAAAAACTGTTTTCCTTAACCTTAAATTCATAGCAAGGATTCGCAGTAACTGACTAGTGTGCTTTGTTATACTTGGTGGTCGATGCGCGGGCGCTTGCGCTTCAAATAAAAGGATAATATTTAACACGCTTCTAGCTGAGCTTATAGCATAACATCTAATCACTATTACAAAAGGATTAAATGAATATAAAAATTTCGACCCGCCCTAATGCATAACTTAGTTTAAAATTTTAGTCATTAAGCGGGAGCAATGTGATGTTTTATTAAAGTTAACAAACGCGCTATAATAACTTTATAATGCGTTGAAGCTATGTGCACCGCTTACTACACAATTGCAACAAATATTTGCTTTAATGAACAGAGCAATGCGGCAGCAGCAGCAACAGCTACAGTAGCAGAGGTGGCAGCAATGACTAGCATCCGCTGGCAGTGCCGAGCATATAGCAAAAAATTTAATAAGCAGGACCTTGGCAGCCTTGCGCCATTTCTGCAGGCATTTGTACACCGTCTACCACATACATAAGTACATACATATTTACAGTTGTATATGCATTGGGGCGGGTCAATTTGTGTGGGAGATATTTTCGACTATGCGCCTATAATTCTTAACAAATTTTCCGAAGAAACCATAGGTAAAAAATTAATTTGGAGTTTGCCAAATTGCGATAATAGGTTTCTTAGCATTTTGTTGTAGTGTCGTAAAGCGCTTAAATTTTGTATGAATACATGCTATAAGGGGTGCTTTGGTATGAGGAATCCATTTTTGCACTTACATTTTTCTTAAAAATTCCACCAGACGGCGCAACAACGAACATTTCCACATTTTCTTCGATATCGATTTTCGCAATTTGGCAAACTCAAAATTGATTTTAGACCCATGGTTTCTTCAGCAATTTTGCTTAGAATTACAAGTATAATCCTCCTACGGTATACGCAGTCACAAAAAAAAAAATGCCCCGCCATAATATGCATATGTAGGTATACGTACATATATATGTACATATGTTTAGTATACCATAATTATGCTTACGACACGTGTACGAGATACCTTTATAAATATGTATGCATTTACATATAGGAGTATGTAGGTAGCCAAGCATGCAACTCGTTCGGATAAATGTGCTGCTATTGCCGCTGTTTGCTACGCGCGTATTCTCCAGTGCGTTTAAAAGAGAACATATTTGCCATTATATGCGGATGCACTTGTATTTATACATACCCTGCGGGAAATGCATCTAACTATAAGTTAACTTGAAGTGGACTAGGAAGGACCCAAAGGTCACTATTATCTGTATATTTTCTTTGATGGCCGAAATAGTCAATGGTGGTTACCTCTGCATTAGATGTAAACTAAATTGTAAATAACTACTCTTGGACTTAAAATATTAATAAGAAAAGCAAAATATTTTTTTGGCTTTTTACTGTTTTACATATTTATTTATTTATTTATTTACTTTATTTTGCTGCATTCCATTTTTGTTTACATATATTGTGCTGTGTGTTGTCCCATATTGGAACTCGATCAGACAACACTTCAAAATGATAATATGAAATTTCGAACTTCCTATTTTTTGTGCAGTGCAGAAGAGGATATTTAAATAGGGACTTTTTTCTAAAGAAAACAATCTGCCGATAACGTCTACATTACACCTGCATTACTTTTTAACTAGTTTTAAGTTAGCTTTTTGTAGCTAACTACAAGTTATATATTTTATGGAAATCATAAAAAAAAGCTGACTATAAGCCAGTTATTTTTTATCAATTGCTAATTTTTTTCTGCAGGGTATGTCTGTATGTAAATGCGAATACATATGCATATCGTCGCTTAAAGTGCAAAACCGCGTATTAACAAAATGCAAAACCGCGTATGTGAGATTGCATAAATTATTTTATAGAGAGTAAAAACACTCCTATTTCAAAATGGTTATCTTTTTCATAAAACAATCGTATTTCTGGCTAGCATATTTCAGGGCGAATGGATAAGAATTTAAGTAAAAGAGCTTGTGTGAGCAAATCCAATTTTTGGCAGCCAGTGTCAGTTACCCGGTTTTGCAGAATGACGATATGCGGTTTTGTACTTTAAACGGCGATATGTATGTATGTATGCATCTTGGTTGTGAGTTTCATTCGCTCGATTGCTGGCGGCGGTCGCACTTCTCGCTGCAATTAAGTGCAAATAAAATTGTTGCCAGTTATTGCAAAGCTGCCTAACAGGCTGGCGAAGGAGTCATTTAAGCGTTTTTGTGTGAGTTCGTGCGTGTTTGGCGGAAATTGAGTTTGCAGGCGTGCGTGCGTCTGTGTGTGTGTGTGTGTGTGTGTGTGTGTGGGTGGGATTGTACGCCGTTGGATGACAGACATTGGCGTCAGTAAGCATAGATACATACATATGTACTTACGAGTAAATACTTATATAACAATAATTCAGCGGAAATAGTATGTATGTGCGGATTTTGTTGACTGTATTTGTGAGCGTGTTTGCATTAATTAGAAACTTGTTCATCGTTTAATTAGACATTTTGGAAAATTGTTTTCACAACGGAGTATTAAATACCTGTTTGCGTGTATGCAAATATTTTCATATACATAAATAGTTTCGTTAATACATTTATTGCAACTATGCTCTATGAAATTCGTAAAAAAAAAAATTACTGAGGCTGTTGTCTCCAGTTAGCATATTAAAGCTTAATCCTTTTCTTGCGTGCCCAAGTGAGGAGTGATGAGGAAAAAAATTTGCGAAATAAATGATTTTGTTTGCAAACACACATGGCAACTGCCATTTTGAACACATTGAAGTTGCGCTTAGATCAGCTAAAAATCAATATACAGTAATTTTTGTCTTTTCCTATAGACTCTACAGTGTAGAGTGGAGGGCAATTGCAGTGCCTTCTCATTTCCTAGTAGTCGCATGCCTTTAATAGTTTTTTTCGGGTTTGTCGGCAACTCTGGAGTATTTTCGGGCATTTCTGATTTTTTTGTGGGATATTTTGCAATTCTTCGTATTTCTTTTTTCTTTGCAAATGCCTCAATTCGGAAATTTTCTAAAGCTTTTTCAGGACTTCTTGTAATGTGATGTTTCGTGTTTTTTCGAGACTCTTCAAAGGTTCACTCCGATACTTTTCAGCTTTAATTCTGTATAATTTCGGAAACTTTTGAGTTGCTTCGGGAGTTTTTTTGGGATTTATGATTTTTTTTTGCAACTTTTGAAGATACTCCGCTTTTTATTTTTCAGTGATATTTGGGATTTTCGCAAATTTTTTCCTGAACTTTTTGTGCTTTTTCAGGAACTTTCAGCTCGAAAATGCATTTAAATTTCAACTGTGGTTATAATGAATGTTTATAGAGTAAGAATTAATGCTAATTTTTTTCTTTTTATTTTGTAAAAAACAAAAATAATACGCAAAAAATAATCGATATTTTCTGCTCGATAAATATTTTTCCTTTTCATTATTAAATATATACTCGGTACGGCCTCTGATATTACCGTAGCTCTTAACGATTTATAATCGGTATTTTTATTAATTTTGTCATCGATTTATAGATTTATTCAATTCAGGGTATACCTTTTTCGGTAATATCGTTTATTAACGATAACGAAATGTATTATCGAAATGTAATGTTTGGAAAAGAGTTTGCTTTTTAACGATTTTTTAATCGACATCGATTGCTTATTATATCTGTCGAAATGTTTACCACTATGGCTATATTTATTAAAGAAGTTCGTGAAAAAGAGGAGGGTTCGTTTATGGGGACAAAATAAAAATGACACTGACAACCCTATTCCCACGTCAATGACGATGACATTCATCGCATGACAATTATTTTAACTACTATGCTTGAAACTATGCCGCAAAAACTTGATTTTGAGCTTTCTGATAACGAAAATTTCCGTTCAGCGTTATTTAAGGTCGTCATGAGACCTATTTAGATTTGATTACACAAAAAGAAGATAAGCCTGTTCCCAAATGCTGATGACTTAAGAAGGCTTTCTTACCTTTTTTTAAGTTTCTTAGACTAAAATGTTAATATTGCTATCAGGAATACATACATTCTTATACATTTTTCTAGAATTTCTGTCAAGAATTCCATTTGCATTGCGATAATTAAATATGGCTCTTCTCAAACAGCAACATATTGGAAATTATTATTATACTCCATAAATGTGCGATTTCCATGAGTAAAATCATCTAATGCACATTATGGCGAGCTTTATGACCAAAATGGCACATCACTGACAAATATTTAATCCGTGTGACAAATGTGGCATGTGCCATGTGACATTAAGTGGCTACTTAAAATATTGATTTTGCATGTGAATACGCGTTGCGATATGTATGTATGGGACACACAAATATAAATATGTACATATATTAGCAATATTCATTTAGCAACCGTCCATGCGGTGGTGAGCAGAAATGTGCATACATGCATATGGGCTGTGATCATTAAATGAGTCGTCAACTAGCAAAATGCCAATAAATTCAGTCAATTATGTACTTAGCTTTATGTTTAAATTAAATGTACATATATCGCATTTGAATATAAAAACTGCTACATATGCATGTACTATACATATGTATAAACGTATATACTTTGAAAATTGCTACATTGTATTTAAATTTTGCTGTTTTTATGACAGGAAGTCGATTGTAAAAGGCTTGGGAACAGGTGAGGCTAAAAACAGTGTCGCGCGCAAAATGGCAGAAGGAAACTATTAAATATTTATTTGCAGCTGTGCACATACATACATACGTATGTACAAAAATATTTATTTACAATATCGTCACCATCGATGCAAAAAGCCATATATGTATGAAAAATTTAAAATTTTGCAGGGGAAGCAAAAACCTTGTTTAGATTAACATAAGAAATACTGTCAGGGGGACCTAAGGACCCTTGCGCTAGACTCGGTGCCGCTTTCTTGGTGTGCGTGCCCTTAGAAAGCCAAACACCATTTCCGCCTATTTCCTGTTAGAAGCATCAGGTTCCAAATTTTCAATTTGCCTAGAGTAAATAGTATGGATGTAACGCAAACGTCCCGGTCCTTTTCAATCAGTATCGAACTTGTTGAAGGTAATGCATCGGTAGTGGATTTTCTACATCTGTTTGTGTTGTACTTCAGTGTTTTTTTTTTTCTCATTTTGACCTTCAAATGACCTCGATACTGACGTCGTGGGACGAAACTGGCCTCGGATTCGGGTTCAGCGACCCTAAAAATATATATACGCATGCGTTTTGACGTTAAATGACCCATTAACATATTTATATCAAAAAAATAGTACAACACTACATTATATATCATTGTATTTTTGGGAAGCATAGGCCACGAATAAAACCACTAATTAATATAACAGCAAATCCAAAGTTACTCGTATTTGGAACATTCTCCAGTTATGTGGAGAGGTCATATTTCAATGAAGTTGGTTTCTACTTGACGAGACTTGCAGTTTCATCTACAGGAGAACATGTGCAATGGAAATGGGCGATTGAACCAAAGCTCGGTCTTTTTTTGTCATGCATTAAGATTACGAGTTTGTTACAGAATTATTATTATTATTCAGGTTTTTTCACCGTAAAAGAACGGGGACATAAAAGCCGGGATGAGTATAGTCACAAAATTCCTCTATGGGATTGATCACAAAGAATCCAGAGAAATGTATGAAAGAGACGATGGTCATGTCGCTGCACTCGATAATGACAACGTGAATGCACCAAATAATGTGGCTTGAAGCTAACAGTATTTAATTGAATCTGACTAAGGTTGCATTTGGGATTCTTCGCAAAATTTATGCCACAGTTTAGAACGGGCGGGACTATGTAGTCTGAACTTTTCCATCGAGGCGAAATACTCATATGTATATTATACTTGACTAAAAAACTTACGTGGAGGCGCAATGTAGCGGAAAGGGCAAAGACAGGCCTAGCAGCGTATCATACTTGTAAAAGGGCTTTCGGGAAAAACTAGGGGCTGACACCCATATCATTTACTGTATATACACCACAGTCATCTGAACGACTTTAACCTAAGGAGAAGAGTGCAGAGAAGCGCACCACAAGAAGTGCTGAGCATAATATTTTACTTGAAGCCACCACAAGTATTCGTACCGGGTGCATCCGCAACTAGATAATAACTCTTGCTAACTGGCATGGATGGACCCATCTCCACTTAAAGCGAAAAACATGGTGGAAATTCAGAAAGAAAATAGACCTTTGCCAATGGTTTTTAGCTTCCACACAAATCAGCAACGACGAGTGCCAAATAAGAAGAGAAATACCAAAAAGTTAAACAGGATTCAGTTGGAATTCCTCCTTACTGCGCTGACTTTAAGCCCGTTTCGTTAAATGTCGCATTAAAGACTCATCAAATGATTTTAAATCCATTTTTATGACCTGCTTATGACCACACATAAAAAGGTGTATGCAAACAAATGCTAACTACCCATTGATATGCCAATTCATATTAGCACAATGCTGCAGAGACGCCATTAAAAGAACACAACAAAAAAAAAAAAACAGTAGTTGAATGGCAATTGCAATTGCAATTGTGTGAGTTCGTGCGTGCTGTGATTAGCATTTTGCAGTTTGTAGGCAATATTGCAACATGCAATAAAACGGCGGGCCACGTTGCAACTCACAGTCGACAGGACAGTGGACAGCGTGTTGTAATTGATACTATGCAGCTGTTGCCCGATTGAATGCATACATATGTATGTATGTACATCTACAGCTGGAGGCACAAATTAAATTATTCATAAATTAAGTGCGGCGGCTGATGATGGAATGAAAATGCAGATATAGCAAGAGATTAAGTGAAATATGTACATAAGTTTAGTGGAGGAAATTTCCATGATGAATTACTTTTACGTTTAAAGATTCTCTAGTTTCGCCTTTCTACTTAACATTTAAGCACAAGCAAAGTTTTGAAAATGATTTATTGCATTTAAATACACAGTCGCATGTATTTTAGTTAATAGGAATTTATATCCGCACACAGTGTTGGTCACATCATTAAGCACAGTAAGGCTACACAGTCAGGAAAAAAGTTCTGATTTTTATCAACTCAACTTCTTAGTTACTTAAAACTCCATTCCCGATGTTTTTCTAGAAATTGTGATTAAAATATTTCAAATTTTGATGAGCATTTTTTTGAAATCTGGCGATTTTTAATAGATCTTGTACAAGGTTTGAAACTTTGAGTTACTTGGTTTTCATTGCGGTCTTAACTATATTTTTGTAAAGAGTAAAGAGTTTTTGTTCAAAACTTCTAAAAAAGTAGTGTGCCTTGTTATTGGAACAACACTTTGCTTACTTTGCTCACACTAGTTTGGTCCAAAAAAGGTATGTTAATGCTCTCAACCCCTAGGATTGTTCTATAACGAAAAAATATACACTTATTTTTATTTTATAATCAAAATATATTTAGTGGTCCCTCAAAGCACTCAACGTTTTCCATGTATTTTTTATAGGGGAAAAACAACTTTTCGTATTTTTCGATCGGAAAACTCTGGTTCTCTTCAGGATACTTCAAATAATAATACCCAATTGTTTATTTAATAATTTTTTAATGCTAAAGATTTTTTATTGGCCTCCTTATTGCATTTTATGGGGATTTGTGTGGCGACCTATTAAATATAGTTACTATGAAAATATTGTTAAATTAACAATTAGGTATTATTATTGAAAATCTCCTGAAGAGAAAGCGAGTTTTCCAATTGAAAAATATTGATTTTCAAGAGTTCTTTACCATTTCTACGAAAATATGTTTTTTACATGGAAAACTTTGAGCACTTTGAGCGACCAGTAAATATATTTCGATTTCAAAATAAAAGAAGCGGGGTGATTTTTTTCGGTATAGAACCATACTAGGGGATGAGAGCATAAAAATTCCGACTTTAATTTTTCACATGCATTTTTGGACCATCCTAATGCCTCCGCGGCCAGTTTGTATCCAACGAATAGCTTCTTATGCTAACTAACATTGCCACTGGCCAGATCAGTTAGCTGCTTTTATGAGTTCAATTAACCTTAATCGCGCACGAAAACATCCACTCATGATCCATCAATAGATAATCTTCCCAAACACAAATCATTTTAATATATGTAAATACATACATACATATATGTACAGATATGAGAAGATATGTATCTTAATCTGACACTTTAATATCTACATTTGCAGTCCGTGTACATTTCTGAGTGCATTAGCATAATGATTTAATTTGTAGTGCTTTCAATGGGAAGCGTAAACATTGGAATCTCCAAATGTAGACATTTGTTTGCTTTGCTCCACAATTCTAATCGTTCACACACCTTGGCTTCCATTAAGTTTATTAATCGCCTGTACATACAAACATATTTATCACATTTGCTCTTCAACAACATCCTCATCATCAAGCGAGAAACAACATCATCACTGGCAAACAAGTTGAACAAGTTTCGTTGACGAGTCGTTTGGGACGCGATTGCAAGCTGTCAAACGAAAGTAGTGGGAAGTTGCTTGATTGCCTTGCCTGCATGTCCGTGTGACGTCTTGGGTATCGATTGATTGCTAGTGTGCCATTGCAAAAAAAAATATGAAAACAATCTCAAATGCACTCATACATATGTACAAAATAAACAATGCGCCACAGCACGCAATAAACTAATTGATTTGAAATGGAGTCATTTGACAAATCATTTCACTCAGTCGTTGCTGGCAAAACAAGCAAAAATGTTGTAAAAACACCAAGCAATAAAAGTGATTTGAAACATGTTTTTTTTTTTTTTTTGGCGCTCGCGTTCTAAACAACCAAAATAACAAATGCTTGCTGGCTGTTGTTGGGTCATCGTTTGTCGCTGAACTCGCAGAATCACGATCTCGTTTGTTTATTAGCGACAAGTTAACGAAATGACGCAAACGAAATAAAAATAAAATTGTTGAAATTGCTTGTTTACGAATTTTGATTGCGCTTAAAATGGAATCTGATAACTTTGGGCTTTGATGGGTGTGTTGTAGGGCATTCAATCCCGAAGTATTTTAACAATCCCGGGATTTCGGCATTCAAAAATTCTAATCCCGGGATCCCGATATTTTTCGGGATTTCAACTTCATTACAACTTTTTGCATTTTACAGTAGGATAGTTTTCAAAAACATTTACGCCACACTGTAAAAGCTTTTTGTGTTTTCAATTGCTACCAGATTTTTCGTTATTGCACAAAATATTTGAACAAGTACAGTTATTCTGGCAAATCATGTAATTCACTTCTAAATGTAAATGGCTCAAGTTCACTTTGAATCCAAATTTTGGTGTTCTGTATACATCTTGTTTCATGTCAAATTAATTTTTTTTTTTTCGTTTTCAACATCTTTTTCATTCTGTAAATGAATCAGTAAAAATATCGGAATCCCGGAGCTGTAATCCCATGATTTCGGCACATGGAAAAGTGTCCAGGATCCCGGAATCCCGGGATTGAATGCCTTAGTGTGTAGCATATTTGTTGGCGTTTGTAGTTATGTAGATCGTTTGTCGCAATAATGATTAATATTTGATTTCATTATAGTATTAAGAGAAAGTCGAGCAGCGCCGAGCGAAGCAAAGCGGAACGAAGCGAAGCTGCTGGTGTTCGCTTATGAAAAAGCTTGTTGTATGAGCACTTTCATATAGCTGCAGAAATTTGAAAGCTTCACTCAGCTCGGAACGGCTTCGCTCGGCTCGGCTCCGGTTAGAAGTGCTTAATATCAGTTCTTAAGACCTGGGTTCGATCCATTGCGATGAAAAAGCTTCTCATAAAATCCATTTTCCATTCGGAGGCGGAGTAAATATATAGATCCCTAACTGCCTCCCATTGTTTCGTTTTCGTGTTGCCTTTTAATCCGTTTAAATCTAAATGTTCTGCGAATAAATCGGAGCAGATTTTTGGGTAATAAAGAGCTCAAATGTCCGCCGGGTTTGAAAGGCTTCCAGTCATTACTGAATTGAAATATTCACCGAGTTTCTGATGCTGACTTCAATGGTCGAAAGTCAGAGTGTTATAGCTGGTTGCTGCCCAATAAATATATCATCTGTGACCTCTCTAGCCAAACGGGCAGCCGTCTCATCACCAGATACCCTCGTGTGACCTAGCACACTTGGTCGAGCCTTGCGTTACAGATCTACATAGTTCAGAAGTAGCCCAATGCCTTGGGTGCAGTTTGTCTGTCAGTATAGATACCTAAATTCGTGACTTTTAACCTATTTGTCACCACGTAATCGATGGCATTCAGTGTCGTAAACACATACGTCGGCTTTGAATATCGAGGCAGGGTTTGCTGGTTGGTTGTAGTGCTTTATAGTACTACTATGAAACCATCTTGATTCCTTAGCTTTGTTTGTATGTGTATACCTAGCATGACCTTCTATCTACCATACTCGATGTTGATTTTCCAGTTCAGTTTGGTGTCAAATACGACTCCAAAATACTTTGCGCTGGAAGACAGACGACGGTTCTTTGAACTGGGCATATTCTCTAAGAAAAAAGAGAAGCCTGTCCCCGTTTACTTCGATTTACAAATAATCTAGATAGTAACCATGTGCCAGTTCTGGAGCCATCAATTAAGATTATACTACAATGTGTAAGCGTCAGGGAACTCAGCATTGTAGAATAACTTTACCAAGGCAACGGTGGTTAGACACTACCGTCTAAATCTCGGTCTCCAGCGAAATCTGCTTTACTCTGAAGGGAAAGTCACTCTTTTTGATTGTGCTAGCATTGCGCTAGCGGCCATTAAATTTTCACTGCACCAAGTGTTAATAATTTTGAGTGCTATCGGTGCTTACCTGCAAATAACCGAGAGGGAAGGGCCCGTAATTAGGTAGATCATATTATCTGTATAGGCCTAGACGTAGATATTCGGGCCATTAAGGGTTGCAAGACATTAGTTGGGCTACTTACGGGATACTCTCACACACTAGCTTATGCTAACTTGAATTGACATAGGATGAAGAATGCATGCCATGTGTCGACATTAGCCATGGCCTGTGTTACTGACCAGCTTTTGAAAGATCGTCACTACTTGCTTCGCTTTTCTGTAGTAAATTTGACACCAAAGACAAGCAGATAGTTAAAATTTCGGTAAGATTCCGTTGTGACTAAAAGCCATTTGCTCAACACCCGGTTGACACTAATCTCCGGTTAACATCGTTATCGACGTCTTCGACTCCATTCTATAACAGGATGTCGGGAACGTCGATAACGATGTTTAATTAAACGAATTATCGACATCGGTTGACGTGGTCAATATACATACAAAAAAAAATTATTCCGACGAATTGATAACCTCCTCCGTTTTTGGAAGTCGGTTAAAAATTAAATTAAAGTTAATTTCCACTTGAAGGAGTATGGTAAAACGCAGCCTAAATCTTTTACATATGTATTTTTTTAAATTTCATTTAAATAATGCACTCAATTTTTTGCCAACTCACTCACACTGTTACTCGTAAACGGCTTCTTGACTCCTCGAAAACTCGTGTGCTCGGCCGAAAGAAAGAAAAACATAAAATTAATTAATTTTCAAAGTCGCTTAAGTGCGGAAGCTGTTTTGCAGCTCCCCAAGCAACAGCAACGGCAATTGCAACACCATCACCGCCACCAGCAACAGCAACCGCCCCGCACTGCCGCTGCCTCGCCGCACACAGGCTGCACGCACTCAACACGCATTTACGCTGCTACACATTGCTCTTGCTCCTGCTATTTGATGTAGCTGTAACTTGTGCAATTGGCGAAGTGTAAAAAGGAGGGCAATGCTAATGAAATCTCTACACACACACCACAGCCAGCTCATCCAACTGAGCCAGCAGCCAACGAGGTTGAATACAAGCCGAGCTATTAAGGGGAGGTGGCCGCAGCCGATTACTGGTATGCAAAATGCAGTTTGTGCGCAGCGGTGTTTGTGTGTGTGTGTGTGTGTGTGTGTGTGTGTAAGCGACAACACTGCGCTGGCATATAAATTGCTGCACAGTAGCTAAAACGAGATTAAATGTGGCAGCAAGAAAACAAAATTAAAATAATAAGGAAAAGAAAAAAGTTGAAAAGCAGCATAGCAACAATATAATCAGTTGCGAGTTATTGCATGCCAAATGCGCTGCAATATTCATTTTCAAAGAGTGACTATTCGATTAAATGTGTTAATTTGTTTGTTGAATTGCATGTCAATGTGTATGAATGGCTGTATGTTGAAAACACATTTAGGCTTCAAGCTTATCAGTGTTGCCACACATGGGCTTTTCCTACCAAAACTGGTAGGTTTATTTCCAATTGGTATGTTGGTAGGATGGAGGATGGATTGGATTTTGGTAGGTTCTGCGCCATAAATAATTACATATTTCGAAAAATAGAAAATATGTATCTAAACTTTTTAGCAAACTTGTTCCTTATTGTGCTTAATGCGCCTACAAGTTAATTGAAATTGAACTGAACTACAAAGTTGTGATGTGTGTGTGGGCTTGTCAATAAACCCACTGTAGTCCACCATTGTCTCATTTACCGCGTGGCCATCACACGAGATATGCGCACCTAACCAACGGCTGAGCTTAGTTTCATTACAGGAATTAATTAATTAATTATTTAATAATAGGCCTGCTGGAGTGTCATATGGCTGCTTAATACAATCAGCAAGAATACTGGAGATTTTCGGTGTCATTTGGAGGTTCTCAAGTCATTCCTAGATGATACCGAGTTATCTTTCTACAAACCCTACAAGGTCAAATTTCCTGAAAGGAACGATCCCAAATATGGTATTCCGACGAATCGAAGATGGAGTATGGAGTACTGTGGCAGGCCTACTTGGGCTAGGATTCTAGGAAAGTCTGCCAGTGGCCACATACCCAACGATATTTGGAAGTCTTCGCTATCGAGGTATGCGTTCGCGAATTCCTTCGTGGAGGAGGAAATTTGGCCAGAATAAATATTATGTTAAAGGTCATAAACTCAATAAACGGCATCAAGGCTTGTTGGCAGCTGTAAAACTGTTTTGAACCACCTGGTATCCCAAAATAGCGTAACGCTCTGGTGGATACCAGGACATGAAGGGTTCGAAGGCAACGAAAGGAGTAACTGTCTCGCGAAGCGTGGCGCCTAAATGCACTTTAATGGTCCCAAGTCTTTTATGGGCTGATGGAGGAAACCCCAGGGCCTATTCTATGTGACTGCCTACGTATCATGAATAGCAGACTGATATACCTTGGGGCTTAATTTCTAAAAATAGCCTAAGGTTGGAGTGAATACAATTGGGGTTTAGCACAATAGATCTTCTTAAGTCGAAGCGGCACTTTTCCTGACGTAATAAAAATAATAACAATATGTGTTTGTAGAGATATATGCTTTTTTTAAATCTGTACAGTAAAATGAATTGTTATACGCAGTTCAGTTGTTTTTATTATGCTAGTTGTGTTTTAGTTTTACTAAATGCTATATTATCTACATATATATTTAATAAACCCGACATAGAAAAAAAATTAAAAACTCTAAAAAAAATAAGTGGTCTTGGTAGGAAATTTAGGCAGGAAAAAAAATTTGTCCATGGCAACACTGATGTACAACTTAATAAAAGCGCATGCGTGCGATTTTTTTTTATAAATATGTATGTAAATATATTTACATGCATAAGT
This sequence comes from Rhagoletis pomonella, assembly GCF_013731165.1. Taxonomy (NCBI): domain Eukaryota; kingdom Metazoa; phylum Arthropoda; class Insecta; order Diptera; family Tephritidae; genus Rhagoletis; species Rhagoletis pomonella. The sequence continues at coordinate 29,500,152 of NW_023458558.1, forward strand.
ATGCATACTTGCATTTCTTGAGTAGTGCTTGTGTGCGTATGCATGTCTATTTGCAATCTGTGCGCCGCCACAAATGTGCAAATTCCATTTGAAATTGCAAATCGCTGTGTGTTGCATTCATTTAAATAGCAAGCAGTTAAATTGCCGCAGCTATGGCAAATTGAAAAATTCAGTCTATTTAATAAGCGTTTATATAAGCATATGCATGTAGGTATATATATAT
>NW_023458558.1:29500774-29513699 GCF_013731165.1 Rhagoletis pomonella
TTTTTTGCTCTAATGCTACTACTACCTGTTTGATATGCCTTGGCTGCCACCTATACATAAATAATATTCATATTTCATTTAAAGTTGTCTCTAACTTTGGTGTGTTAATTTTTTATAGACTTTCTTATCTATTATTTTTATTATTTACTTTTCTTCTCTATTTCAACCATTTACGCACCACTGTCACGGTTACTGCCGCTGTTTGCCTACATGCAATGTCGGCATTAGTCGCATCGTCGCTGGCCGTAATGCTATACGCGGCTAATTAGTGCGATTGCCGTTAGTTACGGAAAGCTACATACATACATACACGAGTCCACTGCAGTTAAACTAGTCGGCGTATGGGTGTCTTATTTCTACAAATACAACTTGAATTTGTTTTTAAACACATTTTTTGTTTTATTGCTTCGCTCACTTAAATTTGTCTTTTCGAGAGTTCATTTCAATAGATTTAATTTATTTACTTAAATGGCAATGTCGGTGCTATGGTTTCTCGCTTTGATAAACTGCTGCTCGTGCTGCTGTTGCTTGTTAAGCAAGTTATAACAACATATGTACATATGTACCACTACATTATTAATAGCTCCACTTATTAAATTTCAAATTAATTGCGTGACTCACGTACATATGTATATGTATGTATATGTACATATATTCATGTACAAAGCTCTTTTCTTGTATATAGCTCAAAGAGTTAAGTTGTCCGTTTTGAAATTTCAATTTGTATTTTATTGGCTGTTATCGCGGTTACTATTGTTGTTGTTGTTGTTGTTGTTGCTGACACCAAAGCTGTTGCTGTCTTTATCGCTGTCAATGTTGTTTTCATTTCAGCTTTTTTTCTCTCACTTAATCGCTGCTGACATTGCTGAAATTCTTAGAAACTTAAGCTGACGTTTCGTTACTTGTTATTGTTGTTGTTCGATATATTTGTTTACTGTTATATTTTTCGCCGCTATATGCATTGGATTAAACTTATTTTGGTGTGTGCTCGTATTTCGTATTTTGCCATTTAATCCTCCTCCGCTTTTTATTACTCTTCCCCTTCCCCTCTTATTTCTTCATAAATTAAGAGAAGTGGTGATCGCTTGTTGTTGCAGTTGGCGCTTGAGCATAGTTGGATTTGTCGCATCATTTGCGTGTAGTCATTTATATATAGCCAGACTATGAAGTCACTTTTATTTGCATTATTTTTGTTGTTATTTAACCTATTAACTTTTTACAGTTGTTGTTTTGACTGTTTTGCCTGCTACTGTTTCCTCCTATATTGCCAACAACAGCTACGCGTGCATAGCTAGTTTTTGTTGTTGAATTTTTTTTCGTTGCCATGGTTTATAATTGCATTTGTTTTGTTTTTTTTTGCGGAAATTCGCGTGGCTAGAAATGTACAGTTTTTTTTTTGTGGTTTGTTTCATTTCACAGTTAAAACAACTTAATTAATTACAACGCGTAATTTGAACCAGTTTCGATTTGTATCTGCGTAAACAACACACACCCACACATTCGCTTTTGCACCTGGTAAAATGATACTAATCTTTAGCCTAACCTAATTACGTGTAACAGAATCGTCTAATGCTTTACTAGGCCGTACGCAGCTGTTTACACTAGAGTTGTAACAGTTAACCGGTCAGTTTGTCGGCTGACTGTAGAAAAAGCCACATAGAATTGCTCATCATGGTGAGCAAGATGGGTATCGACCGGTTAGTAATATATTTATTTTGGTGACAATAAGACAATGGACTTAATATTCGGTATTCGGCATCCGATATCCGGCTAAATCACTAAATTTCATAAGTACCTGCTACTCAGGTCTTGTTTGTCTTAATTACCAAAATTCAAAAACAAAAGTTCTCAGCATTGGCCCCAGCCAGTGTGCAGCGGCGTTAAATTGCCAAACAACAAAAATTCGACCGCCAAACATTTATCTGTTTGTTTTTCACCCCAATTACTTGTGCTTTTGGTTTGCCACAGTTCCTTCGTACCGCTGAAACCTATTTAATTAGATTATCTGTCCTCGTTTTTCGTGAAAAAGTAGCTGTCTTGTAAAGCGCTAGCGAAAATTGTTATCGCTGAAAATGTCACTTATAATAATTTTAATGTTCTCAAAGTAAATCAAAAACGGCTTAGTGTCCACATACATATTTATGTGCCAACAATGAACTACATACATACATATTAACATATGTTTTTTGCCGCGGCTGCCGGACGATTCACAGACAATGTGGTTGCCTTCATTCGAGCTCTTCACATATATACATATGTATGTAGATATACCTCCTCTGATTCTATTTATAAGTATAAAATTTTATAGCACAACATTTATTTATGTACATAAGTTTGTGCTATTTGTATGTACCCTGCAAACCAAAGTTCCCGAAATCTTAACGAAATCTTTAGAAGTATCTCATTTCTGTAACGATCTTTTTACGAATGATCAAAGACAAATATATATGAAGTGGTTGACACGAACTCGCAAAGAAATTTCTGTACGAAAAATACGGAAAATTTTGAAAAAATTCTGTAAGACATTCTTCACATAGCAGCATTATTTTCATTGCTTTACCGATTTTCTTCCAAAAATTTCGTAGAAGAATCAAAGTGTGAACAATTTATTTCATTTTTGAAAATTCGGCAAAAAATCAGATGAGATCTCTTTATGAATGCTTTAAAATTTCTCTACAATTCAGAATACTCTGGAAAAAATGGTTTGCTGGGTAGGTACATATTTATTTATGTATTCTGAGGAAAATGTATGAGTACTTCGCCGCTATCAAATTAAATCGCCAATCAAAAGTTTCTAAGCAAACACCAGGTGGTAGTTGTAATGGTGACCTGGTAATGAGGAGCGATCGAGCTGGCAATGACTAACTATGTACCTACATACATATGTAAATATACATACATACATATCGAATATGGGCGATTATAAACGCATATCTTCCAGTTCGCTGACAAATATTTGATGGCACACACTTGATAATTACTACATACATATATGTATATTATTTATAACTTAGGGTGTGCCTACAATGTGGTATATACATATGTATGTATGTTGTTATGTTAATTTATATGTACTTGCAGCTTTCGTGCGTTCATTATTTGCTTTGACAATTGATACACTTTTGATATCGCAGAATTATAAACGGATACACACTTATACATACATATGTATAAGTTAACGCTCGACGAGTTTAAGAGATAAAAAAAAAAAATTATATCTTTTTCGGTTTTGCCGTTCTTAACTCGTTTATTGCCAAAAATCAATTAAACTAAAATTATTTTCTTACACCTATTTGACCTAATGACGTTTCCATTTAGCAGCGACGCATCGTCCGCGTTCGTTTATTCCGGATACGGGTGTGGTGAAACGGGGAAAACCGGTTTGAAAATAAACCGAGTCAATCACCCTAGTACACTTGTTGAGTGCATTAAAATTCCGAATTTTAATTTTTTTTTGGATCACCCTTATGTACATACATACGTATGTATGTATTTATGTATGAACATTAATACTTTGATTATCAGTTTGCTATGTTGCGTGTGAGTTCTGATTTCTAATGAATTTGCATAGCAATTTTAAAGAATGTTCAGAGTGTCTCTGATTTGCGTTTAATATGCTTGTTGTTTGCAAGAATTATTTATTACCTTATCTACATATTCATAAGTGTTGCTATATGCACATATGTTTTGGTAATTAGGCTAGTTAATGTAGCACTTTGCGTGGAAAAACTTTCGCACAGGATAAAAGAGGTGCACCATGCTGTTCAGACAAATACCCGAGTAAAAGAGTTATATGTGCAACATAATGTTCTCATTTTGCTGTATGCAATTATAATAGTCATACGTTAAGTGGATACATATTCGTTTATGATTTTAGTTACCGTTATTCTTACAACAACAGTATATTCAATAGTAAATAAATATACATACATATACAATAAATAATAAATAATAAAGCCAGATTTGGTACCTAGGTTGAAGGCCATCGACTTCCATGGCTATGATTCCTTTGGCGAAAGTGATTTCTAATTTAAAGTAAAAAGCACATATAAATATTTTACATGAAAATATTAATAAATTGGTACAATTAAATTAACTTGTTATAAACTGATGCATATTTAGTAAGTTTTTTATATGCTGTTGATAAAGTTAAGGGGACAAATATGGGGAAAAAACAACAAAGATCTATTATTTGTTTTCCATTTAACTATGTAGTTGAAGTTGAGATATTGTATACATATATAATGCTTTTACTTTCATATATAATACTTTTGCAGTTATTATTTAATTTTTAAATGCATTTATTGTCGTTTTTATCAGTCTTCTTTACTTTATAAATATTTGATTACTTTGTTTTACATTAAACGAGCACTTTCGCTTGCTTTTTAGTCAAAATACAAACGATTGTTTTGGGTTTTCGTTCTGTTATGCAGAAAAGCGTGACCATATGCCATACGCCACTGCTTTAATTCTCAAGTTCAATTGTTTTATTCTTTCAAGCTTCCGCCTGTGAGGTGCAATGTATTAAGTAAATATTTCTTGGAATTTTTTGGTTGTTGTATAATATGCAATGCGGTTATTAAAAATACAACAACAAAAAAACTGTTTTGCTGCTAATTTGCCAGACGTATGTATGTATATAGCAGACTTTGGCCCATGAATATGAGCTGTGAATTCGGCGGCTTAACTGATATAATTCTTCAATATAAGATTTTGTACCAATCACGTATAATACGTGCTCGTATAAATGTATGTACATATATGCATATCCATATGTACATATGTTATTTATGCAAGGTTATTTCTCAAAACCTTCAGATTCAATTCAATACTAAATCGAGTTTTTGCTTTAAACAATTTAGAGACCTTAGATTTTTTTTATATATTTGTTGAATTTGAATTATCTATAGTAACTGTAAAATAAAGTTATAAAGCCGGAATTTCTATATCTAGAAAAATAATATCCCAATTTTTTTATTTTGAAATCAAAAAATATTTAAAGGTCCCCTCTTGGGCTCCCCTACTAAAAGTGTTCAAAGTTTTCCGTGTATTTTATATTTGAACAAGTAACTTTTAAGCAAAAAAAAAAAAACAAAACCGACTTCAGTTCTTATATAATATATTATCGTTAATTTCTTCGTGATCCAATAATCGGAATTAAACCAAATTAGTACGGGACTACCTGTGAGGTAACACCTTTCATTAGAAATCGGTTGACGTGGTTAAAAAAAAATAAAAATTTCCAAAGAATTGATAACCTTCTCCTTTTTGTGAAGTCAGTCTAAAATACAACTTTTCTTGAAATTATATATAAAAACCCAAAAAATTTATGGAAATTCTGATTAAAAAGCTAAAAATTTTGTTAAAGCATGAACAACTTGTTGTTTTTTAACCGACTTCCAAAAAAAGGAGGATGTTATCAGTTCGTCGTCCTCATGTCTCATACTAATTTTGTTTGGATCCGATAATTGATCGTGAAGAAATTAACGGTAATCTTAAATTTTTATATAAGAATTGAAGTCAGTTTTGTTTTTTGCTTATAAAATACTTGTTATGTTGTATTAATCATTTGTCGGTCCTGGTTAACCATTCTGTGGAATGCTCATTTGGTTTTAATGATTTTAATTTTTGGTTTAAATGATTTTAAGTTCTAAAAAAAATTATAAGTTTGAAGTGCTTAGTTTTGTTAGGATAGGGCCCGCTCGGATCAGGGCCCTTCTATTTCTTCAGCCAAGCCACCCTAAAGCTACGCCTCACAGTGGTTCGGATCGCAAATCTAGCTGGACGAAACTATTTAAACAAATACTCGTTGATGGATCTTTACACCACTTCTTACCTAGGGGATTTTTGAGTCGCTGATTACGAATCTGAAGTCACTTATCAAAAATTCAAAATGGCGGATCCAATATGGCGGACGAAAATTTTAAAAAAGCGGTAGATTTCTATGAAACTGGGTATCTGGGGGTTTTATGGGTCGCTGATTACATATCTAAAGTCATTTACCAAAAATTCAAAATGGCGGATCCAATATGGCGGACGAAAATTAAAAAAAATTGGTAGATTTCTATGTAACTGGGTACTAATTTTTTTAACTCTTTCATAACCAAAGGTTTTATAACTCCAAGTATTTTTCTGTTTTAACACACAACCTCTCCCCCCCTCTTCCCCGTGGATCCGCCACTGATCTTATATTTATATTCAGATACATTCCTGTTAATAATTACTTTTGAATTTTGAGATTTGACATACTGTCACTAAAATGTAAATATCTAAGCCAATTGGTTAGACTTGGTTATCGAACTTACCCTCTGCATTTGTGAAGGTGTAAAGAATAATATGCAAGTGGTTTTATAACGGCCTTCGGCGGCCTTTACTTTTCCGACTCTTTAATTTATTTTTTTAATTAATCAAAACGACGATTTTTCAGAATAAATTTGCTTATACCAATGTGGACATAAATTGCGTTATGACCTCTGAATCTATAGCGGAATAAGTGTAATTTTTTGTTTATAAAGTCAATTTGTAATTATGCAAATATTTGTAAGTGCTATTAGCAATCTTTTAAGTTAAATTTCAGCTTTCAAAATAGAGTTCTCAAATAGGCGGCGTTGACTTACCTTTTTTTGTTTGTGTTCATATGTTAATGCTTTAATAAATGCAATTTCTATTTAAATGTATTGTCAGGAATGTATTCCAAGTACCATTAAGTATTTTAAAAACAAAATAAATTTTGACATTCGTCCAGCTAGATCAGCTATCCGAACCCCTGTGCGCCTCTGAGCGCTGGTTTTTCACGTATGACGAAATTTTGATTTTATCGTTTCTTAAGACGTTTTTATTCTAACCTATACAGGGTGGATAGAGTGCAATTTAAAATTGTGTCTAATATTCACGCACCCTTTTTAAACATTTATACAAATCGAACACCATATCCGCACCCAATAAAAACTATTCTTGAATCTCATACTTTTACGCTAGTAATAATGATTAATTATCAATTTCTATACATATATACATAGATAGTTTTTAAATGCTTTTAATTAATTATACACATATTCATAAACTAGCAACAACAAGCTGTTTCTCTATTTAAAAAACATTTTAATGATTACTCAACTATGTAGTTCTGTTTTTTTTTCCTCAGCCATCTATCGTACATATTTATTGTTCAAGCATATTTGCTTTAATAGCTTCATAAGTTGGAAACAAATGTGTTTATAAATAACTAACACGCTCACTCACTCACTCACTCACTTAATTGCTAGTTAATTGGAATTGCGCCTTAGAGCCGAGAAAACTAATAAAAAATAAGCCAAAGAAAGCAAAAAGCAAAACACGACTTACAAATGCGCGCACACAAAACTGAATGCCACTCACTGATTAATTTACAAATTTATGGCTACGCGAGCAGAAATACATACAGTCGGTGTGAAATGGAGCCAAAGGAAAAAAACTAAGGCATTAAGAAATAATAATTATTAATAAATACTATGCTTAACAGTGGAAATATGTTTACGAAAACGTATGGCGGAACAGCCAGCGGGTACTTTTCTATTTAAACCGTACAAGCGCATGCCGACGGCGATGAAAGTGGCGCTGATAAGCAAGTGAAAAATAAGCGATTTAAAGACGCCACAAGTAGCAGCAAAAAATAAAATAAATAAATAAATAAAAAGCATAACGAAAACATTTATTTGCATTCAAATATTTCTAACAAATCATTTCGCTATTACTGCTTGGCATATTAAATCTGCATAATGACGTTCATTATTTGCGAGCTTGTGTTGGATGATCAAAAAAGTAAAAAAGCAAGGCAAAAAATGTAGAAAATATAATGAACGAAAATATTTCTAATTTTGCAAATTTTCGCTCAGCTTTTGTTGTTAGTCTACACTTAATTGTGCGCGCTTCATTTAATATAATATGCACATATGGGTGCCTACATATACATATGTACATTAGACAGTATCAAAAAATAAATAAGTAAAAAAAAACGTTTTAATATATATATTAGAAAATAATATTTCTCAGTCCCATAGAATTTGTTTTAATAATTTTTGATTTTTAAATTTTAGCATTTAGTCATTATAAACAATTTATGAGATAGAAAACAAAAAACGTGGAGCGCATTAGATTTAATTAACAATATTCAAACCACATAACATAGACCCAAAATTTCTACAGAGAAAGTACAAATTTGAGATTGATTTTAAGCGGTCGTTATTCACATACCCACATACTTAACATCCAAATTGGGTTTTTATAAGTTCTTTATTTGGTTTGTCCGATTGCTATAAACAATATACAGTTAGAAAGGTATAAAATAATGGTTATATACTTCATTCAGAAAAGATTATCTTGGCATGTCAAAGTAAAGTTATTATTTTTTTCGGAAAAGGTATTTTGTACTCAATAGTAAGAAGCTTAAATATACACTTGCAAAGTTTATGATGACAATAGTTCTGTAGACACAAATGCAGCATTTCATAATACAAAACCTTTACATTGGAGTATTATTTATAGAAATCGGACATCAAATAAAAAAGTTTTAAAAGTATCATTTAGGTGTTTATACTGGGTGCCGAAAAGAAATGTTCCTGATAAACTTGCTTAGTGAATAGTATTCACAGTGGCTTGCAACAAATTTAACTTTTTTGTACATTAGGATGCAAAAAAACAAAAAATTGCGAGTTTTCCTCCGAAATTTTAAAATCTATTTTATTTTAAGGCTTCAACCAAAATTTTTCGGAAAAATATTAAGATTTACCGATTTATAATACTTAAAAACTTTCATTACTTCAATGCTGTTAAAAAAATGTTCCCCATTTTTACTCAGACCTCAATCACCTGAGGTAATTAAAAAAAATCTTCTTCAAAGTTACATCATAATTTTTATTTAAAAAAAAACTTAATTCTTTGAGACATTTTCAAATAGCTCCAGCCCAAATAAATCTTAATATTTTTCCGAAACAATTTGGCTGAAGTCTGAAAACATACTAAATTGTATATTTCCGATGGAAAAACTGTATTCGTTTATTTTTTTTTATGGAGAGTGAGGCACCCTAATGTATATACATATCGTCGTTTAAAGTACAAAACCGCTACTACTCGTAAATCAAGCATATAAGCGCGAACAATTACTAGGAAACTTTTTGCGCTGTGCTAAGTCACATTTTTTGAATTAACTTTCTGAATACGTAAATATGTATAGATGTTCATATTTTTATGCTTATCACCGACTGCGCTAATTTTAGATAATCGATGGTTCTGACAAAGGAATTAAGTATTTATTTATTTGGTGGAGGAAACAGTTGGCAGGCATGAATGAACAGAAACGTAAGTAAACTATACCTTTCAAGTATACAAGTATACGTACGTGTGTATGTATGTATGTACATGTGTAGACTTTCTGAAATATTTGCTATAACTAAATACTTTTAAGCTTGTTCTTTGTATAATTAAGATTTATAAACAAGTATGTATATTGGTAGCTTTGCCCTCTAGCGACACCATCCATTCTGTTGTTATCAACAAATTGCAGTTAAATATAATTTTATTCTACTTCTTACATACATACATATGTAAAGCTGAGGAAATCTCAGCTTTCCCATTCCCACATCAATTGAAAAAATATATAAATCCAGTACTTGTGACCCTCAGTCAATGGGAAGTGAATGTTTTGTAATTATGTACATATAATCTCAAATTCTCATAATAAACTGAGGCGATTGTGATTGTACAAAAATAGCCGCGAAATAAATAACACAAAATTGTGTACTTTTCTGACGCTGCACAGTAGCGCGACCCATACAAATTAGCCGGACAAAATTATTGTATGAGTTTAAACTGTAGAATGCTTTAAAATGAGTAAATAATGGCGAGGAGGGGTCTATTGCGCACCACATGTGCGGTACAGGGTTAAAAGTGGTATTTTTGAGGTCTCTTCACTTAATCCAGTGTATCTTTTGAACTACTACTTGCATATATATGTATATAATTGTATGGAAAGCTAGGCTTTCACACCAATACATACATTTGCAATTTCTTTTAGAGAAAGGTCTTCAATCAGCTTTGTTGAATAATAGGCAAAATTAATGTGGAATCTTATTTCTAAAAACAGGTAGGAAATTCAATTCAAAAATATAAATCATCATGTAGTGTATGTATGTATCAGTATCAGTGTGGGAATGCGACTCAAGCACTTTACGTTGTTTAGTACGTTCCTCGCAGCTATCCAAAGATTTTAGTGGTCTTTCAGCATTTGAAGTTGTCGGCTGTTGCTCTATATAAACTCCACTTCGACAAACTCCATTCGGGGTACTGAAAGAATTTGTGTTTTCATTCTACTAAAATATTTTTTCAACAAAGCTTAAGCAACGAGCTTGATTAGTACTATGGCCTTTCATGACTTAAAATGCACTGATGCGAACTCGTGGCAAGTCTAAGTTTTTCGGATATGTTAAGTAAGATACCGGCGTCACCTTCTAGATTGTCTATTTTATATAGAAGTTATACTATTTATTGGCAAATAAAAACCTATCCCTTTACGCATACGTTGATGTAGTATTACCAAAGGATATCAAAATTTAGTGTTCTCCTTTATCAAACGTATACTTCAACAAAGTTAAAAAAGACTTTAAAAGTATGTACTCAACAACTCGTAAAAGTTAACATGACGGCCGTTTCGAGAAAAATGAATATTAAAAAATAAAATTATCGCATTTTTTTCGATCAGCGAACATCTGTTAACTTAAACCACATTGAATTATCTAAAACTTTTACAATGAATTTTGTCCGGCTAAATTGATCAAACACGCCACTGTGCGCTGTTAGGTGTCATTTTCGTTCAATTCAAATAAACGCAAAAGTGACACTTTTAGCTCAAGGCATTACCAGCGGCACAGCTAAACACAGTCATGTTGTCAGGCACGTTGAGCAAATTACATGTTTACATAATTTTTAATGGCATACAGTGATATGCACATGAGAGAGTTAATGTTACAAGTAACGAGTTATAACTCAATTGGTACGGAGTTCCTTTGACTATAAAATGGTATTCATAAAATGCTGAAGAAAAATCCGAAAATAAATTATTACTTAGTGTAATATGTTGTATTTGGGATACATTTTAAAGCAAAGTTCGTTATTTAATTTGCTAATTTAGAGAAAACATTGTATGCGAAAACGTGGTTATTTTTTCCTTTTGTGGGAGATTTTTATTAAAAAATTGCGATGATGTATATTCTGCAAAATCGACTTTGGCCATGTAGACCACTCGCTTTTGCTATATATACATATATATCGGTGACCGATCCATTAATATAGACCAAGCTCGGTGCAGCTATTTTTCTTGGTACAAATAGAGAATATGGTGAACATTTTTGAAATCGGAATAAAATTACGCCCACTTCCCACATAGCGGTAAATTTCCAAAATACTAAAACTCTGATAATTCAATAGTTAATTTACTTCAGGTTAATAATTACAACCAAGTTTACAACAATATCTTAACAGGAAATAAGATTATTATAGATTTTTAGGAAATGAGCGTCGCATCGCTACGTAAGTGTATCTCGATAACCGCTTTATCGATTTCTACAAACATGGTTCCGTTATTTTATTAAGTCAAATTTTGCGGGGAAAGCCCCATATTTTCATGTAGTTTAGAAAAAGGGGGGAAAAACTATATTTAATACATCCGCTGGGTGTATAAAGTTTTGTTTCGACCAAAACTAATCATTACTTGAAGACTCCGTTTTTATGATCGAATAAAATCTTTTATGATCTAAAAAATTAAATTGAAAAAAATTAAAAAATTACGATCAAAAATTTATCGAAAAAAAAATAAATAAAAATCCAAACATAACAACTATGCTTGACCGAAAAAGTGAACATCAAATTTTGGCGGTGGTTTTAGCACAAACTACTTTTTAAATAAATGTTCCTCTATTTCGCATTAAGTATATGAGGTCGATCAATAAATTAAAATGCTTCGATCACTTACCTAAATAAGTTTTTTTGTTTTTAATATGCTGCAAACCATCCACTTGACTGTTTTAATGGGTGCCGTTGCCAATTTTACGCTCACTTTGTATAAGCATCGGCTTTTGTGGACCCTTGCTGCTGCACATTTTCTGTATGCGCAGTTTTTGTTGGTTTCGTTCTAAGCTACCAGTTTTTAAATTATGTACTGTTTTTTTTTTTTTTTAATTACTTTGTTATTTAATATCCTTTTGAAGTTAAGACTACTAGATTAACGTATCCGCGCGTTTACTGTCAAAGGTCAAACATTTTTACGTAATTGTTGCACACACACACATACAAATAGGCGATTATACAACGCATAGTTGACATACATAAATTTCGAGTATCTTATTACGCACTCTACTCGTACAAAGCTATACAAAAGTGCTACAGGCGCGTTATACTAGACTACTACATACACTTTTAGTGGCACTTACGTTGTTTTGCGCGCAACTCTTCTTCTTCATCATATGGCATAAACTACATATATGTATATGTGTATGTAAGTAGTATCCTTTAGAAGTGTATGAGTGCGGGCGCATGCGCTATGTGTGTGGGTGTGTAGGCGCTAACGTTATTCAATACTGCTGCTTGCTGCTCTGTTTTTGTATGCGAAGGAGCCTCATGAATTTGGTTGCGACCTTTTCGAGGCTTAAGTATGTTTAGTATTTAAGTAGGTATGTATGTATGTATGTGCGCTTTTTGAACTTTTCGTTTGTTTTTGTCTCTAAGCTAAGACTTGCTGATGTTAATTTATTTTTGGTTAGACGACAGACGCCGCTAGCGTTGCGTAGCTGATTCCATTAGATAAGAGTAGATTGTTGTGCTTGTAAAGCGTGTTGTTTTTGTAGTGCTTGTTGTTTTTGTAGATATTGTTGTAGCTTATTATCCTTAATTAGTG
>NW_023458558.1:29513709-29548420 GCF_013731165.1 Rhagoletis pomonella
TTGTTGTTTTTGTAGATATTGTTGTAGCTTATTATCCTTAATTAGTGTAACGAGCTGCAAATTAATACACTTTGCTTAATTAAAATTGACAATGGCGAATGCGGCGCAATAGTAGAGGTTGTGCAATTGAAATTATTATGTTTGTATTTATATAAGTAAATGGTGTTTTTGTTTTTTTTTTTGTATGTATTCTTGCGCTTCTTCTTAGCCAATTAAGCCATTTTTGGTCTGTAGTTAATGAAAGTAATTTATTTTCATATACATAGGGGAATTTTAATTTATTAGTATTTATGTATTTGTTTTTTTTTACACATTTAACTTTCATCGACACTGTGCATCACGAGCTATTTATGTTCACAACTGTTTCACATTTATTCGGTAATTATACAATTTATTCATTAATTATAATCGATTGTGATTAACATGCAAAAAAAACTTACATAGGCTCCAATATTATTCACGAGCGCTTGCTTTTTGTGCGCGTTTTTATGTCGACAAGTACGTTTTTTGCTTTTGCTTTTATTTGTACATATTTTAATTTTTTTCGTTTTTAATTTTATTCACAATCGTTGCTATTGTATTTAAATAATAATTCGCACACTTGTTATTAATATTGAAGTGCGCTTTAATTGCCGTTTTATGCTGTTGCGTATTTTCACTAATGTTTTCATTTATTTTAATTTCCAGCCAATAATTGTCGGCTGAATTTCAACTCTCGTTCTTCTTCTTCTTCACTCAAGTGTTGTTTGCCTAATTTTGCATTTTTGCTGCTTGCTTATTTCAAACTCAAATTCACATTAACGAACGTTGCTCATACGCCCAGGCGTACCTGAAGAACTTTAGCACTGCGGGTCACTGTTGCTATTTCTGATGAATAACTAAATAAATCTCTTTCAATTTTGTATCAAACCACGCTGTTAATTTTCACATTTAACACTGTTTTCAAATCACTTCTTCCTCTAAATATTCCTCAACTTTTCGTTGACTTCACTCTAACACTAAACTTTTTGAGCGTATTTCCTTTTTTTTTGCTTGCCGCTTGCTGTTTTTTTTTTAAATTAATTCTTTTGGCTCTGGCGATAATACGGCTTGTCACTTTCATTAATTGCGCGGCTCTTACTTCATGGTTGGACGTTAGCCGGTCCGATATCAAAGGCGCTGGTTAAGCTGCAATTAAGATGACTAGATTAATAAATTTGTTTTTCTTTATAAAAGCTTAACATACATATATATGTACATTGAATGCTTTCTATTTGTGTTCTTGTTTTTTTTTTGTTGCTACCACAAAGGCGACAGCTGCCATTACGTTTTCACCGAAAAAGCTGTCGATGAATTTTTTTGTTTGCCGCCACTTTAATTTTCGTTTTTAAAAATTGTTCAATAATTTTTACTTTGTAACTCTATTTTATTATGTACATATGTATTTAATTAGGTACTTAATTTTTCAATTGTCCGCTGCAAATCGAAATTAACAGTTAACGCGTTGAGTGACAAATTTGAAAAACGTGCCAACGAGCGGCGGCAAATTCAACGTTGCTAATGAGTGTTGAGCGCAGAGTGTTTTGCTTGAGTTAGTGAGTCGTTTGTGCTGTCGTGCGTTGAGTGTTGTTGTTGAATGCGCGGCTGATATGTGGACGTTCAAAGTGGCGCGCACGCGTCAGATCGGCACAAAAGTAAATAAAAACTGTCAGGCCTATCATCAATTCACACTAACTATGAATGCATCAGAATTTCTGATAGCCGAATTCGTGACGGGAGATTTTTTTCACGACGGCAGTTTACTCGGAATCTGTGATAGGCCTGTGTATTACTATTTTAGGTTTAAACCGTTTGAAGTAACCAATAGATAATTATTCACATCTACTTTCCTTCATAGGCATAAGTTAGATAATATTTGAGATATATTTGAGAAAATAGGGCCCAACAGTTGACACTATAGTATAGATCAGTGGCTGGCATACTAACGCATTCAAACGATTCAATAAGTGGGAATGTGTGCGTTCAATGAACAGCTCAGTTGCCGCTCTTCGTATATGTATGTGTGAAACACGCTCAGTGAGCTATGGCCTGCCGACCACTGGTCTAGATACTCTAAAACATCGTTCTAATGATCAAATTTTCTTCGAATTCGCAACATACATTAGTTAGGTGATAGGAAAGTTCGCCGTACATTCTTGAATCGGAAGTGTTTTTTACAAGGCAATTTCGGAAAAAAAGTATCATTTTGCCGAACGTAGCGGTCGGTGTTCTTGTCTGGAAGGGAACAGTATGACCAAAAATTATTAAACTTTTGCTAAGGAATTTCGAACATTATGATAGAACTATTTAAAAAAAATCCCAAAATAGCAACACCTAGGCCCGCCCAAAAAAAATTTTTTTCCGGAATTTCGGTGTATGGTGAAATTTTTTTGTTTGCTTTTAGGGTGGTATCCACGGTACCTTAGGGTGCATTATAAAAAATAAGTTGCGAGTTTTCCACCGGAATTATAAGATTTATTATATTCTAAGACTTTCGCTGAAATATTAAAAAAAAACTATTAAAATTTACGTGAGCTAGACCGATTTGTAAATACCTCATTATTTTTAATGCGTTGATCCAACTTTTAAAAATTTGTATATAGATCTTTTAAGCTTAACCTCTTCTGTCATCTTCGTTGATGTTTAGAGCAAAAAAAAAACTAATTTTATTTATAGAAAAATCATGGCTGCAGTTGTGTATGCCAGCCATTCTACCTTACTGAGCGTCTTGAACACTCTCCGAAGATATGTAGTTTTACCAAACCATATGATTGCTCAATAAGTTACCATGGGCTGTACTATCGCCACCTACATACGTACATCCATCTAAGTAGTTCTGGGGCTCTGATCCCAACTTTTCCCTGCTATGAAACAAAAATTCTCTGCAGCAGAGGCACTTGAAATCATCACCCCAAGAGATTTATAACTCTCTCTTTCTGTATATCGTGAAGTGCCTCAACGACTGCTTAATCTCAGCCAGTTCAGCCGGGATAGTGCGGGAACTAACACCGGATACCTAACACAACAGGACACTGCAAAATAAAGTTAGCTTTATACAGCTTGGGATATGGTTATTGTTTCCAACCGCAATATGGAACACAACACCATCCGAAGTGCTTAACTTTATACATAAATAATCTAAACTTTCGGTGTATTTTAAAGCTGTAGCTGAATAGATCTAGCTAGAACGCAATGCTGCTACATTAACAACAATAATGGTAATAAAGCTTTGTCCGCTGTTTCTTCCACGCTTATGCTCCAGAGTAGTTTTTGGTCTAGTAAGACCCCTAGAAACACACAGAAAATCCAAAGGCCAAAAACTGAAACCATTTCCTGCAAAACTCAATGTATAAAACACTTGTATACAAACAATCAGCCACAACAAAAATCACGGAAAAATTTTGATAAACAAAATATGTCACCAAGGTTATCAATAAGCACAAAAAAGTATGAATAATCACATAAAAGCGCGCACAATTTGAAATACACCGTCAATTGGCCGAAAAATTACCCTTTTTTGTAATTTTATTTTTATAAATAAATAACACACAGCAGCTCAAAGCTCGAATGATTAAATTAATGCGACACCGTATGCCGCTTGAGCGCCATATTCACGCCTTAAGTGCATACATACATACATTAAAAAAATACGAAAAAACTACAAACAACGAAGAAAAAAAACGTTAAAATAAACAAAAAAATATTGTAAAAATCTCGGCTCGACTATCAAATGCACAGCGCTCTATATGGCCGCAGCACGAATTCACACTCACACCGATTGACGCGCATTCCCCTATAATAGAAAAAAGTGAAACGCACGCAAAGTTTGCACAAACACTCAAATATAGCCACAATTCATATAATGAATTGTTGTTTTGCCTATCGCAGCGTACATTCACCACAGTTTAGGCAGTGCTGAGCTAAGCTTTGTGTGAAAAATAACACAATGCACGAATAAACAGACACAAAATACCAAAAAAAAATTAAAAAAAAAAAATCGGATGCTAACAGTACCGACAGCGATATATCTACGACGTAACGACAACAAAACAATCAGCTATAAAATCGCGTATCCGTGCGATAGACTTTTTCACACCAATGCGCTTAACTAGCGAATGAGATCAAATAGAGCAATTCAAATGACGGCAAGTAGCAGTCATAATGTTCACATGTACATACATACATACATACCTACATACATATATGTAGTAGATGCTTATGTATGTTTGTGCAATCAATATGAGCACGTCTTGTCATAGTGTTTGTATGTAGTTGGTATGGTGGCGGCGCTCGCTAATAGCTTGACAAGTGGCGCACAATAAGCAGGCTGAGGTACACATGTGAATAGGGGAGTGAGCAGGCGGTAAAAATGTGTCAGGGAAGGGAAATAGCCAGATTGCTGGCAATCAATTGGCGCGAATGCAATTAGCAGCTTTGTATGTTAGTATGTATGTATATGCCAGTTGTGCTTATGCACTTAAAGACGAGAGAGTTGCAAAGGCTACTGGCGCCACGTTTTAACGCTCCAGGGAATGAGGAGAGCTGCTGACGGCCGTGCATCCATTGGAGTTGCAACAAAACTTTGTTTTACAGTACTCAATAATAATTGCAACTGTTGCAAATGTGAGAAAAAAACCCATCATGCATACATTCATACATTCATAGAGCGGCATTGCATTGCTTGAGTGCAACATTTTCGTAGCAACTTTTGTTTAGATACATTTGTTCGCACCAAGTCTGGTTAAAGGCATGAGGATATTCCAGTAAGCGGTCGCTAGTGAAGATTAGAGACTTTTCGTGGTGAACATCAATTGTGAGACTATTTGGTAATCTTCGAAAAGGTAACTTATTTGTTAGCTGGTTCTAAGTAGGCCACAAAAAATAACACGATGAAAAAAAATAAGCGAGGAAATTATTGCTTCACACAATTTCATTAAGATCACAATTAAGTGACCCAAAAAAAAAAAAAAACATTTTTTTAAGCAGTAAAAAAATTAAGAGCAAATTTAAGTAAAACAAAATTTAAAAAATTACCTGCCCGCGGCTGCGAACCTCGGGTCTTTCGAATGGCAGGCAGTGAGTTACTCACTCGGCTATTGCGACTGCTCGAGCACCGTAAGCAAAGTGACATACAAACACGACGATTTTAGTTATGTATTTATATTTTCCATACTATGTTTTTATTATATATAAAAAATACAGTTCATTCAACAGCAAAAACACCCTCGCAAAAAAAAGTCTAAAAAATCAACGATAATTTTTAGCGACTTGAAACTTGAACTTTATTATACTAGTGGGCTAAGAAATTGCATTCTCAAAATTTTTTTAAGAAATCAAATTGAAAAATTGAAAGTTTCGATGAAGGTTTCTTGGTGTTTCTTGAGTTTTCCCGGGTTCTTTATGAAGTTAAAAAAATTTAATATTGTAGTTTTTACTAATTAATGAACTAAGTATATTTTTATAACAAAAAAAGGAAGAAATTCTAATGGAAAATGTAAATGATAAAACAAAGGAGAAAATCTCACAAGTGGTTTTTTTTTTAGTGTCACTCCCTTCACCCGGTAGAAAAAAGACGATAAAGCATTCTTCTTGCTTTGCTAAGCGTATTAGCTGACTGTGTATGGTGGTACGGGGCGTATACGTTACATACGCAACTACGGGTATATGAACACGATTGGTTATTTTTACTTTTTTTAGTACATATTTTTCAAATTTGAATTTAAACACAATTTCGCGATGGAGTCTTGTTCTTTATACAAAACTGAAGATAATGCATTTTCTACCAAAAACACGTTTAACAACTCCTGAGATTTGCTCATATGCTATCAACTGACTGTCTCTGTTTGTTTTCACCACATTATTAGATTTTTTCTGCCAAATCAGAAATTTGACAGATTTTATTTCTTGCATTCTTTAGAAAAAAATTTTCAAAAATTATTATTTTTAAAACATTAAAAAAAATGAAATGATTAAATATTTTCATATTTTATTTGGATGTTTCTTTGAAGAAGTTAAAAAAAAAGGTTTTTTTTTTTTTTTTCTTGTTGTTTGAAAATAAAAAAAAAACCCCTTTCTTGCCTTTTGATTTTCCGAGAATTTATGAAATTTTTTAGAAATTTCCTCTAGACTTTTCGCTTTTTATCATTTTTATTAATATTTGAATTTTCGAGATACGCATTTCTATGAAGCTGGCATAAAATATATCGCAAAACGATATCAAAATCTGTTCTTAGTAGCTTTTCAATAGTATTAGTTATTAATTTTTTTTACACGTTTCCCGCTGTTTTGAAAAAAAAAATAAAATTTACTTCACTGTGCAGTACTTTTTCTCTTTTTAGGAGCTGTAGAACTATAGAGAAGCTACTCAGGGGCAAGCAAGAACAATAAAAACAACTAAGCCAAAACAATTAACAGCTTGACTGGCGATAATAGAAATTTTGATGAGCTTCACTTTTGCCTTTAGCCGTCCATTGTTGCATTATTGGTACTGCCTCTGCTACTGCTACTGCTACATATAAAATACTACTGCTACTGCTGTTAAACGTACATTTACAGATAATTTGTGTGTATTCGTTTACTTCGCTCGCTTAACTGCTACAAATGAATCGGCCGAAAATTGCGTGCGCGCGCGCTCTTTAATAAATTTGTTCGTTCCCGAGCTAACGGTGGTCCCATATGGACTTAAACACTAAATAAATAAAATGTATATGCGTGTGGTGTTGATTTCGCTGATGTTAGTGCAGGCGGAGGTGGAGGAGGAAGTTGGAGGTGGAGGTGGTGGCGATTGTGCGCAACATACATACATACATATAATCCCACTGTTGTACTAATGACTCTTGTCTGCTGTGTATTTTATTTGCTGTGTATAATGGGTTGAGTGGTGTTGATGACAAAGCAATGAAGGTGATTTAATTGCGAATACTGGTCATTTAAACGAAATGACAAGCCGAATCAGCAATGTTGTTGTATGTACATACATACATATCTACGTACATACGTATGTACATAGTATACGTAGAAGTGTGTGCGCGCTTATCTTTCTACATATATTTCCGTTTTGCTACTGTATTCCGTATTTCGTAGATATTTGTGGTGGGTGGATGGTTGGTTGGGTTTCGCATTAATTTGCCGCGCTTCGTTTTTGCTACAAGTGACTTGCACGAATGTAATTAATTTGAAATGTGATTAAGTTGCACCTCGGGGGCATTGACGTATCCCATTATTGGTTGGGTGGGTGTATGGTGTATGTCTGCATGACTACAATCATTTATATTACAGTTAATTGTAGTAAGCGATGACAAGAATGCTAGAAACATTTGGTTTACTATCATTTTTGTTGTTGCCTGCATTGTATGTAAAAGTGGAATCAAATGGAATTTTCTGCAGACTGGTAACGATTCGATATTATTGATGTGTTAATTAACTAAATGGCATTTGTCTATTTTTAGAGATTCGTTTGTGTTGGTGATTGGAGGAACTGAAAATGGTCGAATTGCCTACGTTACTGATTGCGTATTACTACTATCTACATATGTACATTAGGGTGCATGTGAGAAAACAAGGTTGGAATTTTTATGCTCTCACCCCCTAGGATTGTTCTATACCGAAAAAATTCCCGGTTTTTTTTTTGAAATCAAAAAATATTTAGAGGTCACTCAAAGCGCCCAAAGTTTTTCATGTATTTTATATGGGGAAAAAAACTTTACGTAGAAATGATATAGAATTCTTAAAAATCAATATTTTTCCATCGAAAAACTCTGTTTCTCTGCAGGAGATTCCCAATAATAATACCAAATTGTTAATTTAACCATTTTTTCATCGCAACTATAATTCGTAGGTCCGCCGCCAAAAACTCACAAAAACCCCGAAAAATGCAATGGGGGACTAATAAAAAATCGTTAGTATTAAAAAAAAGATTAAATAAACAATTGGGTATTTTTACAGAAAGTCTCCTGGAGAGAACCAACGTTTTCCGATCAAAAAATATTGATTTTGAAGAATTCTATACCATTTCTACGAAAAAAATTAGTTTTCCCATATAAAAATACATGGAAAACTTTCAGCGCTTTGAGTGACCTTTAAATATTCTGTGGTTTCAAAATAAAAAAATAGGGGTATACTTTTTTCGATATCGAACAATTCTAGGGGGTGAGAACATTACAATTCTGACCTTACTGTTTTTGGACCACCCTAATGTACATATGTATGACGACATACTTATTTGGTATTTTTCCAAATTTGTAGATATATAGTTAGACTTTTTTTGTTGAAACTTGTATCAAGTGTCAATTTAGCCTAAAATAATATATACTATTTAAACACCTATAAATAGGTTAAACATGGTATAAAGTACATATGTATGTATGTATGTGGGATATTTTTGATTATTTGTTAGAATACTGTGTAGAGATAATTGCTTTCTTTAATAACTACCCGAGCGCACTTGTGCACACGGGTATTATAACTCTAGCCTAAAGGAATCGAGATAGATATAGACGAATGTATATGTACATAAATGCTCAGAATGAAAAGGGAAATCGATTAAGCCGTGAGTGTCTGTCCACCCGTCCGCTTTTGCTCTCCTACCTTTTGTACCAAACCTAGTATAATTATTGTACTTGAAACATAAAAGCAAGACGTTAAAAAAGTTTGAAATTGAATTAAAATTACGCTAATTTTTCACATAACAGTAAACTTTAGAAAAATTTAAACTTCACTAATTTACTCAATGTTAAAACACACAACAATCTCTTATAAAGAAATAACATTATTATGGAATTATGACTACACAAGTTCATCTATCTCATTAAATCTAGCTGAACATGCTACTAAAGATGTTTGAAATAGGGCTAAAACCACTCTTGCTCACCAATTTAATATTGTTACAAACACATTGACAAAATTTTGTAGTCATATATCATCGGTGCGCTTTTCGTGTAATTCTTAAGGCGCTTTTTGGCCGGGGTTTCGCTTTTTTCTTGATTTATATCCATATGTTCAGCAAATACTTTACAAAAGTTGATTGACATAACAAATCATTCGTAAAGCATATATCCGCTTCAGCCGACGCATAGCACCCACCCATTATTCACATCTGAGAATTCTTTAATTTTTTAATTTTTTTCTTGAAAAATTTTTTGTTTTTGTTATTTTATGGCCTTATAACAATTATATTCAACAATTTTTATTGATCTTGAGCTTTGTTAAAAAATATTAGTTTTTGAAAAATATGTATCTAATCTCAAAAAAAAAAAAAAAAAATCACAACAATGCTCTGAGTGTTGCGCAATATTTAAGTACATATAGTATTTCGGGGTGCACTCTACTATAATTTGAGTTATGAATTTTTTTTTTTTACACCGAAGTGGGTTAAAATGAAAACATTACAAATTTAAAAATTATTTTAGAATTATGTTGAGTATACAGTTTTGTACCACATTAAAATTTAGTATAATAAAGTGCAAGTTTTAACCTACTGTAAAATTGCGTTCATTTTTAATATTTTTTATGCTGACGGCTTTTTGCACTTTTTTCTTATGGAAGGAAATGATCGAAACCGTTTTCAAAGAAAATTAAAAAAAAAAAAAATTACGACACTTTTGAAAACGCTTAATACTTGCACTTTATTATACTAAAATTGAATGGGCAACAAAACTGAATACTTAAAAAAATCTAAAATAAAATTTAAAAAATTTTTAATTTTCGGTGTAAAAAAAAATTCATAACTCAAATTATTGTGCACCCGAAACAGTGTACTTAAATATTGCGCAACACTCAGAACTACCACTGTGATTTTTCACAATTTTTTTTTGAGATGGCATATTTTCAAAAACTTATTTTTTTTTAATCAAAAAATTTGTATGTGAAAAAATTTTCAAGTGTAAAAATTTTCGGTGTAAAAAAAATTCATAACTCAAATTATTGTGCACCCGAAACACTGTACTTAAATATTGCGCAACACTCAGAACTACCACTGTGATTTTTCACAATTTTTTTTTGAGATGGCATATTTTCAAAAACTTATTTTTTTTTAATCAAAAAATTTGTATGTGAAAAAATTTTCAAGAAAAAAAAATAAAAATATTTATTTTAATAGAGATATTTTATATGTGTGTTATTTGTTTCATATTGTTTCCTCGCCGCGTCCTCGAGATATTTGGAAAACTATTAAATCGATTTGTTTTTGTGCTGCTAACTTTTTAAAAATGTAAACAAATCAGGCCAAATTTCATATTTATTTATAATTTATGTTTGTCCATCAACACTAAAATTTCTAAACAAATGAAACACATGGAAGTGTGAACCCCGTCCATTTTGGTATGGAACGCCCCATGTATTTTGGCTGGTCTATTTCGAAGTCGATTTTCCAGTCGGCAGAAATTGACCCGTTTAAAGTCAGCTCCAGGGTTGCTACACAGCTCGTTTTCATAATGTTTCCTAATACACTCGTGACCACGCAAACCTTACCATCCCGTTTTTTTTTGTTAATTTTGAAAATTGATAAAACTAATTATTTTCAAAAAGCAACAAAAACTTTATGTACATAGAAAATTTTATCAAATTTTGAAACTTTTTAATAAAACTTTTTAGGAAAATTTCGGGCATGTTATTAAGCCCATTTAACTTAAGTATAATAACGTGCAAGTTTGAAGTGACTCAAAACTCCTGGTGATTTGTGAAATTTTTTTGCCGACGGTCTTGGGTAGATTTTTCCATGTAACTAATGCTTTGTATATGGGGAAAAAATTGCCAAAGATCAAGCATAGCTTTGAGCTACTTAAAAGTTGCACTTTATTTTACAAATATTAAATGAACTGTTAAAATGCATACCCGAGATTTTTCCAACAATTTGTATTAAAAAGTTTGAAATTTCGATGAAAATTTGATACATAGTTTTTTCTGAGGATTGTACTATGGGTAATTAAAAAATAAAATAAATAAAGCAAGTTTCATTAGTGTACAAAATTATACGAAATTAAAAAAAAAAATGTATAATTTTAGATAATTTTGGGAAGTACGACCTTTTGCACCAACTTTCAGAGTTGAGCTTTCTTGGTTAAAACAACCCCAGGTATAGTGAGCGTGGCAGTTCGCTAATCTAAGGTAGTTTTCATATTTATTTAATTCTAAGAAGCAACTTTTATGGAGACCTTCTACTGTGTTACGATTCCCAACCAAACGGGAGTGTGTCGGTTTTGAATTCTCCGAACATAACAATGCTGTGAGTTGTTAACGCAAAAAAAAATTGTATTGTTTTGTGAATTCTCTGTTGGCGTTCATTTGTGTTGGCACTGAATTCGCACAGTTTCTCGGTAAAGCACTTTCAAAACCTCTACATGCAATTTTATTCATAAATAATTATGAATTCCACACTCTGCTGCCGCAACTTGCTCTATTATAATTTTATATTTAGCGCCTCATTATTCGCCAATTTATGTAGGTATTTTTATTCATGCCTTATCCGACTCGATTTGTTCGTTTCGCTCTCATTCATTCGCCATTCACTTATGATATGTCAATTTAAAAAATTATATGTCTATTTGTGTATGTATGTACATACATACATACATATGTATACATATATTAATGACACTGGCTAAATACGCAAGTGGCGAAAATATGCAAAACATAAATATAAAACAAACAACAAATATGTATACGAAATGAAATTGAAATAAAAATATAATCGCAGTAAATGCCAAGCAAAAGACGAAACGAGCCGCGCAAAAGTCGTCCAGCTAGTCAGATTATGCTAATGAGTTTCATACGCTCGATTAATGGCCCCAAAACAAAACATCACACAAAAGGCAACGTCACAACAACAACAGCAACTAAATATGTGGCTACATACACATACACCAACACCAACAGCGACAGCAGCAGCAGCAAAAAAACATAAAGCAACGACAAAACAACGAACAGCCAAGAGCCCGCATTTGTCATATTCGCCGCACAAAATAAAAAGGCTAAGCAAATAAGCGCACGCATACACACAAACACACAGGCGAACGCTTGATGAGTGATTAATTTGTATTGCACGAGCGCGTTTGTAGTTACTCACTCAACGGCGGCGTACAGTGGGCACAGGACGAGCAACAAAGCAAGCGCCTGGAATGAATGGTGTAGAGTAGATTATGGAGTGGAGTGGAGTGGAGTGGAGTGGAGTGACAAAGTGCTGAGTGCGAAAAATCGCATAAGTCGGCGAAACCTTAACAAAAAGAAAAACAACAAGTGCGCATGTGGCAAGTACATAGCAGCAACAGCAGCAATAAAATGCGACGACAATCAACAACGACCATGCGAACGAACGACCGACCGACACTTAATTAAAATATGTAGTTGCAAGACTTAATTGTTTCGCTCATTTGGCCTAAGCGCTAAGCCACCCAGCGAGCGATAGGCGAGACGAACACCAACATAAACAGCAACACACCAACACCACTACATACCTATTTACATTGATTGCAGTAATTCACTTCGATTTGCAGGCTTTTAACTGTTGATGATAATCGATTACTTGCGTCAATGCACAACACATTGGCTAGCAACAATGTTGCAGGCCAATATGTACGTATATACATACGTACATATGTACATTCAACACAACAACAACAAAAAAAAAACAAGAAACACAAACAACAGCAATCAATTTAATAAATATTTAAATCACTCATTCACTCACTCACTTTAGCAGTCAATTGGCTTGTATAACTGACTTTAATTGTTATTACAATTTTTATGATTGTTGCTTCGTTTTATAGTTTGCTTTTTTTTGTTTGTGTTATTGTTGTTGTTGCTGTTGTTCCTTTTTCTGCGCTTATTGCCACTTACGCGCACGCGGCAATCATCAATAGCACCGACAACGACGACAAAAACAATAAAATGTTCATATGTAGGTATGTATGTATGTATGTAGATGTAGCGACCACCACAACAACGTGTACGTACGATGTTAATGAGCAATCAACTGAGCGAACGTATTAGTCAGTGAACGAACGAACGAACGAATAAGCGCCGAACATTGCCAGCAATGGCATAGAATCGAAATCGTACTGCGTCGTACAACTATTTAACAACGACTGAATGTGGCAATTAAGTATCTAGATACATTTTACCCAAACTTTTATGGCCGTCGTCGTCCGCGTCGTCCGCGTCGGAGTCGTCGCTGACGCCGCCATGCCAATTGCCTTAGCTGTTGCCGCCGCCGCCGCTGTCACAGTCAGCACAGTAACCGCGTGTATTGTTGTTGCTGTGAGTGTTGCCTGGTGCCATCGTTGTTGTCTTCACTATATTATTTACCATCGTTCTGCAATCGACTCATCGCGATGCTCCACTATACGCGCAGCCATTTTCACATCCGCTCCCGTTCCCCAAAATTCAACACTGTTCTTGTTTTAGATATTGTTGTTTTTGTTGTTGCATTATTCATGTTACTATTGCTGTTGTCATTATCGCTGGCACTGTTAAATGTTGGCCTTTGCTATGCTGCGCCATCCACCACCTACCAGTACGCGCTGCGCTCACCACCCCGCGCTCCAATACTTACATACTCACTCACTCACTAACATACACATACACGTTCACTCACTCACTCATCGCTTGCTCGTTTGCTCGCATGCTCACATTTCAATGAGCGATGTTCACGCAACTTCAGTACAATGTGTTTATATGTATTGCATCTCTCACAAATGCTGTGTATTTGTATGGGTACATGCCCTCATAAAAAAACATGTTATAATAATTACAATGATTTTCTTTAATGTAGTTAGCACACTCTCCGCTTTGCCACTTTTATTGCTCTGCTGGTTTAATTCTGCTTCTGTTTCTGTTTCTGTTGTTGTTTTTGTACATATTTGTTATTTCGCATAAATTGCGCTCAATGAATTGCTACTGCCGCCGCCACCACTACCGTTGAAAAGCGTTAAATTGAATTTGTCATGAGCTTTCATTTCAACTGAGCAATCAACTTAAATGCTATTAGCAACATTTTTTTGCAACATTTCTTTCGCAACAAATGTTTACAATCCAATTGAGTGTTGATTGCCTGTTATACTTTTTGTTGTCGCAAACATTCTTGCTACGCTGCTTATGTGCATGTGTGTGTGTGTGGTACACTTCCATTGCGATTTGTTATTGCATTATCACTCAATTGTCTCCATAATGGCTGCGCCTTTTCCATGACCGCATGCTTTTAAGCGTTTCATTTGTATACGTGTGTGTGAGTGTGTATGTGTGTGTTGAAGCTCAACGCGGCGTGCTTATTCAATTTTGCCTTCTATGTTTTATTGCTTTTGCAGTTTCACCTCCCGTTTTTATTATACATAATTTATGTCAATGTTATTATGTTGCATGAGCTATAACCAATGTTGCCATACAGTTAATTTTATTCGAAATGAATTTTAAAGCAGTATTGTCGATAGGACTTTTGAGAAAATTCTAAGACCTCAAAATAAATTTTTGGACCTCATCAGCTTTTGAGCAATTCATCCTTATTGTCTTGATCGAGTGGGGGAAGGACAACATCGTCCCTTCAGATTGGTCTAGGTTCTTCTTCGTCAGACTGCTGCCTTATTTCGAATCGAATTTTTAGAAAAATTTCTACCTGGCGCTTTTATTCAGCCTTCTTCCGATGAAGCGTGCAGACAAATTAGCCTAGTGTCATTATATTTTGCACATATTCGGATTCTGGAAAATCTTTTGCTGATAGAGAGGGATAAATCTACACCTTCCATCTGACTAAATCTCACGAGTTGTTAAATTACGTGTTTTTGGTCGAAAATGTGGGCACAATTATCTTAGAAAATGCATGATCGTCAGTTTTGTAAAAATAACAACACTCCAATGCGAAATTGTATTTAAATGCAAATTTGAAAAAGATATTTATACTAAAAAAGTAAAAATAACCACTCATGCGCATATACCCGTAGTTGCGTATGTAACGTATACGCCCCGTAGCACCATACATAGTCAGCAAATACGTTTACTCGTAGGCCTTAAATTAACAGTCATATTACATATTTAAAAGTAATTAAATATTGGCGTGGAATACTTTTCTACAGTATTCTTCACGAAAATACATACAATTACGTACATCCCTGCAAAAATCGTTGGACCATGTAGTCTATTTGTGGTATATTGGAGTACTTACAAAAGTGCTCCTCTGTCATGCTGTAGCGGACCAACTCGTGTCTCTGCGCCAGCTTATTGTTTGTTACCCGATAACTGCTCGTGTTTTAACGAAATGTGATTGAAGTTGAGCATTTGAAAGCACATTTGCATGTCTGGCTGTAGCTGAACGTGTAGAGAAGCTCGCTGTTAGTTGTGAGCTCCCAGCATGTTCGGGTTCAAATGCCGTCAGAGGCAACATGTAATTTTTAATTTGTGTCTTGGGTTTTATTAATTTCGAAAAAGCATATGAGAAGTGAAGAACAAAAGCGTGTACAAACGAAAAAATATAACAACAATGCCATTGTTAATATGTTGGAGTAGTTTTGTGCTACTCTGATGTAATGCAGGGATGGAGTATATGGTCCTGCCCTAGGACATCGCAATGTTAATTGGACCATATTTTTTATATGAATTGTGGTTAATTTTGGAGTACTCCTTGGTCCTTCGGGAGTACTCTTTACATGCATGCATGGAGTAGTCGCGATTTTTGCAGGTATATATTAATTTCTTCGTGTACATATGACAATTTCAGAATGAATTTCGAGTGTGCCAATAGAAGGAGTAAAAATGGAATTTAAGTTTTTCAAATCAAAATAATTTTTTACTCAATGTAATTTTTTTCATTTGGTGACACAATCGTTTTATGACACTAGATTCGTTAGTTTTGGCAAGAAGAAGATTTTCACAGCTTAATTTTAACATTTTGAAGTATGTATCATAAATTGTAAAATAA
Organism: Rhagoletis pomonella; assembly: GCF_013731165.1. Taxonomy (NCBI): domain Eukaryota; kingdom Metazoa; phylum Arthropoda; class Insecta; order Diptera; family Tephritidae; genus Rhagoletis; species Rhagoletis pomonella. Next base: position 29,529,629 of record NW_023458558.1, read on the forward strand.
AAAAAATAAAAAAAATCGTATAATTTCAAATATTATAAAATTGCTGCGACACATATTCCGCATGCCGCCATTTTTCTAATTTCGTAGTAAACTCTTAAAACTGCACAGATACATACAGTATTGGCCAATACAATAGCACCCCCATTTCAAAGTCATATTGTTTGCCACTCATGTTTATTTATTTATTTTTAAGAATTTTCAATTAAAATACAGTTCATTCTCTGACAAAACTCACATAAACTTAAGTTTAAAACTTTTTAAAAGTCCGCAAAAAAGTGCAACAAATTTTCACCCAAATTTCAAACTTTTTTCTCAGAAGCGGTAGAATTTTTTTGAATACACAGTTTTATAGCCCATTCGATTTTAGTCTAATAATGTGCAAGTTTCAAGTTTTCAAGTTCATGTTTGGATCGAATTCTGAAGGAGGGCGTTCTTCAATCAAAATTCAAGATAGAGATAGGGCGTTTTCGAACTAGCTGCCAAGATAAGTCGATCTTCCACTCAGCCGTCGATATACACATCTGAATTTCATGCAGGTAAAATAAGTTTAAAACCTTTTTATACCCATTAAATATTAAAATAACAACCAAAAAAAAAAAAGATTCTCAGTGACAACACTGCTTTGGCCCAACACGAGGATATACCTCTCGAGAACGTCGGAGCAACTGAGTATGACACTCGCACTTTCACAACCGAGAGCGCAACGAATGCATGTATTTCCTGTTTCTGGGTGCGCTATCTGTTCGCAACATTTCACTCTCACATGAAACCATGACTCTTCAACCAATTAAGTTGGCCTCTGTGCTGGTTGCTACATTCTGCACCTACATATGTATGCATGTACATATGTATGTATGTGTTATTGTCGCTGCTGCCCTCAGCGACAATGGCATTTAATGATGCGCTGCGCTTTACGACCATTTCCAGCAGTTCAATAATGGATTATGGCGCAGTTAACACACTGTTGCATTGCTTTTGTCTACTCATTCATGCCTCCTCCGCCTGCCACTGACACTGCTGCACTCTACGGCTCGTCTCCTCCGGCACTTCACTGTATGTACATACTCAACTCAGCTTGGCTGGTGGTGTTTGTTGCTGCTGCTGTCTGCTTCTCCACTTTGCCGCTTGATTTATGTTGGTTTGCTGTGCAGTTTATTGTTGTTTAGCACGCCTCTGTATTCCTCTTGAATGAAAATGAAATTTTTTTTCCGTAAATTACTTACAACATAAATATGTACACACTTGCTCAAGTTACTCAGCTATTTTCAGTTATAACTCATCTTAAGTATTTGTGTTGTTATTATACTTTTATAGGTAGTTTTGTACATACATACATATATCGTACGTTTTACTTTATTGCTTTTCCGTTGGCTTAATTCGTGATAGTTATGTTTGTTTTACTTTACAGCAATGCTGGCGTTTTCTATGTACTTTTCTACAATGTTTACGGATACGTTCTTGTTTTCTCGCACACCTTTTCGCTGCTTCATTTCCCATACCCGGTCTGCTGCTCCATTAACATCTTTCTCCATTATCATTCTCTGTATGTACTTTTCTATTATGCTGCTCGTGCTTCGTGCCACAATCTTTATAATGTATGCCTTTAATTTGATCTCTTCTTTGCCCACTGGCTTCTGTGCTGTCTGTTGTTTGTTTTTTTTTTGTTTTGTGGGTGAGTGGCGTAAGCAGCAAGTCTTGAAGCAGTCGAGGTTGAAAGGTGCTGCTGATGATGAGGATGTGGTGGTGGATGGCCTGCTAAATGAATTGCAATTTAAGTATTGGTGCTGATTATTCTTTTTGGTGCTGTTGCTTGAATGATTTTTTTCTTCGTTTCTTCGCTTCTTTTGAGCGGGTGGAACTAATTGATGAGGTTGATTAAACTGTTTTTCGTCTGTTTCGTTTGAAGAAAGATGAGGGCTGTTGAGTGCTATTTGAAATAATTAATTGGATTGAATTAATGTGTTTTTGCTTTTTTTGTTGTTGTTTGTGGCGTGCTCCGTTTCTCAAAAGTTCAACAGTAATGAGTCTTCAGATTTCTTAAGAGAATATTTCGTGTATGTAGATGTATTTAGATATAAAGTCTTGTTAATTAGTGAGTATTAGATGTCTAGACCAGCGAGTATGAGATTTGATCGCGTAACCTAAAAGTATAATTTTTTATTTGCCTGCTATCGAAATAAATTATTTTAAACATTAAAAGACGCTTATCCGTATACAACAAAATGATATTCTTAAAGCAAAATAAAGGTCTTCTTTAATAAGTCAGTGATTTAAAAAATTATTTTTTTTCGATAAAAAATCGTTGTTTTTAATTTTTAATAAAGTCGCTCAAGAAAATAGTTAAATTTGGATTTTGTTCAGTTTAATTTAATCGTTATTTTGTGAATTTATTTTTATTTTGGATTTAAATATTTTGCGATCTAAAAAATTAAATTGGAAAATAGCGGGGTTTTTGATTGAAAACATTTAGAAAATAACATTTCTTAACCGAAAAATTAAAAATAATAAAATAGCGGTTATTTTTGATTGAAAAACTAAAACTCATAAAATAACGGCTATTCTCTATCGAACGTCTTACATCGAACGTTCTGTCATTCGCCACACTGCCCACCACCTGAGTCTAGTTGTTGGCTATTTCAAACGTTGCAATCCTTTCCAAATTGACTTCGTTTTTGTTTCTCGGTCTTGATTCAATACACCGCGTCATGGCTATCTTTCTGATTCTTGTCTACGTTCTCTCTCAAGTGCTCTTCGATGGTTCAATTTAACCAGTCTTTTTTTTACGTTTTTCAGATGCCCAGTATCTGGCACGTCTCTAGGAACACCGCCGCCTAAAAATTTATCTACTACACTGTAGCACTACTAAGTAATTTTTCTCAATCTGCTGGAAGGAAATGGACCGGCTAAATTCATGGCTATGCGCCCGAATGGGGCACTCGTGATTCCCATGTGCGCTCCACTGGGTTAGTTGGTTGGTAAAGGCGTCACCTGAGTACATTACCAGCCCCCTCTTAGTGCTAATAGCATCATTTTGATACGCTTTTTTGGGATCCTTAATTTTATCTGCTTTCCTGATTCGTTGGGTTCGTCCTAAGAATCTATTTAGGCTAGTAATGATGAATTTGGAGATCTCCCCAAGATATTGGATGGAAAAAGTCGCGAGTGTATTCTGCCTTATTTGTGCCATTGCCGGGCACTCGCTACGGTAGTGTAGGACCGTTTCTTTGCTTCCCTCAAGATAACAGCTACGGCACGGAGTCTTCTATGGAAGGCCCATTTTAGCTGCATGTTCAGCAAGGGACCAATGTTCCGTTACCGTGGCTGTTAATTTGCCTATATCTTTCCTTGACCTCTTTTGAAGTTCTTCTGTCATTGGTTTGTCATAATGCGAACATAAGTTCCTCGCAGTTTTGCATTATCAGCCATACGTGTGAATTGCAGATGCAGTTCCCTTTTAATGAGTCCAAGTGGACAATTTATTGTCGCTGTTTCGGATCCATCAAAAGATGCTCCACAGTTACCATTTTGCAATTCTTTGAGAACGTCCGCGACTCTTACCTTTGGAACTATTATTAGATTCCGGCAGCATTGGTAATCTCCATTTTCCCATATATGCTGCAGTATGCCTTTTTCCGCTGACATTTTCTCTTTTGTTGGCTACACGGATCTTCCTGTTAACACTTCCGCAGCTGTTCTGCATCTCACTTTTCCGCTATTTTTTTATATGATATCTTCTCTGGCCTGAGCTTTGGATCAATTCTTACATTCCCTCATTTCTTGTTTGCTTTGGCTTACTGCTTAACGTATGGCGCCTAACTAGTGGACTACTTCGACGACCTTGATATATTACGTCTGGTTTGTTACCATGTTTGTCGAATATACTGGAGTATTTACAGAGAAGTATCTTAGCGTTATGCTGGTACTTCCTCTCTCCTCTTTGTGTGACAACAACAAGCGCACGTCACATATCGGAAAAGAAGCTCGGCCAAACCGTAACATATTGTGTAAGCGTCAACCTATTATTATTATTATTATTTTTATAGCTTTGTATATATGTGTATACCTCGGTACCCTTTTCCCACATGGCTACGTTTTTATCTGAGGCGGCAGAGAAAGTCATTTATATGACTACTAGCAGAGCACCCGACGTCGTTCGGGGTAAACAAATCAAAATATAAAACAGTAGTACAAATATTCAGTTCAGCACAAATTAGAGACGAAAAACTATTTTCTTCAACTCCTTTATATTAATGCATCACTTTCTGTACTAAAAATCTTGTTCCATTACTAATATAAGGTGAATTAAGGTAACGATAGAATTTCTAAATTAAAATTAGTCTACTATGGTATATTCCCTATAGCTTCCTATTAGATTGGCTGTTTTAGTATGCTGCACCTTTCCGGTAGAATGCTTATTTCAGATGTAGTTTTATTCATTATACATACACATGTTTCGTTCAACACCATTGCGGGATCAATAAAATGATTTAATCTTTCTATTTCAAAATGGTCTAAAGACTGTAGGTTTCAAAACAAAAAAGAACAGTCTTAAATATCCGACTGGTCTAATAGTTGAATACATATTTATCCCCCTTTTACAAACACATTTTCATATACTTTATTCTAAACACCTCCCATATATGTACATATATGTCTGCATACCAAATTTCAGGTTCATGTGATTTATTGTTCCCACTTTATGGCTGGGATGTGAACCACACCCCTTTTACAAACCCATTTATATATACCTTACTATAAACTCCTAATTTATTTATGCCTGCATACCAAATTTCAAGTTCATGTGGCTAATGGTTTCGAAGTTATGGCTGATAGAAAAATTGCACGCCTATGGGAGGTGCCACGCCCCCTTGTCGAATCCCGATTTTTTTCACTATTACAGGCCCAGTTGTCGTGGCAATGCTCTGTCAAAATTTCGTTCGATTCTGTCCGTCTGTTTAGGTTGCAACCAGGCACATACATACATACATACTTCCACAAATATATAGTAGATATCTATCCTTCTCCCAGCGTGAAATAATTTTTGGGGATATCTCGGCCACAGGGCCACCTATCGTGTAAGTTTTAAGTCCAAATATTTCGTTTCAATTTGCTAAGTTGTATTCTAAATATGACCCATATCGGCAAGAAAATGCAATTTTTAGGAATATTCCGACCCCAGCGCCATCTAGCGAGAGAATTTTCGGTCAGAATATTTATTTCCTAGGTGCTGACACATACTCCAAATATGAAACAAATCGGGCTAGCCGTTTAGTAGTTTACTGCCATTTAATATACAGAAAACTCTATGAAATTGTGAAATCGTGACGTCTCAGCATTCTTCATTTTACGGCAACAACAGCAAAAAGTTTCAATTTTTTTTTAAATCGAAAAAACTTCCACACAGAAGATCCAAAATGGTACTTTTTACAGAATTGAAATCGGTTTAGCCGTTTGGTCCTATTTAATATTTAATACACTAGCTATTTAACAATTCAAATATGTACGTATGTATGTACATATGTATGTATGTATGTAAAACTTGCCTCAATTCAGCTAAGAAGAAAAACGGACACTTCAAACTGGGTTGAACTAATTAAAATAATTGAATGCTCGGCCAACACAGCAGACAATGTGGAGAAGCAAGCGACCATTTCCGAGTGGTACGCGCGCCAAGTGTGGAGTTCCGAACAGTGTTGCCACTCACTAAGTTTCTGTTATAGTCAAAAATTTTAGTAAATCTAACTGAAACTTAACCAAAGTTTTTTAAAACTTACAAATATAATTATAGAATGCTGTTTTGTTTTATTTTATTATTTTTTCAAAAATTCAGTCCATTGTTTTTTATAATGGTGCTTGTCAAAATACTTAAAGCACCAAAACTTATTGACAGGTTTTGGCTATTTATTTTTTTAATTATTTGTTTTATTTCCTTTTTTATTGAAATATAGTTATTTCCAGAGCCAGAAACAACTGAAAAGCACTTAAGTCGAATATATGCCAAACCAACAAACGTGCCAGATGTAAGCAAAATAAGCTTTTCCAAGCATTTGCATAGATTTGACAGCCTTGGTCATTTCTGTAACAAAAACCATATAAGTGCAGTTCCTAATTTTGTACAAAAATAAAAATCCATAAAGCCTCAGCAAAATTTTGGAATATAGTTTTTTAGCACATTAGTAAAATTCAAGTTTAAAGATGCTTAAAAACACTGCAGCTTTTTTATATGTTCTTTGTATGAAAAAGCAATTGCGCAGATTCATAGTAAAATGTCCAACTAACTCAAATTTTTTATAAGAATGCATATTTGCAGTAACAGAACGAGCTTACGAAGTGGATAAAAGTAAAAATTATTTCGTGAGAACAAATTATGATTTTATTTCAAGTATATATATTATGGGCCAAAAACGGACAGATAGCCAATTTAGCAGCACATGTACACGACTGAAGAACTAGTCTGATCTAAATCAATCAATAAGCCGTTTTTTAGTTTCATTTGAAAATCTGTTTTTACCTATTTAACGACAAATGCCATTGAACTTGACATAATGAAAATCAGCCTTAACGTCCGTCACTATCTTTTTTGACCTTTAAATTCTAACCTCAACGTCAGCAAAGAATTTGTACTTCAAAATAAAGTTAGTGAATGGGTTTTTAATGCTTGTTATAATTTTAATGCAATAAATTTTTGCAATAGCATTCATTTAAACATTAAAATGTTAATACAAAAAAAAAAAAAATCATTACCATTATTTCTGCGGAAATAATGCATTGAAATTTTCATTTACATTAGATTTCAAAACTAATGCATTAATTGTTTCCATTTACATTAGAATACTATGCATTAAAAAAATTTGCATTTTTCACAACTCTGATTTAAACTTTAATTTGTTATTATTTCGTTAATAAATAATTGAATCTAAAAATGTGTTTTTTTTAATTTTTCATTCTAAGTTTTTATAAAGTATAAATTTTTATAAAAAATAAACTCAAAAATCCGACGGGTTTGTCATATCCACCTTACGCCCTTTGCTAAAAAAAATTGAACCCTACCCTCGCCGGGTTAATGAAGACAAAATCTACTTCGAAGAGAGTAAGCGCAGCTTTTCTTTTTTCGCAGTCATGTGACATTATGAGGCATCTAAACTTATTAAAATTAAAAAAATCATAAGATTTTTAAAAATTACAATATGCGTATGTATGTCTATTTTTTTTGGTTTTGGCTACACATTCTTGAAACTTTACAGATGTGTTGTATTTGATGCCAACAGCCATTGCCACTAATATGAACATTATACTTGAAAACTTCCCAAAGTTATTAAATAAAAAACAATTATGATTTTTTCGAGTGACAATGAAAAAAAAAAAGTAATTTCGGTAATTTTTCGCCAAAATAATCGTTTTAAGGCTAAAATTGTTGAAATACCTGATTTATTTTTTTTGTATTTGAACTTGTTTCTGAAACTCCATTAATTGAGATATGTAAATGCAAGAAGAATGATTTAGCGTTTTTTTTTACGTAAAGTCTACGACTAGAGCCTAATAAAAGCTTTATGAAACCAATTATTCGGATTTACCGAATTTTTGGTTACTACTTTTAGCCGCAGTTTATATGGGGACTACCCACTTTGCGGTGGCACACATTTTAAATGAAAGAAATACATTAGACTGCATCACTCCCATACAAAAAAAAAATAAATAAAAAAATTATAAAGTCGGTACTGTTTTTCCACCGGAATTATAAACCTATTATATTTTAAGACCTTCAACGAAATATTTGGGAAAAATATTAAGATTTACGGGAGCTGGACCGATTTGGAAACACCCCCAAAAATTTAGTTTAGTTGTGAATAAAAACAGTTTTTTAAATATTTTTTGCGAAAAATCACCTTAGGTGACAAAACAGTTTAAGCTTAAAATATTTGTTTACAAATATTTAAAAAAAAAAGTTTTCAACGGAATCGCAATAATGAGGTTTTTGAAGCTGTTTTTCAACATTTTGCAAAGACTGGTTAAAAAAAACTTGAATAACTCAGCCGGAACTCTACCGATTTAAACACATGTGATATCTTCGGACAATTATAGCCAAACGGCAACGCTGGTTCTGAATTACGACTTCGCCGCTGTGCCATACTCTGCAGTGCTGTCTTGCGTTGTGTGACTCACAATGTGGCCAAATTAAGGAACTAATTAAAAGTGCAGTCATCATGGCACTGCTTTACTTGCTGGTTTTGTTGTTGGCCTTATGCCTGGCGGCTGTTGGCCGTTGGCTGCTAGCTGCCGCCCGTTGAAGGTTGGCAATTGACTCGGCGTCGTTGTCGTCGGCCTATTGGGTTGGCTGTTACACTGTGCTGCTGCGGAGGGCAAATCTCGTATCTCATTAAGAAGAATCCCATTTTAAGCATAACGGTGCTTGTTGTCGCGCTTTCAAATGTTATTTTTTTTCCTCACATTTATGCGTTTTTTTATTCGCAAATTTCACACATACACAAATACATTGCTGTTATTTTCTTCTGCTTAATTTTAATTTCTGTATATTGCCCTCTTCTGCCCTGTGATGGCTTGCGTGTGCCATTGCTTGTTCGCAAAGTACTCGTAGTAGGAAAGGCGAGTAAAAAGTAGAAATTATAATTGATGATGCCGAACATGAACTCGATGCCCTTTTAAATATCATCACCATGAACAACTAACGAGGAAAGCACGCGAGATGTAGTCGGCACGCAGCATAGCGCAGCACGGCAGTTGGGAGGGGGAGGAAGGAAGTAAGTCAGCATGAAGTGGATTGTGCGGAAGGAGGCAAGTCGCAAGGGAACAGAAGACGAACAGCAAATAAACGCAAGCAAGCAAATATCTATATGCACATATGTATGTATGTATATCTGTACATAACTATATGTATATGGATAACTCATAGCGATGCGCAGACACCAATTGCAAAGTTAGTAATGCGGATGGAACTATACCCCACAAAAATCGTTGTGCCGTACAAAGTGGTCCATTTGTGGCAAATTGGAGTACTTACAGAGTGGTCCTCTGTAATGCAGTAGCGGAAAAACTCGTGTCTCCACACTAGCTTATTGTTACCCGAACATTGCTCATGCTACCTACACGATGTTTATTGGGCCGTGTTGCCAAGAAGTAGGTACCCCATAGAGTAATCCCTTGGAGTATGTCTACCATACTACCTTGCTGTAATCCGGAGCTGGGGTATATGGTCCTGCCCTAGGACATCGCAATGTTAATTGGACCACATTTTTTATTTGCACTTCGGTTAATTTTGGAGTACTCGTTGACCCTTAGGAAGTAGTCTTTACATGCGTGCAAGGGTAATTGAGGATTACGGGGGGTATGTGTATACAGACATACATACATATGTATGCTTCTCGTATGTATGACATGCCACACGTTTTATATGATAAACTTCAAAAAAAAAAAAACAACTACCACAAACGCAACAGCTCATAATAATATCAACACAAGATGACAGCGCATGGTGCGGTGGTGTTGGCAGAGGCCAGCATCATTAGCAACAAATGTGCCTACAATTGCTCACTTTGCAAAGGCAAATATAAACATACATACAAACATACATACTTAGGTATATTTGCTTGAGAAATTGACGAGGAAGAAGAGCAAGAAAAACATGAAATTGGAACGAGGTATGGAAGTGCAGCGGATGGAATTTGCTGCTATCGCGCTGTCACACAGTGGGTAATTTTCCAAAACTTCATACATAAATTAACAAATATTTAATTTTAATGTCGCAGTTATTATTCGATGTACCTCAGTATATATTTAATATTGTGCATACAGTGATAATTTTAATGGTAATAGTAACAGTAATTCTGATCGTAATGGGAATGGTGATGGTATTGCGTTTGTAAAGGTAATGATCATGGCCAAATTAATAGTAATGGTAATTGTAAATATTAATGGTAATGGTAATGGTAAATATTAATGGTAATGGCAGGACAGGAATAGTAATTGTAGTGGCAGTTAATGGTGATGGTTATGGTGTGGTTAAAGGAATGGTAATTGTAATTTTAATGGCACTGGAAATGGTAATTGTTATGTAATAGTAATAGTAATTGAAGGGTAATGAGAAAGGTAAAATTAAAGGTAACGGTGACGGTAGAGGAATAGTTATTATAACGTTTAGTGGTAAAAATAGTTACGATAGTCATGGTAATGATAATGGTACTTGTAATGGTATCTAAAAGGCGCAAGATAAATAAATTGTTAACGCAATGGTAGTTAGAAAAAAGCCAAGCTATGGTCTAGAGGAAGGCGGTTGATACCAAATCCTGTACAGGGTGTCCTAGACCAATGTTTGTTATTGAAAAACACAACAATTTTACCTACTAAATCGGGAATTCTCTATGATTTGGTGGTATTACCGACTGACCGGAAGTCCATTTTTTTTTTAAATTAGCCATACATGGCTTTTACTGGAGATTCGGATTTTGAGGGTAAAAATATCGAAATTTTGTGTGAAACTTTTTTCTCGGAAGTGCTTTTTTCAACCTTTAACTGACCTACGAACTTCTGTAAGTATTATTATGCACAGAATCCTAATCTGTGGTAAAAACATCTACATATCATCTACAAAAAGGACTTCAGGTCTGTTTAACCAACTTCCGGTCGAAACTGGAAAAAATTTTCCAACAAATCGTATGTAATCCGAATCTGTGATAAAAACATATATCTCCCGGTTAAAAAAATGGACATCCGCCCAGTTTAACCCACTTCCAGTAGCAACCGAAAATCGGCAATACGACCAAAAAATAGAGTATCGCCGATTTGTGAGGTCATATTGTTGCGTTTTCAATAATAAACTTACAACAATTTACCTCCATTTTAGAGGGTATAATCAACTCGCAAAGGGTGCAAAGATAAGCGATATAAATAAACACTTCTGGATATTTCACATATAGACATGTGTTTTTGCTTCTATATTAAAATATCAATAATGATGCCCCACGAAATTTTCGCGCAAATGAAAATGCTGCTTTCAAACTAGCAAATGGCAGGCAATAGATGGCAAGCTATAAGCTCTGATATATATGGCTATTGAAGGGCGATGAGCTATCTCCATTGACGATTTATATTCTGACTAAGGATGTGCCGGATAGAGATATGCCGGATAACCAGATTCCGAAGACCATGTAAAAAATAAGTGACTGCTGCCTTTTATACATTGCACAATTTTGCTATATTATGTGTTTTTAATAAGGCACATACTTATGGCCAGATTCTCTGCTTTTGCGAGCTGAACTATCAAAGACGTAACTAAGAAATTTCTCCCCTGAAATCCAAGTTATAAAATAATCCTATATTAAAAATATAACTTTTCCGTCTGGATAGCCAAACGATGGGCAGAAAGGGCGGCGACCGGGCAGGAAAAAAGGCAAAAATTTAGAAACAAAGAAATATTTACAGTACCCTTTATATCCAGACAAGAAAATCCTTTGGTTTGGTGGAAACATATGAAGTTGCAAAGAAATTTCAAATTTGTTCACACTGGCAATGAAGTACATATCTCTGCGCACCATCATTCTCAGTGAACTCACAAAGAGTGCTTAATACATCGGGTAGCATTTATAGCAAATATAAAAATTGTTGTTTTAAATACTAACTAAATAATATTAAATTTAATAATTAAAATAGAAAAAAATCTGAACTCGATCTTTAACCTAAACCTTCTATAATCGAAATCCGGAAATCTGGCCGGATTTTAGCCAGTATCCGTCCAGTAGTCGGTTAGCAGAAAAACGGCCGCACAAGCCGGATTACGGATATCTACCGGACACCCGGCACATCCCTAAATACAACGTATCTGTGTATATATGTCCATAAGTAGACGTATTAGCTGAGGTCGTATGGTGCCACGTAGCGTATACGTTGCATACGCAACTACGGGTATATGCGAATGAGTGGTTATTTTTACTTTTTTAGTATGTATATCTTTTATATAAGTTTTCATTTTAAAATACAAGTTCGCGTTGGAATCTTGTTCTTTATACATAACTGAAGATAGTGCATATTCTAAGATAGGCGTAACACCATTTTCGAAATTTAACGATGCCCACTTTTTCAAATGAGTTTCCGTCAACCGTTGCATGGTGAATGATGAAATTTCGTTGCAAAATATATCGCTTGAAATTTGTTGCCACACTTAACCCACTGTGCGGCGGTAGTTGAGAATAGGATGGGCAAATATGAATTGAGTGTGGAATTGGAGCGACTAAGCGGCCGAAGCAACCGGGGCCGTAGCAAGAAGACACACTCCAAAATACGGCTGGCAACGTCAAAGGACGCCAAGGGGGGTTAAGGCTGATTATGGCAACATGAAATAAACTCGTTAATGAAGTAATTTAGGTATACTTGAAGACTGTTGGCTACACATACATACATACAAACTGCATATAAACACAGCACACACACACACACACACAAAAATAGAACTTATTTGTAGAACCAGTTGAATAGTATTTTTAAAGAAAACAATCATAAAAGTCACACTCAATCATAATTGATGCAACAAAAAAGGAAAATCAAAGGCATTTCAAATTGTTGTTCACGCTTGAAGAATGGCTGAGCACGCGAAGAGGCGCACATAAATGATGGTGGAATGGATGGGAGCAAGGAAGCAATGACAGCGACAGCAAATGGTTAATATTGAAGTTGGGTGCGGATGATGTTGGCGACGATGGCTTTGTGCATTTAATATAAATATGTATGTACATATGTATGTCTGTATAAATAAATATGTAGTTATGTATGTACATATGTATATAAATTCAATTTTATTCCTACTCTTATATGGATCTACCTGTCTGCTGCTGAGCACAAATTGTCTGGTTGTTGTCGAGTACTTAGAACGAAGATATACACATTTACATACCATACATAATTGTGGATGAGATTAAGGAAATGAACTTGCGTAGGCAATGCTTTGGTTTAGCTGCTATGGCGAATGCCTTCTTTATCAATATACATATGTACATACCAGTGAGATGCAACATTGCAAAACGTGTGACACAAAGTGGCTCTCTAGATGAATGCGTTAATATGTAGCTTGATGCAGTAACTAGGACTAGAGGAATGACGCCTCGTAGCTAAAGCAGTCACAGGAGCGCCAAACCCACTTACCTTAACACAAATGCACACATATGTACATACACACCATTTGCGTCCTCCGCCTTTGACACCGACACGTACATACATATGTACATATGTACACTCCGGCGAACGACCGAGTGTAGGAATAACGCCGCGTTATGTTATCGACAACGCGCGCTCATAAATAATAATAGCAACAATTGCCGTAATACTCGTACAATAATCCCACGAAACAAGTAAAAGACACGTCAAGTTTAAGTGCCAATTCACAACTGTGTGGCAGGCAAATAAGCGAACTGCGAACCCTCAGCCAAGCAAAAAGCGATGACAAATCGTCGACGCCAACGACAGCAACACGGGCAACTGCAACAGCAACAACAGCAACAATAACAAGGGCAATGATGACGACTGCCACAACAACTGGATCTTTGTGTGCGTGTGTGTTGGCTTACGAGTTGCAGCTGATGCTCGAAATCGACTCTGCAACTTGTACACAGGGCTATTTGTGCTGTGCATTCGTGGGGCAGACAAGTTAGTAAACATCAATGCCGGCTTAGCTGGCAAATTGAGTGCGCCACTATAAGGACTGTGAATTGCACACATATGGAGCATGAATGGCATGTATGTATAAGCGCCTGTGTGTGTTCACAAGACTTATGTATGTATAACGCAAGCTATAACAATTGACGTCGATAGTAGCTAAGTAAATACATATTTATATGTATATATTTGACTGTCGTGCATGTGGCAAGCACGCTGCGGTAAATGCGTAATTTTGTTGATGAATGTTGTCATTGCCATTGCATAGACTGCTGCTGCAGCAGAATATAATATTTATTGCTTGTGGCTATTTCGATGTTGCCGGCAACATGTTTAATTTCATCTGTAGGACAACATGTACCTTAGTGAGTAGTGAGCGGGCGGGAGAGAGTGAGAGAAAGAAGGAAATGGACATATTGGAACAACAGTGGGTTTATGTTAGCAACTCATTTGAAGTTTGGATGAGTTGAAAACAAATGCTTGTCTTTTCTTAATTTTATAGCTCAGGGAAACCCCAATATGTATAACGAAGTTGAAGGAGTTTGACAAATACTGTTTCAAATGCCGATAGAAAGGTAAACAGAAAATTTTTGGAAAATTCTTTATATCTAAGTAAAGAAAGCAAGTTGTCAAAAGCTGCGTTTTTCCAAAAGTGTAAATTCTGGTAGAATACCTATCCAGTAAAAATGTTTGTTCGGTAAGAAGTCTCTTTAAGGCGGCAAACCCGTGGAAATGGGTGTAGAATATCCCTTCGCTAACAACATTTGAAATGGGTGTGGCAGTTTTAGGATCAAAGTTAGTAAATTTAGATTTAATTAGATTAATTTAGGAGAATAAATAATTTTTTTTTTTAGATATTACAAATGCGTATTTAAAATTTTGCTTACACATTATCGCTATGACTGAGTGACTAGAACTGTGTAATACCACTCCGTAGGACCTGGGTTCGGTTACATTTGCACAGTTATTCAACTTGAAAAAGGCTAAACAGACCTCGCGGATTTTCATTACCGATGTTGTCGATGTCATCAGCATATGGCGTCATATACAAGTGGTGGAATATCGACTCCGTCATCATCGACTAGTTAGTAGGGTGGAAAGTATTCAGACCATAAAATACATTCTGGTCATCGGTCACTAGGTCGCTATGGTTATTCTTACAGGAGTTCACCCTGGTCTTGAAACCTTCCGTAAGTCGCTTAACTCTTTGGTAAATTTTTCAGCTTCAGTGGGCCCACTCCGAAATATTCGGTTTAAGGGCTCACTGAAGTTTGCAGCGTCTGTTCACTAGTACGCGCGGGCATCTGTCTTGTAGCAAAAAGCTCACTAAAAAATCGAAATTCGTCTCCAAAGAAATCGCACTGCCAACAACGGGTTGTGCGCTGGGTTTGGGACCCGCCATGTAAAAACCCCTTCTAGTGAATAATAAAATTAAAGGTTCGGATGAGACCCCCTTTTGATGACGATCATGGCAAACCTATAAAGGACTAAGATTTGAGGGTATGCGCCTCAGTGCAATCAATACCCCACACTAAAGTACAGGGAAATTTGTGCAATGTGATCAGTTTTAAATCAGTATAATTTCAAGTAGTAGGGACGAGTAACTATGTAAAAGTTACTGTTTCAAAACTCGCTATATTAAAGTTTTATATATAAAATTTGCAAAAACTACCATACTGCGATTTTGTTTTTTAATGTTATTCGGCTCTTTTTGATCCAATTTTTCAGAAAATAAAAAAAGATACAATTTGGATTTTACTTGTTGTTGTAGGCGTTTTTTTAAATTTATTGCTCACTATTATAAAATCACATAACGCTCTTTACAAGTGGACTACTCAATTCAGCTCCTAAAAGAGAGCTTATACAAAGGCTAATTGAATTTGATAAAAAAAAAATAAAATTGTTGTTTTTGAAAACAAGTTTGAAACCCTGATATTTGAGGAATCAACTTGTAATATCTTGTTTGGAGCTAAAAGGCCCATATTTCAGCGTTTATTTTTTACTGTTCAAAAGATTTTATTCCACGGCTATGTCTTTTTGCAGAAGCTCAAAAAATAGTTTGACAGTCAGATCCCGTTTGGCTGTGTTTTTAGTACGAAGGGAAGTTTAAATACGTTTTACTCGAAATTAAGGTCTTTCTGAAAGGGACTACACCATTTGTCGTTAATTTGCCTTTTAACTTAATTCGCTGATCTGCTGCTTACACTGTATGTAAGTAAGCACTTCTAAAGCATTTTCTCTTGTACTTACTGCCCATGCTGCTACCGCTGTTGTTGTTATTACATTGCTCTTGCCATGCGATAAAAAATTCTTAATATACATGCATACATACATACATATAATCACATTACTAAGCAGTGTTGCCACTGCCTTAGCTTTATAGTATCCATAAAAAATCGACAACTGTATCCAAATGTATGCACCGAAAAGAGCGCACATTTTTACACAGTAACAAACTTATTAACACGTAGTCAGTATTTTTCCATACTTAGACACGGATTTGGGAAACAAGGGCCCGTAGTTATAGTCGCAATTAAGTCGACACTAAAGTTAACTGCAGTTTTTTTTACATAATTTGCAATAGAATACCTGTCAAAACAGCTGGAACTAACTTTAGTGTCTACTTAATTTTGAACTTCCTTTGAATGCTAACAGAAGGGTGGCTCGGGATGTGAAAGTGGATTTTTTCGCATTATAGTTAACTATTACAGGTCGGAAAACTTTTTCAAATTTGCAAACTACTTGGTCTTATTAAATGCGCGCTTATGTAGCTAAAAAATAATAATTTTTCAAAATGACAAGAATAATGGAAAATCTCTTGCTTGGCGGATGAGCAGCCAACTGTTAAAATTGTTATAATAGCTCGTACATAAATAAAAAAAAAATCACTTCAACTTACGAATACTTATGGGAAAAGGTATCCAAACTTACAATGAGGAAAAAACACGAAGTATCCCTCAAAATTTAAGGCGATAATGTATCCTATTGGATACATATGTATCTAAACGGCAACACTGTAACTAAGCCTCTGGTGGAGCTAAACAACTGAACTGAATTCATTAAAAGATTTACTCTCTCAACAACATCTCACTCTCACACTGGCCCACCATATCTCTCTAAGAAGTTCGTGCACTTATCATACAGATACGAATTGGACAGCAACAACAATCCCCCTAGCAATTTAAAGGCAGTCAATAGCTTTATAGCCGCCAGAGCAGTGGCAAATGATGACAGCAACATGGGCGCTTAATGGAATTTAACTCAATAAACGAGAAAAAGCGGACGTGCACACACACACACACACACCACAGTACGACAACTCACAACACTCCATATGTTCGCTACTCCAACTTAACTTTCTTCGTTTTCGATTTAAGAGCTGTATTTGTATGTGTTACTGTATTGTAAATACAAATCATTTTAATGGATGTCATTTAAATTTTTATTACTTCGGCAACATGTTGCTGAGCTCGCACAAGCAAGTGTTGCAAGTGAAGAATTGCTGCTCGTATGCTAACAATTAGTGTGGCAATTTTTGGATAGTTGGTAGTGCGCATGTGTGTAAGCTTACACTTGTGTTTAAAT
Source organism: Rhagoletis pomonella (assembly GCF_013731165.1). Taxonomy (NCBI): domain Eukaryota; kingdom Metazoa; phylum Arthropoda; class Insecta; order Diptera; family Tephritidae; genus Rhagoletis; species Rhagoletis pomonella. Next base: position 29,546,873 of record NW_023458558.1, read on the forward strand.
GTTGCCAATAAATAATCACCCGGTGAGAAAATGGGAATGCATTACCTTTTTCTACCAAGAAAAGATTACCGACTACGTTGGAACGAAAAGATGCATCGCAATGTAAGCGAGGGGAAGGCACAAACAAAACAAACAATTTGGGAACTAACTTAAGAATGTAAGTTTCTCGCGTTGTCTCAGCGGCTACTGTAGCCGTTCATTATATTTTGGCAGTAATAAATTTCGCAAATGTTTCCAATTAGCGACCCCTTTTGAGCATTGAATAGGTCCATTCTTTTGCAACCAAGCTGCAAAAGAAAACTCGCTTAGATGACGAAATACATACACGCAAAGCAACAATACAAACTCGGCTATTTATCCGAATTCAGCCAGGTCGGTTAAAAAATACGCGACCTGAAGAGTAGTGTTGTTAAGTGAAAAAAACTGCTCTATTGTGAATTTTTAATGAGAAAGTGGGGAGGGTAAAATTTTTGTTTTCGTCTATACATGATTTATATTTTAAATAAGCATATATATTACGCAAATACCTCGCATAATTACTAATTTCAATTGCTTTTTATGTCTAAATCCCGTTGAACTAATCACATGTTTCTTGCCTGCTACCAGCAGGGTTGCTTAAGTGGCTAAAAGGAAATTATACCCGAGTTGAGCGTTCTTTTATCGCTTGCTTACAAAAAAATGCAGCTAATATACATATATATACATACATACATACGAACATTAGTAAAGACTGATAAAATGCAAATTGCTTTCAAGAGAACCAGACACTTTTTGAGCAAAACGTTATGCTTTGGGAACGTGTATATATGTACATATGTATATAATATTAAATACATATGCATGTTATTATGCTAATTGCTTGAGGAATTAATAGGGTGATTTATTTGTAAATCGACGAGATAATGGCTTTGCAAAGATTCTTTGTATATGGAAAATCATCTGAATTTAAGGACTGTTGATTGATTTATTACCTTACCTTAATATACTAGATAAGATTTAAAATTTTTGTTTCTTTACAGAGTAATTATAAAATTTTATGCACTGCGATTTTTTTCATTACACTGGATTAGCAGAGCTTTATATCAAAAGAAAATGGCTTGGGCATATTGTATGCATGAGCGATGGACAACGAAAACAATGAACAAAATATAAGGACCAAATGCAGAAAGACCTATTCTACATTCGGGATGAACGACCGGCGCAAATCTGCAAAGTCTCAAAAAGAAAAACGGTTGTTCTGCTAAATAAGAAGAAGAAGAAGATAGAAAACACTTATCGGAAAATTCTTCATTTTGTCCCACTGCACACGACAGCCAAGTAAGTCAAATCTAAACTTAGAAAAGCTTAACAAGTCAAGTTGATTCATTTTAAATGAATGAATAAGTAACTCGAAGCAAATGACTTTTGGATTACAAACGAAAAGACAGCACAAACAACTACTTGAAAATACATACAGACATATGTATGCACACATGTATTCCAGTTTGTGTATATGTTTATATACATACCCAGTAGAAATCGGTTGTATGCATTCTTGAAGGATGCTTT
>NW_023458558.1:29548430-29550867 GCF_013731165.1 Rhagoletis pomonella
TACATACCCAGTAGAAATCGGTTGTATGCATTCTTGAAGGATGCTTTCTATATGAGTGAATTAGTGTGAACAATTCATGGGTAGTCATGAATTTCCATGACTAAATTCAAATTCTAGCGAATTGCAAGCGAATGTACGTGGTCGTTATTTGAAGTACATTTCTTGATAAATTTGAAGGGATTTTTGTAATATTTTCAGTCTTGTACAAAAGTTTTAGTGAACGGACGTGTTGTGCGATACTATTTTCAGCACAAACGGGCTACTTGTTTGTATGTGCCCGTATATTAAAATGTATCAGAAAAGTAGCATTTACATATGGGGATACATATATTGTAAGAATGCTTTAATACTGTTCCATTAATGCATTTTTGTATGCTTGAAACATTAATACAGCCATATGCATACAGCAGTAGTACAAGTGTATGATTAAGGTACGCATACGCTCTGAGAAACCACGCGTGTTAAATGGAAATGAAGGTTCATTTATGTATACTGGCTTGTATACACAGCAGCAAGCTCATGCCACCAACAGCGATGTTGTATGCTTAAGATTTCTACTGGGTATGTAACATGAGTTTATACTATGTTGTTATAAATTCCTTGCAGATGAACAGCAGGAATAGCAATCAGGCTCACAGTTGAGTGTTTATATCAGCAGAAAATTTACAAGTATCTGCTAACGGAGACAAACTAAGGTACACTCGCATTTAAACACCTACACATCAGCACATATGTATGTACATACATACGGTATGTATGTATGTAGGTACGGATGCATATTCATATGAAATATGCTGGCATATCGGAAATTCTTAAGTGCCGAGGCACAAACAAGGCACGGTTCGCCAGGTGAAGATGATGTGTCTGTTGATGATCACTAAATGGAAGAAATCTCAGTGTAAGCTCACTTAATGACTACTAGTTAAATATGTATGTATGTATATCTATGTATATGTATGTATGTACATGAACAGCATACCAGTGTACAACAAATATATGTACGTCAAATCATACATAACGTTAGTTTTGTAGGAAAATATGAACTAAGGACAAGGAGAAGAATGTTGCTATCTTGCAGCTTAGTTATGTACATGTGTAACAAATGCACACACACATACCCTGCAGGGAAAGCCCATACTACATAGTGAATCAAATTTGTAGTTCAGCACGAGTTCTTTATAGGGATAAAACATCACGAGTAAATACAAGTACATGCTCGATAATTTTCGTTCCACGCCAAGTAATTTTGATATCGATTTTTTTTAGCCCAGTACTGAGTAGGTATCGAAAAACAAATACAGGCATCGAAACCCGATGCCAAGGCAAATTTTTCTTCCACTGTTATTCCCAACTTAACTTAACTGCTAATTGCTTCACCAAAGTCGAAAAAATGCGACGTCCACAAGGCCCAACTGTTCGAGTGAAAGAGTAAACTGGATGAATGCTCAGTGCATTCGTTTCAATGCGATGTCAAACTCACTGAGTAACTCTATTAGACTCCGTTCACACAGCAGGTGCTTAACCCGCGTTTTGATACACGGAGTTAATTGCGTTGAACTAAAAAAAAAATGCAACGAAATACGCATAGTTGTAAAGACGCGTTTAGCTCCCGCCATGTGTCTTATTTGCGCTGAGAAGACTAAAGGAAAATACTAAAGGCAGGGAACACTTGCTTGAAACTATAGAAAAAGGGATGCAAAGCAAACTAGATATAAACTGGAAAATTTGGAACTGGCGCGGAACTAAAAAATTGCAGAAAATTACCATTTCCAATGACATCGTCATGTTCATCGCGAACTAGTAGTGGTTATAAACGTACTAGAAGCGAACCAATTCAGTAATAGAGATTTTCCCGACAGGGTACCAACATTTGGTCTCCAAGTCGTTGCAACGTTAAATTGAGCATCGTAAGCCCACCCACATCACTCACATACTCGTTTAAACCACACACACACACACACACACAATTACATTGTTTTCTGCGAAACAATTTCAATTGCTTACACACCGAGATTTACTGCACCCACAACTGACTTGCCGCTTCACTTCACTTTTCCATTCCAGCTAATATTAGCTTGGTCCTACTTGTACTGCTCGAATGCTGCCTTAAATAGTTGTTGTTATTTAGTTAGTAAGCACCAACAAGTTGTGCAATAATTTGCTGGCAATAGCCGTAGAAAAAGTGTGCAATTACCAGAACAAGCTTGGCAATTCCTGGCAACTACTTACTTAAAGTAACTTCACTGGAATTATTTACTCACAGCATTGATGTGCGAAAGCGAAGCAGGGTTATCTCTGTTTTCGAATCTCCATCGTTGTTTCGTTTTTTTTTTGCATTTTCTGCTAATTCTGCTGTTATTGTTGTTGGTTGTTTACTTTCCGACAATGCAGGTGATAATTGCAGGGTTAGTTTGTTTTTGGTTGGATCTAAAAAAAA
>NW_023458558.1:29555867-29572838 GCF_013731165.1 Rhagoletis pomonella
AATAATAGAAACTCCTTTTCTTGACCAGTATTGGCTATACATATTTCCTTTGTCTTATGTAATAATTAATATTTTTTTTTAAATATCTAGCTCATTATACATATAACATCGCGCGAAAGTAAATTTTAAACACAAATATCAATATATTTGCGAAACCTTAGACCGAATATAGTAAAATTGCGTTTTTAGTTTTTTACTCTGACGTCAGTAATTCAAAAATGATTTAAACAATTCAGAGAAATGTGCTTAGAGAATAAGTATGGGTGTAAAATTGGAGAGGGAATCCTTTGGAATTTAATTAGATGAAATTTTTCGTGCATAAGGACTGGTACGTATTTAAAATGTCCATTTAAAATTTTAACCTTGAAAAAAAAAATGTTAAAAAGTATATGTTAGCGACTTATATAAACTCGACAACATCCTCGAATTTCGTCCTTCTAACTTTATCAGCTTAAAAACTACTTTGTGAATCCAAAAAAATTTTACTGTATTTAGATTTTAAAGAAATTTCCTCTTGCATTTGGTACCCATAATTTTATTCTATATTGTATAAATTTTTTTTTTTAATAATTTTTGGAAATAATCACATCTTTGAAATTACAAAGTCCTTTAAAATAAATCCTGACGTCAGAGAGAAAAAATAAAAATTTCACTTTAAATAAAAAAGTAGATTTCGAACCCATTTATTTATTATTTATTTTATGGTAGTAGAGCTTCTCAAACAATATATAAGCATTTTTTTCGATTTAAGTTGTTGAAAAGTAATGCATATCTAGTCCCGCGATCGGAAAAAGCTAAAAAATTAACATCCCTAATATGCGCCTACATATCTATGCATGTATGTATGTATGTATACATGTTCTACTCTGTATGAGTTTGCTCTTCCGTTTGCCTTCATGTAGCTCTAAGTGAATATTTCAAATTGAAACTCGATCTACACTGTCGTTGGCGCTAATTGTAGTTAGCACGGAAGTCTTTCTGGCCGGGAAATGCTCTTCTTTTACGATTTTTTTTTTTGCTTGTTCGCTTGCTTGATGTTTGCTTTTGCTGTCATTCGCCTAATTGCCTTTGCATGTGTAGTCACTTACAAAACACTGTTTGATGTACATAATCACGAATTATATACACTTTGTTCGGGCATAGTTGTTTAATTAGTTCCAGTTGTCCGTTTAGCCGAAAGAATACTGCTACGAATAATTTTCTGAAAACTTTGGGCAGAAAAGGAAAAGCTAAACGGAAGTTTTAAATTAAGGCGGAAGTTTTTAGTCGTTTAGTGCTACCTCAGTTCTGTGCAGTTAAAAAGTGCGATTAACGGCGTTTTGACCTTGGCATCAGAAAATCTGGGCAGCTTCAAGGAAGGGTTGAGATAACTCTATCATCTGGTATCCATATAAATACGTATGTTAGTCTGGCTAGGATGATAATAATCAAACGCAACTTAAAGCATAAACAGACGGCAGCGTTGATCCGGATCAACTCGAGAATTAACTGCAGTTAATCCGGATTAAGTCCGAGGCCACCAAACCGCTCAACAGAGGTAAATACTTCAAAAAGGTTTTCAGTGCAGCTGGTGAACAATAATGTGCTAAAGGAAATGAAAATATGTGCCGCTCACTCTAAAGCCGTGGCACTGTATGACACAAAACATCTTTGGTCTACGCGGAAAAACTTTTTATTAAGAAATATAAGATTTCAGTCTGGTCTAGATCTAAGTGAAGTGGAGCGTATCTGCAGTTAAAGCAAAGTTCTAAGTACCTCGGAATAGTAATCGCAAATAAACAACCGTGCAATATTCATGCAAAAAGATGCTAAGTTGCACTTGGGGCTTATCGTCTTTTCAATCGTCCAGGCGATATTATTCCATGCTGTACTGGTTTGGTGGATGGGCGATGGTGAAGATAACTTTTCTCGAAAGTGTAGAGGGTGTATATAGATCACCTATGATAAGCATAAGGGAATAACTCAGTTTCATACCCAGGGCTGCATTCTATACACTGCTGCAGTTTACGCAGGCCACGCTGACGGACAAAAGTAAAACTTTCAAAATTGCTATATACCAGGCTTGGTGGCACGAGGTAGTACTTTTTAGCGAACATGAAAGTAACTATTAAGGTCGAAGGCTGGATGTAAGGCATACGGATTTCTCCCTCGGTGCATGAGTCTATAGATGGGTCCCAAATGGACAAGAACTTGAACATGGTACGCCGTATAAACTACTGGAGTACACATTTTGGTATTTTCCCGGCAGACGTTTTAGGCATAAAAAAGGCGGGGAGTTATTATTGGTCAGTAACAGTGAGAAAACTAGGCACCACCAGAAGCAAGTAAACGAGAGCGTATTTTATCTCTTAAAAGAGAAAGCGCTAGACTTTCAGTTGCTGCACTAAGAAGGCATCACATGTTGTTAAGTTTGGCCTTAGGTCAGGTTAGGTTGGACGGAAGTCCCATGGGTATTCACTTAGACTACCCCCGTTGGTGCTTAGCAAATAGTACATAGCCTTCTAACATAAATACATCGCTTTGAGTTCATCGAAATCATTGAAGAAATAACTGCAGAGAGCTTTTGCCCTCCGTTTTGATAGAGCCGGGCAATTGCATGGAAGATATGAGATTGTTTCATCTTCGCCCTCATACATGCAGCTTCAGAAGTAGTCGTTCCAGGGAGCGACCAGTCTACTAGCTGCGTATATCCAATCAGACAATGTCCGGTGAGAACTCCAATCGCTATGCGAACGTCCTGCCTTCTAAATTAAGTTGAGCATCTATGGCTGGCCAATACAACAGGTCGGTTCCATTTGCCATCTTTCATTGGCAATTTCTATGAATTTTTTTTATTCAGCAATGTAGTTACATGACGCGAGAGTATGTCAGGCTTGCAATTTCTCTGAATGTCACAAGGGTCAGGTACTCCAACAATATGTGTGCTGAATCTTTCAGCTATCTCTTTAAGAGATGAGCGGCATTGAGCAACTACTTTAAAAGACGGTGACATTTTTCCCATGGTTTTAATAGCTCCCTGACTGTTAATGGAAATTTAGATATAATGACTAGAAATCGTATCACACTGTACTATTGATGCGACCTTTCCGATAGCCATCAGTTCCACTTGAAAAATTCTCCAGCGGAAGACCTAACTGTACCCCAAAACCAACTCTTTTGTCAAGCTTCGATCTGTCCGTGTAAACATGGATTGATCCCTTATCCTGACTGTGTCGAATGACCATTCCTCCCTTGAGGGAAGATGGGTAGTGGAAGTGCGGCTGGGTGGGATGTATTCGGTTGTTGAAAACTGAGTATCCATTTCTAGGTCACGTTAAGCCTAATGGCATTATTATGTGCCAACTTTCTGTCATACAGTTCTGTCGGAAGAAATGTTAGTAGAGTGTTGGGCGCTTGGTGGTTGTTGCCTTCAGGCCTCCTGTTCATTTGAACTTCCCTATTTTCTTAGCGCTTACATTTTTATTAAGAGCATACCGCCAAATCCCTGCACCGTAGAGCAAAAATTATTCCTACCACCGTGCTGTAGATACATGTTTCGATTTTAGGCTCCAGACCCCTGTTGTTGCTAATAGCCGGGGTGCAGTTGTGCTTTCTCGAACCATTTCATCGATGTTAAGCCACCAGTTTCATTTCCTCACCAGATATTTAACCTGGTCAGTTTTCTGCATTGTAGCACCGTTTGAGGAGAAATTGCCGTGAGATGGACAGCTGTGTTTCCATGTAAATAGTATCCGTTCGAATTTTGTGGAATGTACTCCCAAACCACGAATGGTGCTGGTTATGATAACGATATACAGGAGGCGCAGTACGAATGGGGATACTGTGAACACATTCTCAGTGAATACCCAGGCCTTTTTAAGCTTCGGCGTTATCTCCTTGAATTCGGGTTTCTAACGAATCTGTAGGCAGCCGCAAAAAGAATGACACAAAAAGTTGTTCCAGTTTGCTAAGAAAACTGACATCATTTTCAATACGATTATTTGAGTTCACCGGATAACTAGTCAAAAATAACGCCTATGTTATTCAAACACTTCTACGTTTTAATTTCCTATTTTATTTCCAAAAAAAATTGTGCTTTCACCCTCTAATCGTTTCTTAATGATGCCTAGCATTACTACGGCGACCTCAAACATGATAAGTAAATAAAGTCGAAGCAATATGCACGCCCTGCAGGGAAATCACGAACTAGTGAAACAAATGTATTGTTTCAGAGCTAACAAGATTTTGAAAATCCCCCCTCTCACGCATGTTTATATGACTTCTTTTTTGTAGACACTGTAACCGTCTAAGCTAATTTTCCGAGTTTAATAAATCACATCGGTCATTTCTGTTCTGTGTAATGCCAAGTGAAGCCCAGTCCATATCCACCTGGTCTTTTCGACAAAGAGGAGGCCTTCCTGTGCTACCATAAACGTGTCTACGTTTGTATATATATAGTAGATTATAAATCTCATGTCACAAATTTAAAAAAAAAAAAACATACATTATAATGCAAAATTTTTATTCAAATAAAAATTTTTCCTCCTGGACACGGATTAGTTTTACAAATCTCCGGCAGTGCTCCCCGCCAGGTCTCTAATCTATCAGCACTGCAACCTTCGTGGAAATGAACTATTAACCTGCTGTGTCCCTTAAATAAAGTTTGATGAAGTCCTATGGTATTTTGGAAGTATTCTCTCTTCTTCTCATTGTTCCATTCCATCCCTGCATGTAGACTGCTGCTTTCCTTGGCAATTGCATCCGCTACCTCGTTGCTCTCCCATGTAAACTGGAACTCAAAGTAATTGAATGTTATTATATATGTAGATCAAGAATGTTAAGAACAGCTATGCAACCGAGGACTAGCAATTACTTAACCTCGAAAGCTAAGAGCCTTGAATGCCGCCGGACTGCACCATAGACTAGGGTTCTCACATTACGTTAGTTGAAGACGATATCGAAATTTTGATATCTTAGAGTAAAATATAAACCAATTTTCATACAATTCCGAGATTCTGAGACAAACTATATGTATGCACGAAAAAAACTTTATTAAATAGCTCTTAAAGCCCAAGCCCCTTAAATCGCTCTTGGTCGTACTATCAAGGTCTATTCCATTCGAGGCTCTTTTTTTGCAACCAAGATACTTTATCTAGGAGGAAACATTGATTAGGATCGCATACGAATACGGCGTTAGAGACCCTCCTGGACATCCCACCTATGAAATTGCCACTACTAACTAAAAGCGTTTTACGACATAGGGCGTCTGGCACGCTGCAAACAATTTAGAAGGGTCACGCCACTGTCTTATACACAGTTGGGGTGGAGTACTGAATCTGTGATTATCATGTCACGGAAAATAATGTGGGAATGGCACACGGACGGACGACAAGAAGTGGACGAAGCTATTAGATACTTTAAAGTGCAAACCTGCGGACCTGATATACATACATACCACAACTTGACGAAAAAGACATGACGCTTACTTGCTTGAAAACCGAAAGGACAGTTGCCATTTTACCTTCAAACGAATCGCATTTAGCTATACCTATGTTTTCACAAATAATTTAAAACATTATTTATTAGTTAGTAAGAACTAAACGTGTTTACTTGTTTCTCACATTTATATCTAACGTAACTTCGAGATCTTTTTTTCTGGCAGAAGTAACTAAACGATGACGAAATCCTTATCTTCACGGAGGACTCCAAAATGAGCATTGGCACAACCCTGCAGTGAAAACCCAAACCAGTTAGAAAAAATACTAGTTCATAAACTAGTATGTGCCTACCAGTTCGACATTTTCGAAGAACTTAAGCGTTCAGCGACATCTGCCTTTGAATTGCCAAAGCCTAAAATAAAACGCAATTAATTGCTTTTCTTACAAATGTCGGCTGTGGCGTCACGTGAAGACTACTGGTTCTGGTTCTGGGATCGCAGGTTCGAGGCCGCTTGGAGGTGGTTAAGATTTTTAAAGTTAGATCAGTGTAAGTAAGAATAATTATTTCAATTTAAATATAAATAACAAACTTAAAAATCTAGTTGCATTACAAAAAAAAAATAAAAAAATATATGGGAAGAAATACTTGTGCCATAAAAAATTATTTATTACAAAAAATATATTTTTTTTTAAATTAAATTTAAGAATAAAAAAAACTCTAAATAAAAAATATAAATAAAAGAAATATTATAAAAAAATTAAATTAAATAAAAAAATTTTCCCTGTGCCTGGGCTTGAACCTGGTACCTCAGGCATACCATGCGAGTGCTTTGCTCTGTCGGCCATTGGATAAAACGTGAACTAGTAGGGCTGAAACGCAAACTGGTAGAATTCTAGTTCTCAACTAGTACCTATCCCTGCAGGGAAGATCTGGCTGGCATCTTCTCTGAGAACGTGAGCAACAGTAAAATTAAATTGAAAAAAAAAAACATTAACTAAAAAATAAGAAAAAGATGTTAAAAAAATATATATTTTTCTTTTTAAAACTATAAAACCTAAAAACTAAAAGAAAATTACATTATAAAAAAATTTTTTAAAATCAAGAAAGTACATGCCATACAAATTAAATGGAATTGAAAATAATAAACTTTTTAAAATAATATATCTTAAAATATATATAAAAAAATAAAAAATTTTAAATAAAGGCAAAAATTAAATAAGTTCCTCAAAATTTTTAAAATAAAAAAAACTTTTTAAATATTAAAATCTTTAAACTAAATTAAAAAAGAAAAAATGAACTTAAAAATAAGAAAAGTATATACGTTTTTAAAAACTAAATTAAATTTAAAGGCAATATTTTTCTTTTTAAAGGAATAAAATCTTAGTAAAAATATTACGTAAATTAAAAAAGTTTGTAAAAATATAAGGAAATTAAAATACATACATATTTTTTCTTTATAAAACAATAAAATCTAAAAATTAAAAGAAAATTAAACTAAAAAGGAAAATAAATTAAATTAAAAACCTTGAACCTCTGGTCTCTCGAATGGCACCAGTACTTTGCTCACTCAGCCACTGCGACTGTTGTAGCAACGCGAGCAAAATTATACACTTTCTGTAAAAAAGAAAGACACTTCGTGCCAGAATAAACAAAAGGGGGCTTTATCAAAAGTGATGAACTGTTGATAAAATGATAAATTTATCATTTTAATAATTTTAATTTTTGTATGGAAATCTATTTAACCAAAGTTTATCACCTTTTCAAACGATTTTGGTGGATAAATGTATAAATTTGAGCAAAATTCAAGCCTGACAGATTACAAGGTGGTTGCTGTTGCTATGAACACATAAAAAGCAAATGAACACAATGGACGAGATTAGAATAACAGCGTAACCAGCCATATAAGTTAAATAATAAAAAATTTCATGCAATTATTTACCAAGGCGCGTTCATGAAAGAATGCGGATGAACTGATAAATTTACGCAATTTATCCCTTTATCACATTAGGTGAAGACCCATAAAATCTTTAAAAAACACTTTCTATTTTCATAGACATCTGCGGTTGTAGGATCAGTGAGCGCAAAAGTTACCGCTACATCTCACATAACTGTCGAAAATGTAACGCAGTGCGAACGGAATTCCTCCTAGGTCATTGCTTTGTCAAACTCATCAGTTGTTTGTGTGGAAAAAAGAATTATTACGAACTAGTCGGGAGGATGGCTTTCGCTACAGGGTACAGACTATGTACCTATGTATGTATGTATACCGCCATAGGGTTAGTGTAGTAGTGACGTTGACAATGACAGTGAAACAAACAAATCTGAAATACAAAAGATAATTGCTTCTAAAGCCACAAAACGTAGTTTAATAGCACCACGACTAAGCACATACCTACGTATTGATAATACCAAATACATACGCACATACATACATCATTCATCCATAGTACATACGTAGTCTACTACGAATAGGTCTGAAATGATTTACCCACTGCTGAATGGCTTAAATACATACAACTTTTCGGCTGCTGTTTGTGGGCGCTTCATCGCCGGCCCTTGCGTCCCATCATGGCCGGGACGCAGGTCACAATTGCAATTATGATTCACAGACGCATGGCGTGCAGCAGACATATTGAAGCATAAAATAGAGGCTTACATACATAAGTGCGCACAAATACATACACATGTACATAGTATTTGCTGGATTGCATCCAAACACACATTCAATTTCGCTCTGTTGAGGTGCATGCCACTCGCATTTAATTTCGTAAATGAAACAGATGGAGACGACGGCAATGAAAACGGCGAAAGCAACAACAGGCACCATGTGTTTAAATAAATTGGCAAATAGGTGAAAACCAGCCATTGGTATGGCGACCAGACACAGTCAAGAGGACTCACCCTTACCATTGGAATTGGTTGGAAAAAATAACTGTTTCGCAATGGATTTTGTGCTACTTTTTCACCTTCGGGCAGTGACGAGCAACATGGATACAGAACAGAGCGTCTGTAGCTGGTAGCAACAATGACGGAACAATCGACCGAGCGACCGACAGTGCAACCGTTTTAGTCCTCCACAACTTCTGTACTCCCACTGGTAGTAGTAGCAGCAACGGCAGATGTAGCCAGCATCGCACACAAGTGGCAGCTTATGTATGCACGTGCAACATTCTGGCGATAATGAAGTTACATACTTGCTGTTATATACATACGTTTGTATGGTACTGACACAAGCATCGACCAGCCGGCTGTCACCCACAACCTACAACCCCCAACCACCAGCATTGCGCTCCTGTTACCAGTGATGATTATGAAATTGATTGCTGGCGGATAGTTGCCTGGCTGGTTGTCTGACTGGAGTTATGTATGTATGTATGTATGTAGCAATCAGGAGTGGGCCAGGTAACAACACCCATTTTAATTGCACGATTATGGTAAAGCGTATTAAGACAAATGCTGAAAACATCTTTCGAATGTATGTAGCATGCAAGTAGTGCGAGAAGAGGCAGAATATTGATATATTGTATGTGTGTATATTAGGGTGGTCCAAAAATGTATATAGAAAAATTGAATTAATGCTCTAACCCCCTAGGTCTGTTCTAAATCGATAAATATATAGCCCCTAAACCTCCTGAGTAAGGTCCAAAGAACAGCGTTTTTATGCATCTCGGGTGATTTAAGGACCACCCCAAACAAAGCGCTAGAAGTGCTAACCAATTTATCTGCAATAAATCTGGTAGGCAAACACGTGTCCGCCGCTTCGGCGCTCAAGACTAAAAAGTATGGCGCTATTGAAAGATCGGCGGTTCGGTTTACGCTTTTATACTTCACACAATGGGTAGATATAACCAAGAAATCGACTTATCCGGCTCTAAACCCACCTTCGATAGACTATTTAAGACGAACATCCCATAAAGAAGAGAGTACCAGTACGCTGGAACTGAGGAGGGGGGGGGGGGGGAGGCCTGAATTCTACCTATAAAAGAAGTGGCTGTACACCTAAATACACATGCCGCAATGAAGACTACGATTAATATCTTCTTTTGGGGTACAATTCCACGGTCATGGCTGGTTTAAACGGTCATTAGCTATTTGGTAGGCACACTTCGTGATTACGAATATTCTCCCATGAATATTGCAGATGTTGCAGAGATGAGGAAGAAGAATAAATAGTTGAGCCTTAGCTAAGAGCAGAGCGGGTTTTCTAGGTCGGCACTTTGTCGTCTCTCTCACGGACCCATCCGGCTTTATAAGAGCTGCAAAATGGTTCTTTGTAGAATAGTCACTGAGGTTCCATTGTTTCACAGTGGTAACATCACAATGGATCTGTAAGGTCTAGGTGAGTTGGTCATTGGACCGACTTCCACATCAACCTAACCTAACCTACCAGCTATTGATAGATAGCTATATATGAATAAAGTAAGCAATGCGACAATAAGGGCTATTGCACCCCCTAATAAACTCTTGACTTGGCGAAGTCCCGCGATGTTACGCCAATGCAGTACCCGAGTTTACCATTTTCCTTTATGAGCGCCTCCTTTATCGTACTGGGACCCACTGTAAGGAAGGGCTCCAGTCCTATCGGGGTCGAGGCAGCAGCCAGTCTGGCTAGCTGATCGGCTTCTTCAGTTTCTTCGAATCCCATATGTCTCGGCACCCATATAAGATGGATGGTATTGTTCATAGCAAGGTCATTAAGCTTTTCGATACATTCTCGGACCAAAGATTTGACATCGAAGGATGAGAAAGCCATAAGTGGCGCCTGACTATCATTTAGTATGAAGGTTGATCGCTGCGCATCGACTGATGGCATAAAATTCTGCTTGAAAGCACGTCTTCAGGCCTGGAAAATCAACCATCGGCCCAATTAAAAGTGCAAATTTCTTTTATTTTATTTTGTTCTGTATTCGTATACCTAACTGATTTAATTTTATTTTCTCATTTTCATTTGCCTTATTTAATATGTATTTACATGTGATGTCAAATACTTTTTCTCTCAAATAATACCTTAACCATTCGTGTAAAAGAGGTCCTGGATGTACATATGTATATGTAGGAGTGTACTTACATATATACCCACCTTCATTCCCTTACAGATACCTGATTGCCAGATTGTATAACAGGTAATTCTGCGCACGTACACAACTCCTCGTATCTGTGAATTTTTTAAAGTTTAGCTAGCGCACTAGCTAAGTTACGTCGAACTTCCTGTTAGCATTACGGCGGGAGAGAGTGGATGGCGCTAACTTTGATGGTCGGCAGCGCAAGTGAAAGGAATTCCTTCGAGATGGTGTTGCAAGCGATTTATAAATTGCATCCGTTCGCTCAGGTGCTCCATACTTAATTTCCGAAGTTTAGTGAACGCGATAAAAAAAATCGTTAAGTGCTTTATTGCTAGTACCCTTGGAATCGTAACGGTTATTTGAGTAATTAAAAATTGTATGGGGACTTTTAAGTTCGAAATACCATCGAATTAGGAAATAAAACTCGAAAAAGTGAAATAATTTCGGAAATAGCAAAGAAAGTATTACGAAAAATTCGTCAGGCCTAATCACGCGATTGGGTATTTGGGATGAATATGAATAACATGAAGATGAAGATGAAAATAAGAGATGGAGATTAAGGTAAAGATGAAGGTGAAGGTAAAAGCTGAAGATGGAGGTATAGATGATGAACGTGCTGCTAAAGGTAAAAAGGCTATTGGGATTTTACCACTATAGGCCAGTGTTGCCAACTCCAAAGGCCCTAAACTCCCATTCTCCCCTGAAGAACGCCCTGTTTATCCCTTTTAAAATTCGAAAATCCCAGCAGTGCTTAATTAAGAATCCAGAAAAGAAAGACGAGGAGGTGAAAATTTAGAATTTTATTTCCAAACAAATATGTCTGGCATCCCTACTAATGCTGCTTTGCCTAGGGTATCCATTTGAAACTTCAGGGCCGAGAAGCTATTCACTCTCTGTGCTACTTTTATGAGTAGATTATTATAAATAAATCGTGTCACTTTCTTGCTTTCCTTCCGATTCCCAGCTGCGAAGCGAAGACTGTAAGTATTATCCACTATAGCTGGATAAATTGTTTGACCTCGTTATAAGATGTTGAATTTTACGAGCCTTATGGCATAAACCCAGTCGAACCTAAAACAATACTATAGCGATTGCGTTGGCTTATAGTTGATTTCCACCAATCCTTAACCACAGTGGGTAGTAATTCTATCCTTTTTAAGTAGAAGCAAACGAAAGGAAAAAGCATAAATTAAGAAGTATACCTTGGCAATCACCCCACGTAAAAGTCTTTGTACTTATCTAAGCTCTTAACTGCAGTTAAGCCTTTGGTGGAAATAGGCTATAAGACATGTCGTAGTATGTGCGAAACCCAGCTAATACACATTAGAATATACATATGTACATATATCTATGATTTTTCTGCAAGAAGAAAGTCTTCTTAGTTTTAGTGGGACTGTCTTTTCAATGAAATCAAGGAAGAATTTTACAATTTTATTAGGTTACCTAATTAAAGAAAATATATAAAATGAAGCGAAAACAAGTCTGCGCTGACTTGTCCTCGAACGGAGGACCTACTGAATGGCAGTTTACAGGTCTAACTATTCGACTACCATCATAACCAACACTATTATGTTTAATGAAATATATGCATATGTACATCTCATCTGTATTTCAAATTAATTCAAGAAGACATTTCACAAAATTTAGAAGTGTTTACTTTGAAATGATCATGCAGAATTTTATGATGATTTAAATATTTTCTTATAAATAAAATCAATAATGAGGCGTATTCTTGTTTTGCTACGAATTGGAAATTTGAAATTTTTGAATAGAAAATTATAAGCCAATTTCATGATTTTCGATTCTTACGAAAACAAGAATTTGCCCAAATGAATTTTCCATAAAATCAATTACGAAATCTCTATGAAATTTACATAGATTTTTTGTCTGTTTTACTCCTTACTGTAGATACTTTTCTTAGAGACAATCTTCTTCTTTCTATAGGCCATATTTTTCTGTGTATGTTTGGCTACAATAGAGATACCTCTCTATTCGGCGCTCAGTTGTAGGGATGTGGTACACACGGCTTAGTGCAAAATAAGCTGCAAGCACAACTGTCATTACTTTGCAAAGATGAAGGGAAATTGGTGTAGTTTTTAACTCTCGGACCAAACTAACCACCTAAGAAGATATGAACTGGCGAACTCAGCGATTGATTGCATACACCGCTTTACATTCGACCGCGACCACCACGCGCTATTAATTTTGTTAATTTAATTAGTCTGACGAATAATTTAGCTAACTAATCGACAAGCTAAAAATAAAGATTAGCAATAAAACTCATCGTTCCGCAAAATTAGTTTAATTTCCAAGCCTCATTATAGCGCTTAAACGATTTGGTTGAACAAAAAAAAAAAAAATACGTATCACTGCAAAAATGTTAAACTACATATTCACAACATCAATTCAGTATGTTTTTGGCTGCCCAAATAATGACACTACCGACGCTTTTACTTCTAACTGTAACCATGCTTTTCGCCGCATTTGGATGTCAGCAAGCCGAAGCGGTATGAATTAAAAATGATAAATATGTGTAAAAGAAATGTGGTCTTAATTAGAAAAAAACAACTCCTCCTTAATAATTTTCCAGAAACGCTTCCAAATCTTGGACATAAAAAATCGCGTAAGTGGCGAAAATGTCTTCTTTCAGACGTACATTCACGATAATGGCACCAAATTTGATATATACCTGACGCTCAATAAACCATGGAAAGCGCATGATCTGCTTATGAGCTTAAAGCTGAAACGTAAAGCCAACAACGATACATCATACTATAGTAATATAGCGCAACTCCGACGCATCGAGGTGTGTAAATTTCTTGCCAATAACCAGCAGAAGTATCTCATGCAGGCATTTTTTAAAATTCCACCGCCTGTCATATCCCTAATTCAATGTCCTTTGAAGCCGCGCAACTACAAGCTCACCAATATTTCGGTGGAACCAAATTTGTTTGTAAATTCCCTGCATCCTGGCAAATATCGTTTCTTTGTTGAAGTGATCCAGTTAAGTTCGGGTGTCAAATTGCTCGATATGCAAATAACAGTGATGTGAAAAAACTGAATTTAATTTTGAATCTCATCGTAAAATGTTTGAGGAATAATAAAAAAGGATCTTCACAATTTTACAAGCTTTTATTAAGTTTCACCTGTGTGCAATCAATTTTTAACGAACTTCCCATTGAGCTAGCAACTTGAAACTTCAAACTGAGCTCAGAACCCGATGGCAATACTTCCTCTAGGTGGCGTAGGTGTCGAAATATTTGAAAAATTTATATACATATATAGTTGATTATAGTTCATATTGAGGACGTGTATTACTTAAATGAAAAGGAATGACTCCACAAAAAATTTGCTCGATAGGTGTCGCCGGAGTCGAGATACATAGTTGGGAAACCCGTATTTAAATATGATCTAATATGGTTCATATTGAGGACGTAATAACTTAAATGCAAAGAAATAAATCCACAAAAAATGTTGCCGTTGTTTTAAATATTTAGCTCTTTATTTTATCTGCTGGTCTTTAAAAATATTTATTTAAATTACTTGTTTCTTAATATTTTGCATTATTATGTTCTTCTTAAACTTGCGTGCCCTGAAATAAAATTTAAAAAACAACTCCTATTTTTTATCGCTTTTTCGAACAAGAATAGATGTGTACATATTTACTTATGTTTAAACTAGGGCTGATGATTTCACCCAGGTAATGAGCTACCCGGGTCCATAGGGACTATTTAGGAGGTTCGCGAGATTTTTCGGGCTTTTCGGAACTATTTCGGAACTGATGTGAGCTTTTCCAAACTTCTATTGAATAATTTTTGTATAAAGAATTTAGTGAAGGCATTGGTATTTATTGCATTTAACGAAGGCACAGTTGAGCAACCCTCCATATCTTTTTTTTTTAAGAAGCAATCCTCAACAAGTATCAATCCTAGGTAATCTCACCCTAATCCGCAGTAATGAAATTCCCTGCTGCTGTAGATTGGATGAATGAATTACAAAAACATGTGAATCGATCAAAAGGAGTAATAAAATTGCGAGACCTCCCTACGACATATTTTTTTACATTTAATATACAAATTAAAATACTATATTTTCCTTCCGGCGTAATGATTGTCATTGTTACCACAAATATAATTAAAATGCTCTAATTTATAAAGTAAACACAATGACTGCATGCAAACATGTACATATGTACATGCGTTTGGACAAGCAATCAAATTGATTACTCTTCAACAATTGCTTTAGAAAGCATAAGCTAGCCTAACAAGTGATATAAGAACCAATAAATATTTACAGTTCATTTTCGGTTGAAAAACAAACATAAAAGTTAATCGTGTATTCCCAAAACTCTTGCGCCTTTCAAATTTAGCTACATATTTACGTAGGTGTAGACACATATATGGGTACTAATGTCTCAAATCGTAATTAATACTGCCTAATCGAAAAATAGTCCTTTAATACAATAAATGTTAAACTAAATATACAAGTACATACATACATACTTACATACACACACAAATTGCGGCCGCTGTGATGTTGTGGCTAGATTTGCGCCCTACCATCCGGCAGGGCTTGCGTTCGGGCCCAGCTTCTGACTAACATAAAAAAACGAAAAGAAAAGAACAAAACCTTTCTAGTAGCGGTCGCCTCTCGCCAGGGAATGACAAACCTGCGAGTATATTTCTGCTATGAAAAATAGCTTCTCATAAAAATACAATCGCCGTTCGGAGAGTCGGAGCGAAACTGTAGGTTCCTCCACTTGGTGTGACAACATTAAGGCGCACACCACAAATCGGAGGAGAAACTCGGCCAAACATTAGCAAATTGTGTAAGCGCCAATATGTTTTTATTATTACAAACAAACACATATTTTTATGTATCTATTGTAGATAAAATAAACTTCATAAATCACATTTAAGTGGACAATAATTTCACTGACAGTAGCAAACAAAACTCTAAGGGCAATTCGAAACAATTACCAAATTGACCGGGGTCAAAGCCAAACGAGAATGTTGTTTGTAGAAATTGGAAAATGAAATTCGTTCTCTGCATGCTTGTGACTCAGTACGAGTATTAATCGATAAATGACAGTTATGTATCTAAGTAGTTTCAAGTTGACAAACAAGAATTGCAGCAACAAATATATACATATATGTATGCATGTACATAAGTATCTTGTACAGTGGAATGGTAAAATATAGCCAGTTAGGCGGCATGCCCTTGTTAGGTGGATTTATCTTGTAGCAAGTTATATGTTCTTTATGAGACTTTATTGGCTATGCGAGTACTTTAAATGTTGTACTTCAAATTTAGTTTCGATTTCGGTTTTGAAATTAAAATGTGAAAACAAATTTGACAAAAACGATTATTTATTAGTATAAGATCCGAATAGGGCACAACCTTCACCCCTTTTATGAGGTTAGCGAATATCTCGGATACCAGTAAATTTTTGAAAGGGATCTACGAAAAAAAGTTAGGGAACATCTGATATAATGGGTGAAATTTAACGGGGGTAGTGGGTTGGCTGAAAAAATCCCGACCAGGATATTTATAATTAAATATTCAAAAAATATTATTATTTTTTTTGCATTCATTTCCTCAATAAACAAATTGTATACCAATCGAAAATATCAAGCATACAGCATGTGAAAACGTTGGGTTATCTATTTTTTCCTGGCCTATCTATCGAGTTGGCAGCTATGCACAGGTAAGTAATACTTACTAGTAATTTTTACTCATCTGTTTTACACATTCTTAATGCTTAGAGCACTAAGTACGTATCTAAGTACGGTGACCAGATTTCTGTGGCCTAAAAGCAACGAATCCGATTATAGAATTTTGTTTTTAGAATAAAATGAGAAAAGAGACAAAAACAATTTTCTCAAAATCTGCACTGTCCCGCCAAAATCGGTACGAATGGTTACCGTATATCGATGGCTGAGTGGAAGATCGACCTATCTCGGCAGCCAGTTCGAAAACGCTCTATCTCAAAAAACTTTTCAAGAACGCTCTATTTCAGAATTTTATTGAAAAACACTCTATCTCAAAATTCGGTTCAAAAACGCCCTATCTCACTGCAAAATGTATTGAAAATATGCTGATATAGGGCGTTTTTGAATCGGCAGCTAAGATAGGGCGTTTTTGAAACGAATTCTGAAATAGGGCGTTCTTGAAAAGTTTTTTGAGATAGAGCGTTTTCGAACTGGCTGCCGAGATAGGTCGATCTTCCACTCAGCCATCGATATATAAGTTATTTGTTTATTACACAAATGAGTGCAAAATTAAAAAAAAAAAATCTTTTGAGTATGTATGTATGTACATATGTTCAAAATAACCTGGTCAGGATTTTTCAGCCGACTAAGAAAAAAATGATCTTAATCGTGTAACAGCACAATTATGAAGAAAAATAAGTTTGTGGTTGCCAGATTCTGCAGCTGATTTTTTTGTTTTATCGAAACCGATTGGAATCGGTTCCGGTGCTTGAAACGGT
>NW_023458558.1:29572938-29575447 GCF_013731165.1 Rhagoletis pomonella
GATCCTTATGTAAAGCGCGAGTGTGGTGGCATTTTATTACTGTCTAATTTGTAGCCGCCATAATGGTTGCACATACGAGTCGAGAAAGTCGTTGCCGAGTGCCCTCTTGATATTAACCCCTCATCCGCTTGAGTTACTTTCTGTTGCCATTACAAGCAATTGAACTTTGTTACTTAACTGTTGTTGTCTCCTTAGTAGGAAATTTTGCGCGACATGCCTTCGTGGTGCAGCAATGCTAAGGGTGTCTACCGTTAAGGTGGACATTTATTGGATTTTAGCGGCGAAATGGTATTACCAGATGCTAACGTCATTGTGAAGTAAAACAATAGCAACCAAGTATTGCCCCTCGTCAGACAAGCCGTGAAAATGGTTCTCAAATTAACATGGCCCAGATATGAATCGAGTCAACAGAGATTTCTAATGGTTTCTAAGTAAGGCCGTAGTAAATTCGGCAGATGAAAAAAATTCTGAAAACACTGTTTCCTGCTTCAGCAGCAGATGTATGCACAATCATAACCCAGGGGATTTTCAATGCCTTTTTTTTACTAAAATAGCAACTTATCTTGTTCGTGTTCTTGTAGTTGCTTCCATTGCTGCAGACGTTTACGGACAGACTGTGTTGTTGTAATGCACGTTTATTATGAACTGTTAATGAGTTCATTACGGCCTGTTAAGAGTTTGACAGCCGACACAATCGACCGGGTAAAAAGAAAATAGAGCAGATAAGGGCAAAGCTGTAGGAAAAGCTCTCGTCACTTCAATTCAATATTCACTTCAAAGGCAGACATACAAGCGACGCCGCTTACCAGGTTTACAACTGAATTAGGGTGGAAAGCAGTGTTGCCAGAGAAAAATTTCGTTTGGAGCTAAAACGGTCGAAAAAAAGAGCTAAATAACACTAATAGTAGCTGAGGCGCTACGTATTTTTGTTGAGGTTGAGCATTTATAGACATAAGGTTGTTTTCACATTTTCGGCAATTTTAATAAAAACAACGAATTTTATAAGTTTAAGTGCTGAAAACATCTTAAAACCAAAATAAGGTGCATATATTTCGAATTCGTTGCTATGGCACTTATAACAGTGAACTAAACTTACTTTACAAATTGTTAAAGTTTGTAATTTCAGATATTTAAATTGAATAATGTTTTCGCAAAATTTTTCTGGAAAGTTTTACTTCCAGCTCTCCTTAAATGTAAAATTAGTAAGGTAAAACAAAATCCGCGCTATCAGAAAAAGGGTTTTCTTCTAATTAATTTTTGAATTCTTTGACCTAGATCCAAGAGTTTATGGTGGAAACACTGCATCTCAAAACTTTCCATTTTATCAACGCTTAAGTTTTGGCTTATATACACCAAATACAACTAAAACTTTCTAGAGCTAAAAAAGTGCTAGATAAATTTGAAAAGAGCTAAGGAAAAAGCTAGGAGCTAAAACCGAATTTTCGGAGCTAAATAGAAAGATAAAGAGCTAGATCTAGCTCCAAAATCACCAAAATGGCAACACTGGTGGAAAATGCAGAGCGTAGAGAAAAAAGGGATTGATAACTTTTGCTGACACTGAAGAAACACTTGAATGTTGATTTTTTATTCGAAGTGGTCGCTATAGCTCACAGTTTTTTACTGTGATTCAATTAAATTTATGCTTCGAAAACTTAAACTCACATTAAGTGGCATCAATTGAAATCGCAAAAGATAATTCAATAAATTTTATAGCCTCATCATATTCCTCATCACATAGGTACATAACTGTAAATCATGCATACATACATATTTATTGCTATAAAAACTCCATTACATTGAGTAAACGTGAAACAAGGATCATCGCAATCAATGAGAAAAGCAATCAGAATAATTGCACAACAAGCAACAACAATGGCAGCAAGCAGCATGGCTATCATGGGCAAAAAAAATAACGTAACAAGCATACAAAAGCCATCGGTTAAATCGCTATTTGGCCAATTCAATACAAAAAAAAAAAACATTCGAAAATGGTTTGCACTGTTGCAAATAGAAAACAGAAGCGTGCATCGCATGGATAAAAGAAGAAAATAATAGAGTAGGGATGGCATGAGTGTCGCATGTGTGGGCACAGCTGTAGTATGTACCAACTGCTAAAAACAGTTGCAACAATATCGTTTCGACATTGAGTAATTCCTCCAAATTGGCACTTGAATCAATTTCGGATTACGTCGTTATCGCATCGCCAGCAAACGCGAACATTGCCATCCCACACCGCTTAATAGGCGCTCCCTGACAAGCTGCACGCTCCCGTAATCGAATCGGTCGAACGAATGCGTAATCGCTGCTTTGTTGTATGTAGCAGACAGCGCTATGTCAATTGCCACAGTGGGTTAAGCACAATTAAATTATTGTAAGCTGCATACTAAACACTTATGGAACCGAAACGAATATTTCACAATGTATGGATAATACATTTTATAGATAAAAACTTGATGTTCTTTTGGTTAAATAGCTTAGTGTTCTAATTCTAATTTCAATTTAAAAAAAG
>NW_023458558.1:29575547-29578259 GCF_013731165.1 Rhagoletis pomonella
GAAATATGTATAGCCAATACTGGTCAAGAAAAGGAGTTTCTATTATTTCCATCAGCTCAAACTACAAATCCCGAAAATCCCGGGATTGTATGCCAAGAAGCCCGGAATTTTTGGGACCTTAAAATGGGGATACCGAGATTAACATTCCTAGTGCATACACACAGAGTGATGCGCTGCCAAAAACGAATGCCAATGCTGTTAAATGAAATCGTATGTGACACCCCCGCAAGGCAAGAGAAGAAAATTCGAAACGAGGAAATTGCACTTGCTGCACCACATAAATAGTACATAAGTGAACGGCAGAGTACAAAATTGGACAAAAAGGGCCAGTGATTACGTGCAGCTGTAACTGTAGCGTGGGATAAGGCAAAAAGGAAGTCTGGAGTTTGAGGCATCATTGAAAATGGCATAAGTCATAACGCAAAATTCATATTCTTGCCATGGCTTAAACGTCCTCATCGATGCTGGCACTGCGGTGCGCCGTGCTGACCAATTCATCGATGTATGTACCTACTAAACGTACAGTACGAAAGATCAAAGCGTATGAGGTACTCAGCACACACAAAAGGCAAAGAAGAAGAAGAAGTAGAGGCAGTAGACCACCACCGGCATTTTATTTCGCTTGTTGCATGTTGCACACCACTTTTTTTCCAATGCAATTGCCGAGCGGACGTAGTTTCAAATGCGACGGCACTTTTACTGGTACGAAAATGTACAGACAAACATACTTACATTTACACATAAACGCTGATTTCGGTAGTCCCCAACTGCGTACTGAGCTATGATGAATGGAGTTGTAAGCACGAGTATCGGTTATTTCTTTGTAAAGAAATGCAGCCAATATACCTCGGGCAATGCAGTGTT
Organism: Rhagoletis pomonella; assembly: GCF_013731165.1. NCBI lineage: Eukaryota > Metazoa > Arthropoda > Insecta > Diptera > Tephritidae > Rhagoletis > Rhagoletis pomonella. The sequence goes on from NW_023458558.1 coordinate 29,576,412, forward strand.
GTAACAAACCAACTCATTCAGCTCGTCATACTCTCTGTGCGTTTTCACCCGTCTTCCAGTGTATAGAAAGATAAGGTAAGTACATATTCATGTATACGAGTAAATAGCAGCCATGCCGTGCGCAGTCGTCCATTTGTGGCTTTGATGACATCGTTTAGCATTTATGATGCGACGCGGTGTTGTTGGCAAATATCTGATGCGCCATGTTGCATGCATTTGACGTATGTATGTATATTGACATGCAACTTTCAAAAGAACTAATTGCATTTAAAGTGTAGCATTTGTGCTCGCTAGCTGGTGTACTTATTTACATACATATGTATATATGAATGTATGTATGTAAGTGTGTACAATTTCTGCATGTGCATGTAGGCGTTGCTATTGGCGGTGGGCAGCTGCGCTTCTTGCTTGTTCAACACATTTTGTGAATTATGTTAGTGAAATGTAAATGGTGTGTGAAATTGGATTGTCACCGCTTCCGCGTGCGTTCAGCGCCTTTGAAGTGGACTCTGCTCTGCATAGGAAAATTGCGCGTTTGTCATGTCTCGTTTAATATAAGAAGTGGGTGTATAAATATGTTTCGAAGTTAATTGATATGTATACTCAATTTGTGCTACGTACATATCTATATATGTACTGGAGCTCGAAGATAACTGTTAAACAATTCAAATGCTCGCATAATAACACTTATCGAAGGGGAAATACAGTAGCAGTCGGAGATTTACCGAAACCTTTTTAACAATACTTTATTGGTTACTCTCAGAGAGAAACCTTTATCAATGCGAAATAAAAATTCTTCTCAGTCAAGACGGAATATAAATGAGAAAGAAAAATAAATCTCCTTCGGTTGTATACGTACATTTTATATGTAAGTACAACTTAACTTGTACTTGATTCTCATTGTATTATTCAGGAAGCGTGTGTAATTCATCACCCGGATCAAGATTTCTCCTATCAGGGTACCCGGATAAATAGAACCCGCTACCCGGGTACCCGAATAAATATTACCTTCTAAGCAGACAATAGATTGAAGACAACCCGCTACCCAGATATATATAAATTTATTCACCACTACCCGGCTGCCCGGAAAAGACTAACCCGCTATACCCACCCGGTTACTTCGATAAAGGTAACCATCCATCCGGGTACACGGATAAAGAAACCCTCTTACCCAGGGAATCTGGCACATATAACTCGCTATCAGGTATCCGGATAACGATAATCGCCTACCGGGTACTCGGATAAAGATAGCCTTACCTGGGGTTATCCAGGTACCCGTTTAACGAAACTCCACCACCCAACAGCAGCAGCTATTGGTTATCATTTTCTTTGCTGCCAATATTGTTTCATAATTAAGGTTAGGTTGATCAAGGTACGAAGAATGAAATGCACTTTAATTTTTAAAAAGATATTCTCTGAACGCAGTCGGCATGCGCGATGGCAGGCGCTACGACATCTTGTTGCCAACTCTCATCCTTTTTAGTATTTCACGCCTATGGGAGTTGGCACCCCCCCCACCCTTTCAGATCCCGTTTTTATATACCCTATGTTATGTCCGATACCATTCATTGTGTTACTATATTGCGGAATTCCTCGAACGGTATTTAAGAGTCGCAAGCACTCGGTCCTCGTACAAAATATTTAATTCATTCATTAATATAACCCAACTCAGGGCGGTGTAGAACCAAATTTTTACCCAGAGGGATCCTATATGTATAAGTGTGTTTGTATTAATATTCATATGTATGCGTAAGGATATAAAAATATGTACTTGTATATATACATGTCACTAAAGTCAAAGCTGCTATAACTTTAAGCTCGTGCTATGCAGCTCCTGCTGTTTTTTTT
>NW_023458558.1:29578359-29580155 GCF_013731165.1 Rhagoletis pomonella
AAAAAAAACAGCAGGAGCTGCGTAGCACGAGCTTAAAGTTATAGCAGCTTTGACTTTAGTGACATGTATATATACAAGTACATATTTTTATATCCTTACGCATACATATGAATATTAATACAAACACACTTATACATATAGGATCCCTCTAGGTAAAAATTTGGTTCTACACCGCCCTTAGTTGGGTTATATTAATGAATGAATTAAATATTTTGTACGACGATCGAGTGCTTGCGACTCTTAAATACCGTTCGAGGAATTCCGCAATATAGTAACACAATGAATGGTATCGGACATAACATAGGGTATATAAAAACGGGATCTGAAAGAGGGAGGGGGGGGGGGGGGGGCCGGGTTGCCACCTCCCATAGGCGTGAAATACTAAAAAAGGATGAGAGTTTGCAAGAAGTCGTAGCGCCTCCCATCGCGCATGCCGACTGCGTTCAGAGAATATCTTTTTAAAAATTAAAGTGCATTTCATTCTTCTTTCGGTACCTTGATCAACCTAACCTTAATTATGAAACAATATTGGCAGCAAAGAAAATGATAACCAATAGCTGCTGCTGTTGGGTGGTGGAGTTTCGTTAAACGGGTACCTGGATAACCCCAGGTAAGGCTATCTTTATCCGAGTACCCGGTAGGCGATTATCGTTATTCGGATACCTGATAGCGAGTTATATGTGCCAGATTCCCTGGGTAAGAGGGTTTCTTTATCCGTGTACCCGGATGGATGGTTACCTTTATCGAAGTAACCGGATGGGTATAGCGGGTTAGTCTTTTCCGGGCAGCCGGGTAGAGGTGAATAAATTTATATATATCTGGGTAGCGGGTTATCTTCAACCTAATGTCTGCTTAGAAGGTAATATTTATTCGGGTACCCGGGTAGCGGGTTCTATTTATCCGGGTACCCAGATAGGAGAAATCTTGATCCGGGTGATGAATTGCACACGCTTCCTGAATAATACCATGAGAATCAAGTACAAGTTAAGTTGTACTTACATATAAAATGTACGTATACAACCGAAGGAGATTTATTTTTATTTCTCATTTATATTCCGTCTTGACTGTGGAGAATTTTTATTTCGCATTGATAAAGGTTTCTCTCTGAGAGTAACCAAAAAAGTATTGCTAAAAAGGTTTCGGTAAATCTCCGACTGCTACTGTATTTCTCCTTCGGTAAGTGTTATTATGCGAGCATTTGAATTGTTTAACAGTTATCTTCGAGCTCCACTACATATACATATGTACGTAGCACAAATTGAGTATACATATCAATTAACTTCGAAACATAGTTATACACCCACTTCTTATATTAAACGAGACATGACAAATGCGAAATTTTCCTATGCAGAGCAGAGTCCACTTCAAAGGCGCTGAACGCACGCGGAAGCGGTGACAATCCAATTTCACACACCATTTACATTTCACTAACATAATTCACAAAATGTGTTGAACAAGCAAGAAGCGCAGCTGCCCACCGCCAATAGCAACGCCTACATGCACATGCAGAAATTGTACATACATACATACATACATACATACATATATACATATGTATGTAAATAAGTACACCAGCTAGCGAGCACAAATGCTACACTTTAAATGCAATTAGTTCTTTTGAAAGTTGCATGTCAATATACATACATACGTCAAATGCATGCAACATGGCGCATCAGATATTTGCCAACAACACCGCGTCGCATCATAAATGATAAACGATGTCATCAAAGCCACAAATGGACGACTGCGCACGCAGGGTTGCCACTGACGAAAAAAAATACTTACCATCCACTCGA
>NW_023458558.1:29580255-29583978 GCF_013731165.1 Rhagoletis pomonella
AATATTAGGCTTAAGTTTAGTTATGGTGATTGAAAGTGAATTTTTCTACACTTCACTTCAAATTTCCTATAAGAATGCTCTACAAATAGCCACAATAAAATAATTGAACGCGTTCAGTTTCACTTCCATGCACTGCCACATTCAAATAAGAGTACATACATTTCGTAGAAAAGCACGTACGTACATATCTGTGTTCGTATGGAAAAGTAGCTTATGTCCAAAGGCTGGCTTTAGTATAAATCGGCTTTCGCAGCATACCATTGCGAATGAATCACTTGGTCTGAGCCGTTGAACAACTTTTGGCAAATAAACGTGCAAGAAATAGTTCCGATACTAGCAAGTCAATACCTATTCTTATTAAGTCTCGTCAAAAAATTCCTTGTCATTTAAAGAATAAAGGCAATGCCGCATTATACTAAAGCTAGCCTTTCGACATAAGCTACTTTTCCGTACGAACACAGATATGTATGTACATATCTTTATTTAAGCGACCGCTTACTCAAACTGCGACGGTATAACTCACTCCCCAAAGCGTTTGCTTTTGAATAAATGAGAGAGCAAAATTGCGATGCTTGCACAAGTGTCCTGGCCCCGTTGTGCAACGAAGCGAAACAAGTGCCTAGCTTAAAGCCAAAAAAGCTGCATGCTTGCCACCATTAGCCGAAAATATCTACACTCATACGAACAAACCTATGCAAACCAGTGCATACACGGCGAACTTTCATAGCAATGACCCTCCTGCGTGACAACTCTCTTAACGATTGCTCATGTAACCCAAGGGCGGAAGAGCAACAGTAACAACTTTACGAATACAAAAACAGAGCCTGCCGAGTGAGGCTACAAGAAGTGAGTTATGATTACGGTGACCATAAATATGAATTGAAAATATAGGACAAGTTTTCAAAAAATATACCTACAAATTATGTATATATATATTTTTTGCACTTTTTTATCCAATTTTAAACTTTAAACATAAACTACATTTTCTTCATTGGTATTCATCTTTTTTTAACGAATATTTATAAAATTGTAATAAAACATATTTCGAGATTTTCACAAAAAATGTGTTTTTTTGGTACTTTTCGCAGTTATTCGTCATTATCCCTTGAATCGACTTAGACGACCTACATACACTTCGAAAGGTATTGATGTTTCCATTACAAAAAAAACAATTTAATTTGTGCAGAATCTACCATAACGTCTACATTTCTCATCCTTTTTTTCATTATCTTGGACTCAAAATTTACTGTAATGTTTTCTCTTTTACATCGAATTTAAAAATAATTTAAATAAGAGTCAATTAAAACTGTGAAGTTTTCAAAAATGATTGACTTTTTTCGACTTTGGTCACCTGAAACACTAATACCTCACGTTAATTTGATGAATTTTTTAATGAGATATTGACGTATAGCTCGGAAGAATACAAAAAAAAAACACGCTTTGCGGAAAGCTCTTCTTTCAAAAGAAAATTGGGTATTGCTGTCATTGTTCAGCGAACCAAAATTAGCTTAAAAAACGTTTCTTTCTAAGAATCATGCGATATATCAAAATTTGTAGAGCAGTGTTACTGGTATTTTTGATGCTGGTCTTCATTTTTTCGTCACCCATTGTCCGTGACCGCACAACATTTAGAACGCATTGACGGGTTTGGAGCTTCAAAATCAGCCTGACTCTCGTGCATTTATCAATCCGTTAACGACGCAATTTATATTTTGATCAATAAAGGGCTACCGCCGTTAATTTTAAAACATGGAATGAAATGCGGGACAAATGCAGGACACTTGGAAAAAGTCATTTTGAAAAACTACGCAGGACAGACCTTAGAATAAACAGTACGAATCCTGCAAAAAACAGGACGGATGGTCATCGTAGTTATGATGGCACAATCATAAATATACATATATGTGCTTATGCACTTACAAACATATTCATATGCATGCATGTATGTACGTATGTAAATGTGAAGTAAATTTGCAATAACAAAATAGCATAAATGATGTTGCGAAAATGGCAAATAGTGTAAATTGTGTAAATAAAATTAAAGAGAGGGTTTAATCTCTGCCGAAGCTGAGTGAGAGTAAAAGATAAGCCGAAAAGTGAGCGAAATAAATGAAATCCTGAGCGCCACTGTTGTATTTGGATTTATCATATACGAAACGTGATGTCATGCAGTGTGTTTTTTGCAACATGTTGCTAAGCAACTTGTAGGATTTTATGTTGCCAAAACAATATTTATGACGACGCTATTAAACGAACATTTTGCTTCACTCACCTACACAGCAGTAAATGGTTCGCAAATCGTTCGTAAATTGCTCTGAAGAGCCTGAAATGGCTATGAAACGAATTGAATTGAATTCCTGCAACAAAAACAACAAATTCAACACTCTCAGCAATATTCAGCTTATAAGTGGATGTACGCATGTGTGTATGAAAGTCAGTACAATACTATCCATGATGTATTTATTTATTAAACATGACCATTGTTTTATTGTTGTTTTTGTGAAATGCTTTCGCTTTATGCCTTCAGTAAATGTATCCATTTTATTTATGCCGTCGCTGGTCTCAAATGATTTGGAGCAACGCACAGTGGAGATTTTCGGGAATCACTTAAACACTTTCGAAGGAATTAAATAAAACAAAGTATATTTAATTTATGAAGATTGGATAGCTTGCTGAGCTGTGAATTACCCTAAGTAATTTGAACCTTTTAAAATACCTTTCAAGAAGTTGAAATGACAACACTCAATAACTCCAATTTTGAACAATTATGCTATGTATGTGTTACGTTATAAAGCCTGTTTATAAAGTACATACAGTCAGTCAATAAAGCTTAGCCACAGCCAATTTTTTACAATACGGGCAACTATTTTTTAAATATTTCATAATTTTCGATAATTTTTTATAAAAATATGATTAATTCTACAAAAAAAAACACAAAAATCAGAGTTCCAAACCCTGTGCAAAATTAGAGAAAATTCGGCGGAATTTCAATCAAGTATTGCACTTTTTATTTACGCTCTCTAGAAAAAAGTTGAGTATGAAGTTTTTTAGCCCATTTAATTAATAATTAAGTCAGTCAATAAAGCTTAGCTACAGCCAATTTTTTACAATACGGGCAACTATTTACTAAATATTTCATAATTTTCGATAATTTTTTATAAAAATATGGTTAATTCTACAAAAAAAACACAAAAATTTCCCAAAAATCAATGATATGTCCCAGCTTCCTCATACTTGCACTTTATTATACTAAAATTGAGTGGGCCAAAAAACTGCATACTAAACTTTTTTCTAGAGAGCGTAAATAAAAAGTGAAATATTTGAATGAAATTTTGCAGAATTTCTTTTAAATTTTGGAACTTTGATTTTTGGGGTTATTGTTGTAGAATTAACCATATTTTTATAACAAATTAGCGAAAAAAAAATATTTAAAAAATAGTGGTCGTATTGTAACAAAATCGCTGTACCTAAACTTTATTGCCTGACTGTATGTATCTTGTATTTTGATAGGTGTGTGGAATCGGTGAACCAGTTTCAAAGGTTTATTACACGCTTCTTGAAAAAGTGGCACATAGTATTTCTGCTACATCAGACATTCTTTGCACAATGAGCAGTGTTGTCACTCACTAAATTTCCATTGTAGCCAAGAGTGGAGCAAATCTGACTGAAATGTAGCCTTTTTTTAAATTGAAATTAGAATTAGAACACTAAGCTATTTAACCA
>NW_023458558.1:29584078-29587919 GCF_013731165.1 Rhagoletis pomonella
TGGTTAAATAGCTTAGTGTTCTAATTCTAATTTCAATTTAAAAAAAGCTAAATTTTAGTGAGATTTGCTCCACTCTTGGCTACAATGGAAATTTAGTGAGTGACAACACTGCTCATTGTGCAAAGAATGTCTGATGTAGCAAAAATACTATGTGCCACTTTTTCAAGAAGCGTGTAATAAACCTTTGAAACTGGTTGACCGATTCCACACACCTAACAAAATACAAGAGACATACAGTCAGTCAATAAAGTTTAGGTACAGCCATTTTGTTACAATACGACCACTACTTTTTTAAATATTTTATTTTTCGCTAATTTTTTATAAAAATATGGTTAATTCTAGAACAAAAACCCCCAAAATCAAAGGTCCAAACCTTGTGCAAAATTAAAGGAATTTCTGCAAAATTTCATTCAAATATTTCACTTTTTATTTACGCTCTAAAAAAAAGTTTAGTATGCAGTTTTTTAGCCCACTCAATTTTAGCATAATAAAGTGCAAGCATGAGGAAGCTAGGACATACCATTGATTTTTGGGAAATTCTTTTGTTGAAGGTGTCGCACATTTTTTCCATAGGTATAAAAAAATTATCAAACATTATTTTATATGGAGAAAATGAGCAACAAAAAAAAAAATTGCTTAAAATCAATAGTAAGTCACAGTCACCCCAAACTTGCAATTTGTTATACTAAAATAAAATGGGCTAAAAAACTCCATACTGAACTTTTTTCTAGGGAGCGTAAATAAAAAGTGCAATATTTGAATGAAATTTTGCCGAATTTTCTCTAATTTTGCACAAGGTTTGGAACTTTGATTTTTGGCTTTTTTTTGTAGAATTAACCATATTTTTATAAAAAATTATCGAAAAATAAATTATTTAAAAAATAGTTGGCCGTATTGTAAAAAATTCGCTGTAGCTAAACTTTTTGACTGACTGTATGCACTTTATAAACAGGCTTTAATATAACACTCGATAAAATTGTTCAAAATTGCAATTATTGCGTGTTTTTATTTCAACTTCCTGAAAGGTATTCTAAAAGGTTCAAATTACTAAGGGTAATTCACAGCTCAGCAAGCTATCCAATCTTCATAAATTAAATATACTTTGTTTTATTTAATTCCTTCGAAAGTGTTTAAGTGATTCCCGAAAATCTCCACTGTGCGTTGCTCCAAATCATTTGAGACCAGCGACGGCATAAATAAAATGGATACATTTACTGAAGGCATAAAGCGAAAGCATTTCACAAAAACAACAATAAAACAATGGTCATGTTTAATAAATAAATACATCATGGATAGTATTGTACTGACTTTAATACACACATGCGTACATCCACTTATAAGCTCAATATTGCTGAGAGTGTTGAATTTGTTGTTTTTGTTGCAGGAATTCAATTCAATTCGTTTCATAGCCATTTCAGGCTCTTCAGAGCAATTTACGAACGATTTGCGAACCATTTACTGCTGTGTAGGTGAGTGAAGCAAAATGTTCGTTTAATAGCGTCGTCATATAGTTTTGGCAACATAAAATCCTACAAGTTGCTTAGCAACATGTTGCAAAAAACACACTGCATGACATCACGTTTCCTATATGATAAATCTAAATACAACAGTGGCGCTCAGGATTTCATTCATTTCGCTCACTTTTCGGCTTATCTTTTACTCTCACTCAGCTTCGGCAGAGATTAAACCCTCTCTTTAATTTTATTTACACAATTTACACAATTTGCCATTTTCGCAACATCATTTACGCTATTTGGTTATTGCAAATTAACTTCACATTTACATACGTACATACATGCATGCATATGAATATGTTTGTAAGTGCATAAGCACATATATGTATATTTATGATTGTGCCATCATAACTACGATGACCATCCGTCCTGTTTTTTGCAGGATTCGTACTGTTTATTCTAAGGTCTGTCCTGCATAGTTTTTCAAAATGATTTTTTCCTGCATGTCCTGCATTTGTCCCGCATTTCATTCCATGTTTTAAAATTAACGGCGGTAGCCCTTTATTGATCAAAATATAAATTGTGTCGTTAACGGATTGATAACTGCACGAGAGTCAGGCTGATTTTGAAGCTCCAAACCCGTCAATGCGTTCTAAATGTTGTGCGGTCACGGACAATGGGTGACGAAAAAATGAAGACCAGCTTCAAAAATACCAGTAACACTGCTCTACAAATTTTGATTTATCGCGTGATTCTTAGAAAGAAACGTTTTCTAAGCCAATTTTGGTTCGCTGAACAATGACAGCAATACCCAATTTTCTTTTGAAAGAAGAGCTTTCCGCAAAGCGTGTTTTTTTTGTATTCTTCCGAGCTATACGTCAATATCTCTTAAAAAATTCATCAAATTAACGTGAGGTATTAGTGTTTCAGGTGACCAAAGTCGAAAAAAGTCAATCATTTTTGAAAATTTCATAGTTTTAATTGACTCTTTTTCAAATTATTTTCAAAATTCGATATAAAAGAGTAATTACTACAGTAATTTTTGAGTCCAAGTTAATGAAAATCGGATGAGAAATATAGACGTTATGGCAAATTCTGCACAAATTATATTTTTTTGTAAAGGGAACACCAATGCCTTTCGAAATATATGTGGTTCGTCTAAGTCGATTCAAGGGATAATGACGAATAACTGCGAAAAGTACCAAAAAACACGTTATTTGTGAAAATCTCGAAAACGCTTCTTTGAAGAAATGTGTATTGTTTTCGTGTTCAACGACCCAAAGTTTGTATAGAAAATACTTTTTTACAGAGGTTCGTTTTTCGCGTAACCTAGTGTAATTATAATATGTTTTATTATAATTTTATAAATATTCATTAAAAAAAGATGAATACCAATGAAAAAAATGTAGTTTATGTTTAGAGTTTAAAATTGGATTAAAAATTCAAAAAGAATATATATCTATATAATTTGTTGGTACATTTTTTGAAAACTTGTCCTACATATTCAATTCATATTTATGGTCACCGTAATCATAACTCACTTCTTGTCGCCTCACTCGGCAGGCTCTGTTTTTGTATTCGTAAAGTTGTTACTGTTGCTCTTCCGCCCTTGGGTTACATGAGCAATCGTTAAGAGAGTTGTCACGCAGGAGGGCCATTGCTATGAAAGTTCGCCGCGTATGCACTGGTTTGCATAGGTTTGTTCGTATGAGTGTAGATATTTTCGGCTAATGGTGGCAAGCATGCAGCTTTTTGGGCTTTAAGCTAGGCACTTGTTTCGCTTCGTTGCACAACGGGGCCAGGACACTTGTGCAAGCATCGCAATTTTGCTCTCTCATTTATTCAAAAGCAAACGCTTTGGGGAGTGAGTTATACCGTCGCAGTTTGAGTAAGCGGACGCTTGAATAGAGATATGTACATACATATCTGTGTTCGTACGGAAAAGTAGCTTATGTCGAAAGGCTAGCTTTAGTATAATGCGGCATTGTCTTTATTCTTTAAATGACAAGGAATTTTTTGATGAGACTTAATAAAAATAGGTATTGACTTGCTAGTATCGGAACTATTTCTTGCACATTTATTTGCCAAAAGTTGTTCAACGGCTCAGACCAAGGGATTCATTCGCAATAGTATGCTTCGAATGCCGATTTATACTAAAGCCAGCCTTTGGACATAAGCTACTTTTCCATACGAACACAGATATGTACGTACGTGCTTTTCTACGAACTGTATGTACTCTTATTTGAATGTGGCAGTGCATGGAAGTGAAACTGAACGCGTTCAATTATTTTATTGTGGCTATTTGTAGAGCATCCTTATAGGAAATTTGAAGTGAAGTGAAGAAAAATTCACTTTCAATCACCATAACTAAACTTAAGCCTAATATT
>NW_023458558.1:29588019-29588237 GCF_013731165.1 Rhagoletis pomonella
GAAGGTTGGCATCAACTAGAGTCTGTGGCTTAACAAATTGAGTTTGAAATTGAATGAACTACATTTACGCAGCTTTGTTAGACAACCCATTTCCTACTTTAGCCCACAAAGTGAATGGTTAATTTGAAAACAAAACACTAAGCATCGAGGCGCCGTGGTAATAGTGGTAAACAGTGCGCGCTTCCACTCCGCAGCGCCTGGGTTCAAAACCCTGGTGA
>NW_023458558.1:29663237-29712084 GCF_013731165.1 Rhagoletis pomonella
AGAAAAATTCACTTTCAATCACCATAACTAAACTTAAGCCTAATATTTAGATGGGGAAGTAGGTCAGCTAGTTGGCGCGACGAAGCGCTATCTGTTTTAACAGGCCTCTATTAAGCTATAGTTAGTCTTTGACTTACGTATCTTTGAGGAACGTCGCGAGATTCCTGGGTTGAGTTCTATTTAGGTTATCTACAGTACTATTTACGACATATATAGCTGTATGGTGAGAAAATATCTGCCTTCATTATGCTCTATGACACTCAAGGCGAATGGTTATATAAGCTTCCTATCCTCTAAATGCCCTTGAGATAAGTCTTCTGTAAAAGTCGCGATGGATGATGTTATAATCGCACCAGTGATGCCAGACCGGTCATTGGATTTTTCCGAGCTTGGATTGTGTTTATTTCACTTCTGTGTTATTCCGGAAAACTGATGTTGCATAAATAGTAGTATAGATTCGAACTGGATGGCGGAAATGCATCTTTTTTCCCGAAGAAATGGCTCCAGCAATTTGAACCTTTTTCTTTAGAATTTGACTATGTTAGTCTTCTCAGTGCTTACGCGGCAGCTGTACTACTTTGCGACTATGTTCAGCGCTTTCTATAAGAAAACTGGATAATGTTGTGCCTATTTCTTAATAGGAAATGCTTTCGAAGAAGCATGAATAAATTTTCACTTAAAGAAGTAGCTGCTATTAATATGGCAAGCACTCTTTTAAAAAGAGTAGACGACGTCCCACATTTTTTCTCCTTTTATACAAAGCAATAAAATTTCGGTATATGAAAATTTCTTGTTATTTCAGTATGCTTTCACATTCCTAAATTTTCAGTGGGAGTATGCAGTTCAAATTGTCTTCGTTTAATTTATTTTCATATTGTTTACTAATATCTAAAAGCTTTTGTGCCTAAAAGGATTTCTCTAAAAACTTTGTTTTGTAATAAAACCAGTTTATTTAATTTTGTTGCTCAGTCAAAGTTCACATTTATCTTACTTTTGAGCACTCATACTTCAGTATCCACATAAATAATTATTTTTGCCAAGTCAGCAATTTTTCCAGTTTCATTTCCCATGGGGTCTGTCTTACATTGCCCTAGCAATTGTGGGCGCACGTGCATCTGTAAATACTATGTGTATGTATTTGTATCTGCGCGTGCTTGTTTTGGTGCATGCGCTTAACTGTATTAATATTGCAGACAGTAATTATTAAACGATGGCACTGATAATTGTTTCAATAAAATTTACGCAGTAACAATGAAGCCATTATGGCTGTTCGTGTGTTCAGGGTTGCCAGATCTGGAAAATGAAAAGAATATTTAAACAGAAGTATATCATTATATCTGACGAACTAATAATTTTCAGTTATTGATTTTGGTCCTCAGAACTCAGAATTAGTTAGAATTGGTACACATGTATGGTGGATAGCGGGTTCAGGTCAATTAAAGTTCGTCAAATATATCGGATTTTATCATTTGTTTCCGAGGCAAATTCGACGTTGTCCCAGACCTAAAATTCTTTGATTCATATCTTACTTCCAGAGATGTGCACTATGAAAAATTCGGTTTGGTATGGGAGGTGCCACGCCCCCTTTAGATATCGGTTTTGTTTTAGCCTATAACCATGCTTGGAAAGTCTGTGTCCGTAATTTAAAATAAAACGGCACGACCGGTATGGGCATTGTGACTCCTCAAGCAAAATGAACTAATGATTGCAAATAAAGAATTGAAAGATCGTAATTGACCAAAAAAGATACTTCATTCTCTCAACTTCACATAATGTAGAAAAGCTATGGAATATAATAACATAAGATATATTAAAACAGCCTTCAAACCATTTACTAGAGACGCCCTTGAACTAAACAAATCAGTTTGACTGAAAATTTGTTTTTATTTTTTTTATTTTATACCTCACTATTTGGTGATGTTCGTAAATATTCGAAGGATAAAAAAATTTCCATCAAAATAAGGATCCTGGGAAAAATTTTACTTGTCCTTGAATTGACCTTCAAGACCATATTTGGACGTAACATTTTCTAATCTTTTCGAAACCGCAATACAAATTTGGGGTTTCTATTTGAATAAAATCGACTTTACCTTGAAATTACGTTTAACGTCAAGGTCAAGGTCAAATCACAAATCACTATCAAGTGACGAGCACGAACTCCTAAATCCCTTACCCTCGTCCTTTTTTAACATTCGGTATGTAAATATCTATCGGAAAAATGTTATTAGACAAGTTGATTTTAATTCAATCAGTTGCAATATTGGGCACGTTCAGAAGGTGCAACAGCTCAGTAACTGTTGCGATTGCACCTTCTGAACGCGTTCTTCTGTACTTCTGATCAACTGAACAGTTGCGTGTTAGATTATCGTAATATTTTTCTGATCATTCGGGACAACATATTGGTGTGTACCTTTGAGAGTTGAATTTGACAGCTATTGTATCAAGCCGTTCAGAAGACGCATAACGATCACTGATCTTTAGCAACGGTTGCACACAACTGCTGCGCCTTCTGAACCTACCCATTTTCTTTGAACCAGAATATGAATTTTCGGAATACGAACTTGATTCTTATAGTGAAAATTGGGGACTGATAGTATAATTTTCGACCCTGTGACGGAAATAAGACAAGTAGGCTTCATTAGCTTTGGAGATGTTTGGATTAAATATTTAACGCCCCGGTGAACGTAATACAAGGTAGACAAAGGTAATAATAGTTATAAGTACGTATGTATATACATAACAATAGCGATAAGGACAAAGACAAATGCATAGATGCAGTCAAAAGTAACGACAAAGTATAAAAAAGTATAAAAATTCACATTGAGATTAAGGAGAAGAGTAAGAAGGAGAAGAGGGAAACGGAGATAAAGAGATAGAGATCAAGAGGAAGATAAATACGAAGATTGAAGATGAAAATAGAGATGAAGACAAAGACCTAGAAACACAGATATAGAAAATTATACAGATAGGCAAAGGTGACGATAAAAAGTCAAAGGTAAGGATAAACTGAACACAAGGATGTTTTAAATCATGTTCACCTTACCTCATCTCCAATCATCAAACACCATCTCAACCCACCTCATCTTAACTCACCTTAACTCAACTTACTTCATCTCATTTCACCTCAACTCACCTAATTTCATGCCAACTCGCCTCGCCTCACCTCACCTTATCTCACCTCTGCTAACCTCACCCTCTCTGTTCAGTTTGATTTGATGTTGCTCCCTCCTTACTTATTTAATACTCAAAGACCCCCGAGAGTAATAACTATTTGTAAACTTTATGTTAAACTAATAAATCAGAAACTCTGTAAAGTGTATGTTCGCACATTATTTTGTCCTTTATAGATCAATATTCGAAGTTATCGTACCGAATGTGGCCATCACAAGACAACATACAGGTACTTAATTTTGTTTTTTTTTTTTATTAAAGTGCACGCAATGTGAAAATGAAGCCATAAAGCAAAACTAATGGAAAAACATCGAATTTCAGTACATAAATAAAAATTTTTGCTTACATATTACACACAAATTCAAATAAATTTATTGTGAATACACAATTTTATGAGCATATATATTGTATGTACATATGTATGTCTTTAAGTGCCTAGTGAACATCCGCTGAGGTGTTGCGCTGGAATGTGCCAGCCATAGGAAGCGGAGGCCATCATCAATTTGCAGTGCGGCAATAATGTGAATGCTAATAGCGCCTGCCATATGCGCGCAGAACTTCATCGTAAAACCAACAAAAACAATCTAGCAAAAACAGTAGCAGCTCCGGTAGTGCGGCAATAAAAATCTCGCACATATAGACATCCGATATGCAGACGTACTACGAGCAACAAAACAAGTTTTTGAATGTGCATTAGGGTGCGCCAAAAATGAATGTGAAAAAGTAAATTCGGAATTTTTATGCTCTCACCCCCTAGCATTGTTCACATGATAGATGGCTAACCTTGAGCGCTTTGAGCGACCTCTACATATTTTTTGATTTCAAAATAAAAAAAAATTAAGGTATATTTTTTCCGGTATAGAACAATCCCAGGGGGCGAGAGCATTACAATTCCGACTTTACTGTTTTTGGACCACCCTATTGTGCATACATCTATGTATACACACGCAGATATGCGTATAAGTTAATGCGGTTGTTCGTTTGCGCATCTTTGTGCGAGCCAATTTAATGGCATTTTTACAACTCGGAAAATTCGTGCTTGCGACAACAATTTTCAATTGTGCCAATGTTTGGCCGATGGCTGTTATGCTATTATTGCTTTTGTTGCAGCAGCCAGTAAATGCATCAAAATAGAATGCTTGGAGTGTCATTCGAACATAAAAATCATATTAATTGCAGTCAAGTGAACAACCGACGAAGCTGATGAACGACGAATAATTTTGCCCCATTTGGCGAAGCCAAAAGCAAGCCGCTTGCATACAGGATGCTAATGGTTGCATCTAGAGAATAAAAACAAAAACCACACAAAGCTAAATAGCGGCAAGCATTAAATGCGTTGGCATGCGTGCATGCAACATAAAGTGTCAGCATAAGCAGGAGTACATACAACACCAACAGCAGGCCTAATAGATCAACTTGCGCAAGCTTCGCCACATCGGTGATCCATTTAAATAGGTATGTATGTATGTATTTACATGGCACTGCGGTCCATGGCTTGTGGCATGCAGGCATGCTGGCATGCAGAGCAACTAACAGCGAACTTGTCATACTGGCGTCACACGATCGCGGCAAAGATAAATAATAATAAAAATTAAAAATAAATTAACACATTGTTAAAGTGCAATAGAAGATGGATGGATGGTTGGTTGGTTGGTTGGTTTGTGCAGCCATCGGCTGTTTGTTGTTATGTTGGCGTGCAGGCGTGCAATGGTGCAACAGTCTACGGCTAGTACCAGCAGTAGCAGTGGCGTTAGTAGCCACAGTTGGGATCGTTTAAAAGTGCGCAGCAACAACAAACGGAGCAGATACCGTAGTCACAGTAGCAGCGACAAAGTCATAATAATTAAAATAATAATAAAATGCAAGTGATATAAAAAGCCAATAGCTGAGAGATCAAAGAACACCCATCACACTTTCGTACGTGCGCATAAATTTATGTATAATCTTATTTACAAACATAAAGCAGCACTAGCTGGTTTAAGCGCGCCAAATGGAAGGAGCGGAATGTGCGATGGGGACTAATAAATGTTCGTTAATAAGGCGTAAAAAGAGTATATGGAGACTTATGCAGTGATATTGACAGCACCAAAGAGTCTGCCAGCCAGGCTGTGTAAGGTACTGCAACGGTACCTTACGGACGGCTTGGAAACTCATTTCCTGGGAAACAGGATAATTCCTGACGCAGGCAGAGATCGATCGGGTGGGAGAACAGCGCGACGGGAAGATCCACCAGACTGAAGTGGTACTCAGCATCACGGGTGGCCATGTTTCCACTCTTTGGAGTAAAGTCAGGGTAGTCTTCATTCCAAACCCACAAAAGGATTACTATTCGCCAATCAGTCTGACATCCTTCATGCTGCAAAGTCTAGAGCGCACGATCGACAAGTACATTAGATTAGTGGTTTAGGTGAACAGCCCCCTTACTGTTCGCCAACATGCTTACCAATGCGGAAAGTCCTGTGAATCAGCTCTACATGGCCTTTTAACAAAGTTCGATCGGAGGCTGGAAGCAGCTGAGTAAAGAATGGGAGTTTTTGCTGATATTGACAACGCTACATTTAATGCTATGCGCTCTGCGGCCAGAAGACACATGACTGGACGAAATAATCATAAGCTGGACTCACTGTGGCGTATGAACCTAGTAGTCTTTGTACTACGGCAGAGGTAGAAGCACAAAAAGTGCAAATTGGATTGGGTCAGGTGTTTCTGTCATGAGAAGTAAACAGTCATCAATCCAACAAGTAGTCGGAAAAATGCATGTTCCCCAACTGCATCCCCTCGAATTCTACCAGTTATTTCGAAGCGGGATATTCAACCAATTGCTGACAGTGGCTTCGATAGCTGAAGGTCGGAGTACTATAACTGGTTGCAGACCAGAAAATAGACAGCGAAACATGTTCGATTTGTTATCCAACATTATTTAGTCGAGACCTGCACTCAGGGCTTGCCGAAGTAGCGGGAAGATGTTCGAAGTTGGTCGGCTATTTCAGAGCAACATGAAAGTTTTTCTACTGGCATGTGCTACAGTATTTGAAGATGAAGATGAGGTGAGAGGATTCAAAATCATATGCGAAAAAAGTCTCTGCCTCGTTGTCAGCAGGTACTATCACTTTTTATGCATCAATGAGTATACCATTTTCCAATGGATCCAAAGCATCAGGATTAAACGCAAGAGTAGTATTTGCGGTACTGATTTAGTTGATAATGTCACTTCTGGCGTAAGGCAATTAGTTTGCTATAAGCGGAGGATATTCGAGATCCAGCTTTTCGGCATCATCCATATCCATTCTGAAAATTCTTTCAAACTCTGTATCGGAACGGACTGCTTCATCGGCGTAGCCAGAATCAAATTTAGGGGGGGGGGGGGGGGGGGGGGGGCTCGAGCCCCCCCTTGCCCCTACCTGGCTACGCCCATGGACTCCTTGGATCGATTGGATCAAAAGTCTCGCTGCCTGGATCTGGCCTGTAGTTGTCGATTTAGGAGTCTACAGAGACCGGGCAAGCTGTTCGCTGGACCAAAAATTTCTATACTCGGGATAAGAAAAAACATTGAAGCGGACATACGGACTATTCTTGGATAACTTACAAGCTTTTCCTAGCCGAGTGTGAACCGAAGAGAGTCAGGTAGGATGTTATTATTTGGATGTGTATTGATAGGATACTTTACGATTCTCAGTGTCTTTTACAAATCGTAATATTGTTCAACCCACCACTAACAAACATCGCATGGTGTCTAGCAATTTCACGGATATGGGTGATCAGTCCCGCCGCCATCAAATGCTGCGCCAGTAGCAAGTTTCTCAACTTTTCGCATTTACTATAAAGCCGATTGCCTGCCTACTGCCGCGGCTGGTTGCTATGTAGTAGCCACTGAAGCGTCTATGAATGTCACTCGCAATTAAATGCAGCGATAATTCAGCGTAATTATTATCATTTTAATTGCAATTAGTTTTATAGTCAACGCCAACGAGAGAAAAAAGAAGGCAAAATTTTTGAAAAAGCAGCAGGCAAATAGTGCCGTTGGCAGCTGCTTTGAAGTGTATTTAGCCGTGTATAAAATGCTGCGACTAATGCGCATAAAATACATATGCAAGCATAAACATACACACACACGCACAAACATATATATATATATATATATATATGATATACTATCGGCAAAGAAAACTGACGTTTGGCATTATTTTTGTTATTTATTCTTTAGTGTACAACTCAAGTTTTTCATGCTAAAAATTCGAAAGCAAAGGCTTTTTGCAGGCATTTACTGGTCATAAAACTTCAATGGACTTTTTAAGCACTTAAAGCTGCAATACTTATTTGTACATAAATCAACTCAATTAGCTTCGCCTACAGCTTATCATGGTTTTAAAAGCTATAAAACTAGTAATGACTGAGTTGATCCGCCTACATTCAGAATATCAACTACATAATTGGGTAAGTACTTAATTCAATCAAAGGTTTGAGTATTTAAAAACAATGCTCACACAGAAGTGCATATATGTTCGTTAAAAACCTTTAAATACAGTTGTTTCATACGCAAAGGCATTGATGCCACCTCAGAAGTCGCTCCAGTGAGAAGTAGCCTTTCGAAAAATGTCCCACTCCTCCCAGCTGCCTGTACAAGCCAGAAGAAGATGTACACTGAAAGCAATAATGAAACATGATAACATCTAATGGTTGTCAAATTTCGTGGAAGTAGAAAATTAGAGGAGACAGTCAATCTCGTAGCAGTAACCGCTGTCCATATAAGAACAGGAGAGGCTATGCAATAATAACCTAGTTAGCAGTCTCCTAACTACACTGCAGGAAATAATGCATAGTAAAAACGAATACTTTATACATATTTGATTATCGTTTAAACATTTTCGTATTTAAAAATAAAATTTAGGACGCACGTATTTGAATGACCACATCTGAGTATATACTATATACCCTTCAGTACTTTTGGCGTCAATCGCTACTTTTGGACCGCTACTGCACCGACTCCTAGGGTAGTAAGTAGCTACTCTATTAACCCGTGGTAGTGCGTATGGTAGGGCAGAGTCGAACCAGTCGGAAGCAGAATTGCGAAAAACTATGAAAGGGAGCGTCCATAAATCACGCATTCACCTACTGTAGTAACTCCTGGTAGTGCAGAGAGAGCCTATGGGGACTACCGCCTAGGACATTGCCTTGTAAAAGTAATCGCTGAAATACACGGAAAGAAGTCCATCGGTAATCGATGGACTAAATATTTGAAAGCACATTTACATGTCTGGCTGTAGCTGAGGGCGCAAGTATGCTTACCACAATTTGTTGTTTTCCAGAAGGTCAGGGTTCGAATTCCATTGCAGGCAGCATGCAATTAAATATTTTGTTTCTTTTGGTTTTTATCTGGATTATTCACTTTACGGAAGCTTTTTCAAAACGAACGCGTAGTTGAATTGAATATTTACCACTATACAGTAATTTCGTTGATGTTTGTAGTAAGATCGACTACGTGTCTGATTCAGTTTACAATTTTTTCACCTCAGTGTACTCATCTACATGTATACCAGAGTGGAAAGTACTGAAAAACAACTCCACACGATCGTGTAACTAAGATCGTGGTTGGACTGGAAGCTGAGGGGTACACAAACGGGGTCTTTTCTGATGTTGCGGCGGCTTGCCAACGCTATTTTTGGTTATATTTTGTCTGCAGCCAGGAAGCATGGAGTGTACTAAACAATACTAAGGTGGGTCCACTCTATATCGTCTAGAAGATTGCTGTGGGGGAGGGAGACGGCCTTTGTACCATGGCAGAGGTTGGGACGGGATTCTCTCAAAGCGGTTGTTGTTGTAGCGGCTTACTTAGCTCCACCTAAATGGACTTGTCTCCTAGTCGTTGTCGTCAGGCACTACTAATGAATTGTGCCACTCCAACTGGGTTGGAGAGGCGCGTTATTGAATTGTGATTTCGTGTGTATGCGAAGATGTGTGTCCAGTCTAGGGGTGACTCTCCGCATGCTGTACATATCTTGGGCATATTTGAGTTTATCCTGCTCAGGTAGGAATTTTACCTGCTGCAGTATCCATTGCGAAGTTGTGCTAATGTAGTGTGAGTCTCCCGTGGCATTGTGTTCCTAAAACGGCATGCACAGGTCGGTAGTTGGTAAAAGTTGAGACCGAATTTCTGTGAATGCCATTGATGGCCTGCCTGTACGCTGTCGGTTACAGTGGTTATTTTCTGAACCTCTGGACCTCGTCGGTCAGTTCGTATAGATGCGTTCTGACGAGCCCTGGTGAAGACCCTGCCGCAAACAGATATATGTTTGGGTGCCCCTAACGGGGATTATTTGGGCCTCGCCATGTAGGTGATATTCTGATGACGTCAGAAGGCTTCCCGTGGCTGTACGGAGTGCTAGTCTCCGGCGCTGCATAGCTTAGAACCGGCCGGGCAATTGCCAACAACCTGAGGACCGTTCTGCGGCTCTGTACTCTATTGGCAATTGCCGTTCTGGTTGTTCACAGTAGAAATTTGTGCGCCATATACTCTGAATCTGTTGAGAATTGGCAAGTTACATTCTCTTTTCATAGAGATTGATTTCGTAAGCCTATCTGTATTTACTTCTCCATTGAAACACCCTCTCTCGGCCGCAGGTACAATGGTTGCACATTGTTCATTCCATTCCAACAGTTTATCATATTGTATATCAAAACCATTAAGGTGTAATATTCTCCAAAGCAGGAAAAACTGGCCGCAACACTGCAAATATATTTTCGGCACAAAAGTCCCTCAATGTGATGGATAGATTTTTGAGAGTACAAATCACCCAGGGCCCCACTTCCACAAATTTCAGAGATGCCCATAAAAATGTGTGACGGCAGCTTAACAGAATGTGGAGGGATGTGTTTGAAGTTCAAACACATCCACATCTCCAAGGCTCCATGGATTGTTCCGATTCACGGAAATCTCAAAGTAGGGTTTTTCTCAGGGTAGGATTTTCTGTTATGGAATCTGGGGCTGAACAAATTTTTGCCTCGCACCACAGCCTAGTTACGAAGTTTGCTAATAAGCGGTTGAAAATTAAAACTTATCAAATATTTCTGAGCGACTGACCGGCCGACCGGCAACTCTTCTTCTTCCATTCTTGCTCGCGTTTTGGTTCTTCTCTCTCGAAAATGCACCAGTGTGACGTCACCCAAAAATTATTCACAAAAATCCTCGCTGATGGGCACAATCTTGTTTTCTATCATTCTTGGATTTCCGTAGAAACCCCTGATATGGAGAAGAGGTGGAATCCATTCAGTACATTCTATGTATGTGAAGAACCTGCACTCCGGAGAAAGCGCCTTAAATTTCTAGAGGACCACTTCTTCTAGCACATGAAAGGATTTTGGAAGCTCCTACTAGTAGATATTATCCAGAAGATCGGGCTGGTTTTATACATGATTGGCATAACCGAAGTCTAAAATTAGTATCCCATAATCTACGAAAATAATTTGAATTAGTAATAAATAAATATATATTTAAGCTTGTGTTGTTTATGTTTTTTTTCAAAGCGTTGATTTCAATGGTTTCATTATTTCAAAATAATGTTTAATGCTCCGTAATGTCTACGTTGTCTTTGGCTCGATGTCAAAGAATTCTGCATTTGCTGCAATGAAAAATCTTCGCAATAGTTCTAAGCAATAATTTAAAACTATTAATAGACAATCAATCTACTAATGTGCATACTTATGTACATATCTACACATCTACAAGAAGAAGCAGAAGCAGAAGAAGAGTAAGAAATTGAGCGCATTCGGATGAGAAACGATGCAAGTGCCATTGGGGAAGTTGTTGCTGGCCGGGCAAAGCTACACGACAACATTTTAATTGCCAGCATTGCTCAGTTGCGCAACAATGCGTATACACTCGACTGACGGCAATGCCAACCGCAAAAGCGGGCAATGGGGCCACTACACAACTGGGAATGCATTTAGTTGTGGCATCCACAACAGCAACAACAACAACAACAAGCGAACATAGGAACAAACATCAGCCTCTGCTTCAGCATCATCCGAGTCTTTTTTTTTCATCGCGACGGCAGCCACTTTAACGCGCTGTCATTGTTATCACTGTTGGATGCCACGCACTGTCTTCTGGTCGGTCTACTAATGCTACTGCCGTTTCAACGTTGTGGCAAGGTTTGTGTGCCGCTAATTCGCCAACTGTCTGTGTATTTTTATGTTGCTGCCGCAAGTAATGTTGCTAGTTACCCGTTCTGCTGCGTCCATACGTCGTTGTCGTCGTCGTTTACTCGCCTTTCCAGCCGCTTGCCAATCTGTCTGCCTGACTGCCTGCTTATGTATGTACGTGAGTGCCACTTTTCAAGCTAATGTTGTATCGTGAAGTTTTGCATTTGTTGCAGCACCCACCAAGCCCATTCTGGTGCGAGCGACAACAGTCAGAGTAATCGCGTGGATGGTTTGTTGTTTGGCTCGGCTGCTCGGTTGGCCCAGGCGCGGCATAGTTGGGCACTGCTTGTCACTAAGGAGGGGTCCTCAACGCAATGTGACTTTTGTCTTGTATGTCTAACACAACAAATCGCTTACATTCCTTGAGACACATTTACAGGATTGATGCGGCATTTGCATTTGAGTGGAAAATTGAATTTTCATTTTCACTTCTCTTCGCTTATAGTTGTACGAAAACATGTACGTACCGTCACTTTTTCTTTCTACTTGAGTGCTGCATTCTGTGCTATTTTTATCGTATTTATAACTACAGATACTTGTGTGCACCTCCTCGGCTGTTGGTGGGAGTTTTCGTATTTGTATATAATGGGTTGTGCAGTGTGTAATGGTGAGGAATTTCTGACAATATTTAGATGGAAGCCGAAGCCGAACTACTAGGTTAGGTTGGGTTATTTAGCAGTCTCCAATAATAGGGACACAAGCTCTAATATACATTTCCAAAACATTATCCGAAGTGAAAAATATGTCAGGCCGAAGTCGTTTAAATCTTAAGCTGGGGAAAGTTAAATAAACCGTCAAGAAGCAGATGCCGATTTGAATTCAATTCATCATTTTCCATACAGCAGTTGTAAGTAATAAAGACTTGACATGTTGTTGTGGCCTACCGGATATTTTCAAATCGGTCAATAACCAGTTAAAACTTCCATCAGTATTGGGTGATGCCGCCTATATAGATGCACTTAGACCGCTTTCGACGTCATCTTTCCAGGAGTGCTTTGTCTTTCCAGTTCATCGGCTCTGCAGTTTCCTGCAATATCAGTCTAATTTCAAAGTAAGTGGAGAATACACTTCTCCTAGCTTTCAATTGAGCTACGATCTGTCCATTAGTGAATTCAATAGGCACTGTTCCCTATGCTTGCATTCGGTCCAATTGCAACTTGAGGGAACAGGTTTGGGGAAGAGTGCTGATGTAACCGGCATGCGGGTATGCAATGATCTGTTAAGCCTGGGATAAACGCAAAGCTATTTGGAATTCCAGAAGCCTCCTAGTTAGCCTTGGGAATTGGGAATAAAACCACATGTATTAATAATGTGGGTCCAACGAATCCGGGATAGTAGCTGCAGCTAGATTTACGACACATTATTTAAAAAAAAAAAATTACATGATCAAAAAAGTATAGACTACATCATCATAAGCAAAATAAAAGAAATGCGGAGCTCAACGGCATCATACACTGATACATAAAATCTCTTTTGAGTCTATTGGACGCATTCGGTTGACAAAGGGTTAAACAAAACTCTGTCCATAAACAAGATCAAATGGGAACAGCGGATGCCTTCCATGCTTGGCGCGGCAACCCCACACCCAAATTTCTGGCTTGCTTAAGTGCTGTCAGGCTAAAGACTACGAAAATTGGCTGTTCTCCTCTATTTATTTATTCATTCAAATAGTAATCTAGAAATACAAAATTTCTTACAGACTACATAGAACTAACTATATTATATGTACATACATAATAAGTAGCTATTTAAAAAATTGATTGAGCGATAATTTGAAATTATATTTAGATAGCGAAAAATCAAAAGCCAAGGGACTTGAAATCTGGTTAAACTCTTTCAATGTTCTAAGCAAAGGTGCCATCGAGGCATAAACAGTTCTAACCCGCTCTAGGAAGAATAAGTCATTACTCCGAAGATTTTTTTGTGGGATATGAAAACTAATGCGCTCTAAGAGTAATGGAGAGTCAATTATCCCGTTTATGATATCGTAAACAAAACAGAATGAAAGTATACTTCTTCTACCCTGCAAAGATTTTAAGTTTAATAATGCACTCCTTGCGTTGTAAGAAGGAATCGGGTCAGCGAAGTTTAACGATCTGAGTGCAAAACGAAGAAAATTCTTCTGAATGCGTTCGAGTCTACTGATGTGGCACTGGTGATATGGCCTCCATATAAAGACGGCATACTCCAGCTTAGACCGAACGAGCGAAACAAATAGTGACTTTGAAGTGTATGGATCCGTAAAGTCGGAAGCAAAACGTCGAATGAAGGCAAGTGTAGAATAAGATTTGGCAATGACATAATTCAAATGGCCAAGAAACTGGAAAGTGTAGTCAAAGATTACACCCAGATCAGAAATTTCATTGAGAGTATTAAGACGCGAGTTCTTTATAAAATATGAGGTAGAGGTTAAATGCTTACACTTAGAAAATGACACATGAGAACATTTCTTGATGTTTAGTTGAAGTCGATTCTTATCACACCATTCCACGACATTGTTGAGATCCGACTGAAGATTGTATGAATCAGACAGGCTTGATACTGTTTTAAAAATTTCTAAGTCGTCAGCTTATAAAAGAAACTCAGAGAAATGAAAATATTGAGATATATCATTAATAAAAATTACGAAGAACAAGGGGCCCAAAATACTGCCCTGCGGAACACCGGAAGAGGCAATAAAAGCATAAGAAGAGACATTATCAACAACGACTACAGATTTCCTATTGAAAAGGTACGACTTTATCCATTTTAAGAAAATCTAGTGAAACCCAAACTTTATTAGTTTGGAGATTAAAGTTGAGTGACAGACTTTGTCGAAAGCCTTGGAAAAATCCGTATAAACCACATCAACTTGAAGTCTGTTATTGAAAGCCGACATACAAAAGTCTGAAAAAACAGCGAGATTAGTGACAGTAGACCTGCCTGCCATAAAACCATGCTGATTCATAGAGATATTATGTTTTACAGCGAAGTATAGTTTTTGTTTTATAATATACTCAAAAAGCTTTGAAACCGTCCCAAACATCATCGAGAGTTAGAGAGAGAGAACCAAAATTAACAGAGGAAGTAGAGTTCCCTCTATCGTGTGCAATTGATTCTGACACCGGTTCAAAATTAGAACTGAAAAAGTCCGCAAAAAGGTCAGCAGCCTCTTTGGTAGAGGAAGCGTAGTTTCCATTGTAGAACACCTCCGAAGGAATGCTAGAGCAGGACTTTTTGGATTTTACGTAACGCCAGAATGCCGGAGAAAATTCGGTTTAGCCGGCAGCCGATTTGTTAGCCGCTTTGTCAAAAAAAATGAGCAGTTTTTAGCCGATTTTGCTATTTACAATATTTCCTTTAATTTATTTATATAAATTTAGCGACCCAAAATCTATTAGAAATGGGTAGCCTTATCTCGGCGAAATTTTTCGTGTCGATCTGTGTTACAGATATACAATTTTCTAATCCTAATAGTCTGCAAATAAGTACTGTACCGATTTCAATGATTTTTATTTTAAGCACATATACAGTGACCCAAATACAATTTGGTACGCGACATTTTAGCAAATTTTGGCTATTTTTTAGTTAATTTAATATTTATTCTTTTTTATGAAAATATAGATGACTACTTAAAAAATTCCATCTAAATCCAAACTTCATACTTTGTGACAATATTATGAAAATTCTGCAAATTTTCACCAAAATTTTTTAATCAGCATCTTTGGAAATTTTTTTTAGTATAATAAAGTTAAAATTTAAAGTACCTAGCATTTATTGCTGGCTTTTGGCAATTTTTCGTTGCCATTGTTTAGCATATTTTACATATAAAAAGCTTGGCGAACATATTTTGTATGGCAAAAAAATCGTAAAAAATGGCAAAAATCAGCAGCAAGTCCTCTCAAGTTCAAAGTTTTTTTTTATAGATGCTGGCTAAAAAGTTCAAAGTTTTGATGAAATTTTACAGAAATTTCATAATTTTTGCACAAAGTCCGCAACTTGGATTTATATGTTGTTTGTTAAGTAATCAGCTATATTTTTATAAAAAATAATAATCACTAAATAACCCCTAAGAAAAATGGCCAAAACTTGCTAAAATGTCGCGATCCAGTTTATATTTGGGTCACTGTATTTTTATTAAAGAAAGCAGCGGAGATTTTTTCTTCAAAATTTTTGTTACGAATGTCTTAAATTTTAGTGTGAAGGTTTATTCGGAACTTTTGAAAAAAAAACGGATTAAAATAAAAGAGCAAGAATTTCCATGTGAAGCAACAACCTCTGGGAAGAAAATACCAGTGTATAATTGTATCATGGTGCCAACATACTTTATTGCTGCTTATGACATAAAAAAAAAAATAACATGGTGCAATTGTTAAAAACTTAAAAGCGACCGGCTTGGTCAATATAAATTACTGGATTTTTTTCTCGAAATAATATTGCCCTATTTTCCTCAGCCTTTTCACAGCTCATTTCTAAAAATATTGCGCTCCGAGTAAGCAAAACTGCAATACTATCTACTAACACAGCCATTATGCAGGACGAAAAGTAACCTAGTGCAAATGTTACAATATAAGAAGACAAAATTTTTCAATAGAAAAAAGCGCCATAAGTTTGTAATTGATCTTTTTTTTTATATTTACATAAGTATGCAAGTAACATGACTTCTGATGTACAGCTTTAACTAAATTTTTTAACTAAAATTAATTTAATGAATTTATTAGTCTTTCAACTTTATTCAAATAAAACATGTTAATTTTAGTTGAAGCATTTTAGCCGTTTTTTTAACCAATTTAGCCGGTCGGCCCAAAAAGTTCTGGCCACACTGGCCTTGACACATACATACGTAGCTCTCGATGATTAGTTGTTAAAAATAAATTGATGCATTTGCTTAGTTTGACATTTCATTAAATTTTTTCTACACCAAATACATAATTGGTTGGGCGTTGCAAGTGTACGCTACTCATGCCAAGCAAAGTGACACCAATTGGTATATGTATTCACATATGTATATGTGCAGGTATGTGTCTGCCTACTTGCGCTAAAAGGGGGCATTTAAAGTGTAAATTTAAATTGAAAAACAAGCACAGATATTTGAAACACTAGAAAATGAAGTGAAATTAGGGGAAAATTGAGCAGAGCTCCCTAGACCGACCCGAAATATTCGTACATATGTATGTATGTATGTAGTATGTTTGTTTGTCTGCTCTACACTCATCACCTGTACACGCTCCCAAGCGTCTTACACTGCATTGAGTTGTGCTAAACAGCAATTGCCTCTTAGTCGGCCATCATTTTGTAATGGTCGTCGCGGTGGCTGGCAGCCATCATCCGTCACCGCCACCGGCATCGCTGCAGCCGCCATCACCGTCGCCGCCGTCTACTTCGCCTATCCGCACTCAGACAAATCATAATTCTGAAAATATCTTTAACTTTTGCTTTGTCAGCGATTGCTTTGCGTGGCATCAGACATCTTCAAAGGGATTCATATTTCTTCTCCACCCTCTGAAGAGGCATTTGTATGTACAAGTATGTATGTATGTAAGTAGGAAAATTAGAAAAACTGAAAATGGATTATAATAGAAAAGAAAACAGTAAATTACATATACACGCACGCACGCAAACTGACTGATCCGTCAAAGAAACATATAAAATTTATTAATAAACCCGATTAACTGCATACAAGTAACTATGTAGTTTGAGTGTGTATGCGTAGAGAAGAAGCAGCGGCAGCAACGATGGCATGTCATTGAGCTGTTGTGGCAAGTGTTAGGGGAGAGCACATAAAAATTAATAAAAATCCATTTCAATCATTTTGTGCGTGACTGAGAAGTGCCCGCTTGTATGCCCTAACACAAAAGTACGTGCCTACGCATGTATGTATATTAGGGCTGGTAGTTCTATTTGGATGTTTTGATTTTCCGGATATACGAATATTCGAATATCTGGTTAAAAAATTCGCATATCCGGAAAAGAAAATAAACAGATATTCGGATAATAAAATGAACGGATACTAACCGAATATCCGTATAAGCGAATATCCGAGTAACCGAATTTTCGAGTTTAAAAATAACAATTTTTTCGTGGCTTCAAATTTGGATAAAAATTACCTACAGCGTGTCAAAATTTCCGTATTTGTGTGTAGTTGTTGTTGCAAGCTCTTCAATTTGATTTGCAATTGGTTTGCTAACTGTGTTTATTATCGCATTTTCTTATGCTCCATATAT
Source organism: Rhagoletis pomonella (assembly GCF_013731165.1). NCBI lineage: Eukaryota > Metazoa > Arthropoda > Insecta > Diptera > Tephritidae > Rhagoletis > Rhagoletis pomonella. The sequence continues at coordinate 29,680,811 of NW_023458558.1, forward strand.
TTTTTTTTTGAACCTGAAGATAAATACCAAAGCGAAGACGAAGACATATACCAATATCGATATGAAGACAAAGACAAATACGAATACGAAAAATAAAATACCAATTAGAAGACCAATACGACGCCGCGCGAAAACGAACACGAATTCAAGTACGAAGACGAATATGAATACGAATACCAATACGAGAACGAGTACGTAGACGAATAAGAATGCAAAGACGAGTAGGAAGACAATTATGAACACGAATGCGAAGACGAGTCGGGAGACAAATACAAAGACCAATACGAATACGAAGGTGAAGCGAAATACGAAAAAAAGAGATGACAACGTAGACAACTACGCAAGCGAATATGAACACAAATACGAATACCAAGCCGAGCATGAATACAAAGATGAGTATGGGCTCGAGCACCCCCTGCCCCTACCTGGCTACGACGCCCATGTACGGATACATTCCAAAGATGAATACGAAGACAGCGACTAAAGCGAACAAGAAAGTGAATGCGAGAATTATTACAAAGACGAATACGTATATATATGTATGAAGAAAGCGACTAAAACGAAGAAGCAAATATTTTTGGGGCCTTTTCAAAAAACCGAATTTCGGCAGTAACTGGCACTTCTTGTATTATTTATTTTGCAACTCATCAAATTCAGTAATTTTGAATTTGTTCAAATACTGTTTATTATATCCGGATATCCGGATTATTTGGTTATCCCGACATCCGGATAACAAAATAGATCCTATAATGGTCCCAGCCCTAATATATGTACGCATACATACATATATATGTATGTATCTGCTAGCGTATTTACTCAATTGCCCTGTAGAATGTATCTTGTTGATGGATTTTATGCGTTCACATTCGTGGCACTTTTTGCTTAATAGTCACAGTTTTTATAGCTCATTTAAATACGCTGGCACGGCTATTTTCCAATGGGTTTTCCTCTTAATTTATCTTTTAATTTTCTCGTTTCCCAATATGTTTACTCGGTTTTGTGATTTTTTTTCTTTATGATTCAACTCAATTAATTTCGCCGACCAATTAGCTACTTATTCGAAAAATGCTTTTGAACCATTGGATCGTAAAAAAAATTAAATGGCCTAAATGGTCACCGAATTCTAAGAATAAGAGTGATTTGCCGTAAAGTATCCATGTGTATTCAGGTATTTGGAATAAGCATTTTATTATCACACATCCGTCTAGCTTTTGTGCAAAATAGCGTTTGGCCCGAATCGTTAAGTTGGTTTTATTATGAAATTGCACGATTTGTACATTTCTACAGATTTGTAAATTTTGGCAGTTATAGAGTGGTTTTGGTTTGGAAATTCTTATATTGAGCTCGACTAAAATTTCTAAACAACACCACTCTGTGACTGCTAAAATGTACAAATCTGTACAAATGTACAAATCGGGCTCGAGTTCATCTTCTCCACTACTTCCAGTGCCGATACAATTCACAAGGGTGAAAAAGTGATATGTAGTCGCCCTGATCTTGAAACCTTTCGTAAGTCGTCTAACTTTCTTGTTAAATTTTCGGGCGGTTTTCCTGTCTTCCAAAAATTAAAGCTCTTCGCACTCTCCTACTTCGACCCCTCCCTTTTTTGTTAAGGAAAATACGTCTCGCTTCCCACTTCAGCTCCCTATAACGTAGGGATATAGTGTCCAAATCAATTTCTGGACCGCAAACCGTACGTAAATTCAAAACAACGGTAGCGTGATTTCCTTCTATCATAACTAGATCGACTTGGTTTCTTGGTTTTCTACCTCGAGACATTCAAGGATCTTAATAGATATTCTTATGCTGGAGCCTTGTGCTTGGGAACCAGCAGTATCTCTAATTTCAGCAAGTGCTACTTTGAACTGAGTAAACAATTCAGGAGCAAAGTCCTCTCTCGACGTACGAAAACTACACTCGATGAGTCTCTCATCACGCCCATGCCGCAAAAGCCCGATAAGGCGGCTCTTATATTTTTCGATAAAAAGATTTTTCGAATGATTTACGGGCCTTTACGAGTTGGCGACGGCGAGTACCGCAGACGCTAGAACGATGCGCTGTATAAGCTTAGCAACGACGTAGACATAGTACAGCGAACTAAAATACAGCGGCTCTGCTGGCTTAGCCATGGAGAGACCATGTATAGAAGGACTTGGCTTGCATAGAAGGACCTATATATTTTGGATCTCGGTTATAAATCTGTAATACAACTTTTGTTTACTTCCGCTATTTAAAGGCGAAGTTTAAGAATCCTTAACAGGGATTTGAAGCAGAATATTCAACGGTTAGTTAAAGGGAAATTCATTGCTTGCATAATTAAAAATCTACAAGTCCGATCGAATATTATTTGTCAAGGATCTGTTGAGGAGACTCGACGTTACTTCGTTCCTATAAAATAACTGTTTTTTGTTATTAATGACCTTCCCAACTTAAAAAAGTATAAGTAAACAAACCAGATTTGTGCAAAAATTAAGCATTTATATGGAGTGCAGATAACTTCTGCCATTTTAACTTGAAGCTGTGCAGTCGCCTATGTACATATGTGCATATGTATGTACGTGGGAAAGGCTGCTCTTTTAAAATTACATATCGCTACCTAAAGGAGAAAAGGTGCCTAGTCCATTTTTTTCAAAATTTAGTTTTTGTTACTGAATAGCAGCTAATACGAAACTACATCGATTTTTCGAAATCTTTGAACTATTTAAAAAAATGGACTTGACACCTTTTCCCCCTTAGGTGACGATTTGTACATGTATACATACTTACTTACATACGTCTCACAGCAGTTTTCCATGCTGGTCGTTGCTCCTTAAATGGTTGCGACATTCTTTGCTGACAACGCTGTAATTAAAATTCAATTGTAATTGCAATTAAGAACTGTGCGCCACGTTGCACATGCACAACCATACATGCAATGCAAACAAAAGTACATACATACATATATATTTTTAAATGCATTTATTCTTGGCAATCTTGTCCAAATGAAAGCGAAAACGATGACCAAATGCGCAAATGTTTGCAAGTGGAAAATTGAATTCAATTGCGCCGTGACAGCAGGCCATGCAACCAACCGCGCAGTGTAGCTGATGGCATGCAGCTGTCTGCCGGGGGTGTACAACACCTAGCCCCTGGCAAGCAGCACTTTGGCTGCTATGCATATCCGTTGCATGCAGCGCCTTGAAATACATATGTATGTATGTGCTTAATCGGTTACCGGCTCTTTTCATTAATGCATTTCATTTCCTTCAATACAAAGTCATTGCTGCTGTTTTCAGTGTTTAATTTTATGGCTGCCACTTCATTTACAAGTCGTTTGTTAATTGTTTTCGCTGTACACTGCTTTTTTGATGCATTTTTTCAAGTTTTTTTTTGTTGTTGCTTTAATTTTTTATTTTTCATTTGTAGCTGCATTTGCCCTACACTCAATCTTCTGCTAAGCTCTGTAGGCATACCTCCTTATGTGCATGGCTACGTGTTTGTAAGGGCGCAGGCACCTTATAGTAGTTGTCAGCATTCCACAGCTTGGCATTTGACGCTTTGACAAATTGTTTTCATTGCGCTTTGATACTGTCGCAAGCGTTTACAATTTAGCAGAAAAATCAACGCGCATTCCTTCATTAACATAGTATTTTGCATAGACTGCCACTTAACAGAAAATGTTCAATGTGATTTTTAACTTTCACATGTCTGGTGAATCTACTATTTTTTCCGCAAATAGTTTAGGTCATCTCTTGAGTAAAATGTGATGCCATGTAAGGGCCATTTAGGGCCCGTTGTTCAATGTCTGATTAGCACAACTCGGTGGTAGAAGCTCCGGTTAAATACAAGGACTGCTTTATCGATCACATGTTATATGAATAATGTTGAAATTTAACCGTGGCTTCTACCTCCGATTTGGGCTAATCAGACATTGAACAACCGGCCCTTAGACTTATAAAAACATCTTTTGCGATTCTCAGACAGCGAAATTGCCTAAGATTATCTATATACATATTGAAAACGTATTTTTTTTTTTGTACATCGTCGTATAAACATTTTCGTATTTGTGTAAAGTTGTTGTTGCAACCTGTTCAATTCGAATTGTTAAAGTTAAATGTGATGATGAAGAAATAAATAGTAAAAACGATAAAAACCACAAAATTGTAGGCAAAGTTGGAGAGACATACGAATTAGAATAACTCAAAGGGTAAGAAAATTTATTGGAATTTTTCGATCGGAATCGAAACAAATTCAGGCACAAAAAATTTAATTATCGAAAGTTGTCAAATTACTGAAATGTATCGAATCGTCGAAGTTTATGGTTATCGAAATTTATCGAATTATCGCAACGTATCGAATTATTCAAATTGATCAACGTTTATTTAGTGGTCGAAATTTATAGACACAGAAAATTAGTTGTCGAAATTTGTGGATAGTTATTAAGCTATAAAAAAATTAAAAATTATCATTATTTATAATTAAAGAAATTAATTGAATTATCGTAATGCTTCGAGTTTTTTCAACTCATAGAGTTATCGATATTTATTGATCTTCTGAAATTTGTCGGTTTACAGAAGTTTTGGAATTTTCAAAATATATCGAGTTATCGAAATTTTTTATAGTTATCACTGCATATTGAATTTTATCGTGTTGCCAGATCGTAAAGAGTTATGGAAATTTGAAAAATATGAAGGTATCAAAATTAATTAAGTTAATCTAAATGTATTGAGTTATCGATTTATATCGGGATATATACATTTTTGTGTTATCGAAATTTATCGAGCCATCGAAATACGCAGTTATCGAAATTAGTAGATTTATCAAATTTTGTTGAGTAATCGGATTTTATTGCTTTCGAAATTAATCGAATTATCTATATAAGTCAAATTATCGAAATTTATCGACAAACTGGCATATATTAGGTCAATTCCAAGTCCGGTCCGATTTTCCGGTAATTAATTTTGTACCTTATAAGCTAAGTTAGAAAACACATCTAAGGCTCTTAATAAACTAGAAAAAAACGGTCGAATTTCGACAGTAACTGGCACTCCTAGTTCTTATAATTATTTCTTATTCTCTAGAATTTCTCTCAGCACGCGAATGATTACACTGGTCAACAGTGGTCTCCGTGGCAATGAGCTATAATTCTCTTTTAACCCATAGCAGTAATCACCCTTCAAATGATGACCCCATCAGTACGCTGCAGCATTGGTATCTATCTTTTATAGCATTCAGGTCCTTGTTCTTCGATACAGTATCCAAGATTCTCTAGTAATTGGTCTAGATAACTGTGGACGCTGGTATCCCGAAAGACTCGTTTCCAGAATAAGGCCTTGTTGCACATATGAACAAACAAACAATACCATTTTTCGAATGATAAAATGGAAGCAAATCTTCTCTTTTTTACGATAGTCAGTTTTGTAGTTGACAATAAGTTTTTCTGTTGTAATTAAGCCAATATGTCTGCAGATACTTTAGATAATACTAGATCCCTTATCAAATCAGTCGCACATAAAAGACGCAGTGCTGCTGGCAAAATGGTTGCCACTTTCAGCAACAAATTGATTGGCAGCATATCTATGAAGGGGCTTACAATCAAGGTTCATAAATTTTTAAAAATATATTACCTAATTACGGCATATAAAATATGAACATACATATGAATATATGCAAGTCAGAGAGTAATGAGTCAGATATTCAAAGTCAGCAAAAATATAGTATACATATGTATATGCAAATGTCGGTTTCCGATTAAATTTATTAAATAAACTCGTATGTATATGTGCATATGTATATAAAAACATTCATACATATACATATACTCACAATTAGCCACAATTAAAAATTTCGCAAGAATACAGCAATTTGCAAAAATTTTAATTTTCACAAAATGCAGCTGAAAAATGAAAAATTGAAAAATAGCTCAAAGCACAAGTAAAATCTGAAACTGCAATTGAAATCAAGTATCACGAACAATGACAAGACCGTAATGTTTTGTACGTATGTATGTATGTACACTAGAGAGCTCCAAAAATGCATGTGAAAAAATAAACGCGGAATTTTTGTGCTCTCACACCCTAGGATTTTTCTATACCGAAAAACAAATATACCCCTACTTTTTATTTTGAAATCAAATCATATTTAGAGGTATTTTGTATGGGAAAAATACCACTTTTCATTGAAATGGTTTACAATTCTTGAAAATCAATATTTCTCGATCGCAAAACTCTGTTCTCTCTCTATTCAGGAGATTCCCAATATAATAACCAATTTTATTTTTTGACAATTTTTTCATAGCAACTATATTGTATAGGTCCCCCAAAACCCCCAGAAAATTAAATGGGGGTATAAAAAAACAAAAAATATTCAAATATGGTTAATTGAATATTGTTGTTGGAGATCTCCTCAAAAGGACCAGAGTTTTCCAAGCATTTTTATGAAAAGTTATTTTTTCGACCTCTAAATATTTTTTGATTTCAAAGGGAGTGAGAGCATTAAAATTCCCACTTTTATTATTTTGGACCAACCTAATGTATGCAATATGATTGTATGCAGAGCAGCTATAGCCGACAGCAGTGGCTTTTGCAGCAAGACAATGACCATGAAATGAAAATTGGACACTCTCAATGAAAAATGAATAAATTCGAGTAAATACTTGAAACAATACAAATAACAATTGTGTCATTTGCAAAGCTTATGCATATTTATGTATGTATTTATGCACTTAGTATATGAATGCATATCTGCACATTTTTATGGCTGCATCTCATTGGCAATCGTGTATGTAGTATCTCATGCAGTTTTTTTGCTTTGGGTTTTTTTTTTTTTTAATGAATATGACAAACGTGATTGCAACTGAATATTGTCGAATTAATATGAAATTGCAAAACTACAACAGAACAATAAAGGAAAGCTATTCAAATGTATTTATGTCTGCCGAACCAAACGACGGTCACTGTCACCGCAAATTACAGGGGAAATGCATTTTTAATGTTTTTAACATTTGAGAAGCTATTATTATTAAATAGATTTTCGGTTTCTCGCAATTGTTTTGGCTTTACCATTGCCGTGGGCACGGTGTGTCGCAGTTGGTAGATTTTTTTTTTAACAAAGAAGCTTAAATTCCCACGGCCTTAATTCTATTACCCCAATGTCAAATTGTGTAATATGAGCATCTTTCTGTATGACGATGAACAATAATCTTAGTCTTCATATTTATCCTAATTTTAGTTTTAATCTTAATTTTTATTTTAGTTTTGATTTTAATCTTCATCTTAATTTTAATCTTATTCTTAATTTTGATCTCAACCCTAATATTTAATCTTAATCTTAATGCCAATCTCAATTTTAATCTTAATTTTAATCTTAATCTTAATCTTAAATTTAACATTAATCTTAATCTTAATCATAACTTAATCTTAATCTTGTTTAATCTTTACCGCAGTTTTAAACTTAATCTTTCAATCGTAATCTTCATCAAAGCTTATCAATTCAAATCAATGTCTGTAGCTTTCGAATGGCAAATTTCGGCAATTCTGCCCTTGAACTCCCTAAGCGAGGCGCCCAAGTCCAGCTCGTGGCACAGATTCAGCACAGATCCTAACATCCGCTAATTCGTCCGCTCTCTGGCTTCCGTTAATGACTCTATGCTCCGGAATCAATCGAGGCCAGCTCTCATCTACAGCCATTCATTACTTAAATTTTAACAGACGTGGAAGTGAGTGCCTGAATAGCTGATTGGCTTTCTGAGTCGATAGTCACTTGCGTTCTCGCGGTTGCATTCTTTTTGACGTACCTTATCTTGACTAGGGAAACGCTTTTATGGCCGATAGGCCAAAGGACCTTTAGGTATTTTAATTTAAATAAATTGGTAGCCGGGTTTCTTTGAAACTAGTTTTGGAAATAATGCGAATACATAATCGAACACTCTACAATTATCCCACTGTGTATAATCACTTGCGAACAATTAAAATTCGGGGAAAATTACATGTGCCGTATAAACACAATGTCAGCGCATTTTATTTGTATGTTTGTATGTGTGCAAATAAATGTGAGAACGTGTTATGCTATTGCTCGCACAAAAAAATGCAAATAATACATTTTCACATTAATTATTTAACAGTATAAATTAAAATTAATTTGACTTGCTGGCTGAGCCGTTTCGTTTGTTAACTACATACATACATACATACTTATTGTTTTTTCCGTTTTGTTTTTTTTTGTTTCATTTTAAAATTTTTCGTGCTCGCAGCATATGCACTCGTACTTACTGCTGTATGTATGTATGTATGGTTGCTTGTTGGCGTTTATTAAACGTGATACCTGTCATGCTGTGCTGCCGGCTATAATTTACTATAATTCCACAATAAACAGCATTAAATGCGCATTTCCGTGCATATTTACATAAACCGAAATGAAGCTGAAATGGGTGCACATGGCCAGATGCACAAACAAATAAACTTAAGTATGTATGTACATGCATACTTATGTATGTACATACGAAATTAAATGCATTTGCTGAGAATTCATATGAATTTTGCAGACATGCCTACATAAATATTTGCATGTGTGTGTATTTTATTATTACAAAAAGGTTAGATATAATCACGCTCTAATACTTATTGAGAATACATACCTACATATGTACTGTAGGAGTGGATTTCGATATCACTGGCAAACAAACAAAAATGTTCAATGGATTCCACTAGGTAATTTCTATGTAGAATGGCTCGGTGATTCCGAAAATCGAGTAAATTATTTTTTTTCTATTTATACGTTTTCGAGATATATATTTGCAATTTACTGCTTAAAACAAAAAGTGGTTCCACTTAATCAAGTAAATATATCTTACGAACCAGTCAATTAACAATCTTAAACTGAGATACGGCAAATGAAAGCTAATAAAATTTTCCATAAACCTTGCATACATCACCATCACATAAGACTGATAGTTTCTGACAAATTAATTAATCATTCCAATTTGTTTTTATGAAGAAATGAAAAAAATAAAACTTAAAAAAAAAAAATTAAAAAAAAATTGCAGGTTCTATGCCAAATTTTTCCATTTGTGCTAAAGCCTGTTCTGCTACAAAAAAAAAGAATCAAGTTACTAACGAAGAAAATCGGTTGATAAATAAGGAAATAATGAGTGGACAAATGAAAATACGCAAAGATTTTTTATATAAATAATGAGCCGGAAAGAACGTTACTCATTCGTCACGTACACCTGCTGTACAGAAGCCGTTATTTTTTTATTTTTTATTAATCTGTCAGAAGCTATCAGTCCTATCGGAAAGTGATGTATATATGAAGAATTTTGCTAGCTTTCTTTTGCCGTATCCCATTGTTAAATTGGTTCGTAAGATAAACGTGATTAAGTGAAACCACTTTTCGTTTTAAGCTGAATAACGGTAAATTGCAAATATCTCGATTTTCACGATACTATACATCGATGCAATATTTCAATGCATCACACCAAAAAAAAAAAAAAATCTATAGGGCTGTTCAGGAGATCTTGTGCATATGCTATTGCATTTGCATATTTGGTGCATTTGTAAATTCACAACAAAAAAAAGCACACGATTGCCGTGGCAGCAAGCGTAAAATTTGCAAATGTATTTCCAACTGAAAATTCAAGACCATTTTCACAACATCCTGAACAGCCCTTATGTATTTTTTTTACTTGCATCCCTAAGACAAAGGTGGTGCCACTACATTGCTCACAATTACGCTGACCAAATTTCTATGGCCAAAAATCGAGACATTTCTAAAGCATCGAATCGGAATATACAATTTTGTTTTATGGAATAAATTTTATTACTGTGAAAGAAAATAAAGGTTTTCGTATTATAGCTCCCGAAACTGTTCCAAAATTTTCAAAAATTCGCAAAGTATAGCTGATATGAAAAACAGATTAGTATATTTGGAAAATATGAATGCTGTTTTTTACATCTTTTGACTAAAGACCAGTGCAACTATCAACAGAACAATTACAAATTTGGTTGAAAAACAGATAAGTTTGAGAGTAACCATAAATTAAAGGGCTGCCAGAGATGATGTTTGACTTTGTCGTTTGCGTTTACAGATTCATTATCTAATAATAATATCCACCAAACCTTTTTGCTAAATCCTTAATTTTTAACAAAAATCCATCTTATTCGACCAGTGGTGTGCTTTGTGCCACTTGGGCGTCGATGCGCGGGCTCTTGCAATTAAAATACTCATGATACAATATATTTTCACTATTAGCAAAGGATTTGATAAAAATTAAATTTTCAACTCTACTTCTATACATATTGCATTTGGTGCTTATTCACTAAATGTGTTTCTCCTTTTCGCTTTAATGTCAGTAACCTACCAAATATTTGCACATAGCTAATTTTACTTTATTTGATAATAGAATTACTCAAAATACTTTTCAGAATCTAGAAATTCAAGATATTTGAAATAAGAATCATTTATTGGAAATTTTTCTAACATTTTCAAAATACACAACTTCGCGAGTTCCCCACACGTTTTTCTAACTTTAAGCACTTTAGTTTTTTTTTTTCAAATTACTTTCTGTATAACTCATAAACTTGCTTTTAAAATTCATTTAAAGTGAACGAAGTTCCGCTAATAGGATTCATATAAATGACACTAATTTACCACAGAGAGCAACTTTTTCTTATTTATCAATTACTAAATTTTCTCGCAGTATGGTATGCACTCCAGTAAACAAAAGCTTGTTTGGCGCAAAATCATATGTGGTTTGATTTGAAACAAAGACAATATGGTTTATTTTTTTCTCAGTGTGGCTATGTATATGGCTCCCTTTTATTCTATGCCCTTTGTGATAACGAAAGTGTTGCCATGTTTGTACGAAAAATTGATTTTGGGCTAGAATACAGAGAGACTCTTATAATAAAGAAAACACTGAAAATCGGTATTTAATTGCTACAAATATTTATGAAAAATCGGGACACTCATACGTCCCGACTTTTAAAAAATATTCAGCGGGACAATTTTCGCAAAAACGGTACGGTTCCACGAAAATCAGCACAAATGGTTACCGTGCTTGTAATATCAGAAATTACTTCAAAATAATGAAACGCCAGAGCCAAAGCAAGCTTTCGAAAGAGGTATTTTAATTATTTATTCTTACGCCTGAAATATTTAGAACTAAGAAAATTTTCCAAACGGCTTTGAATTTTTACTTGTGTCTTCAGCTGCAAACGTTTTCCTCATCCGCATTTCGCTCATTGTCGAAATGCGAAAACATAATAAATATGTCAATACACTCGGCCATTAAAATTCAATTAATAACAGTCTCACGCCAAAACAGAAGTCCGACCGTTCATATTGCCACCGCCATCGTATTACCACAGCTCCTGTGGCACGAACATATGCAAATGCTGCTGTTGCTGCAAATACATACATACATGCATATATGTATATGTACATTAGGGTGGTCCAAAAAAAAGTAAAGTCAAAATTTTAATGCCCTCACTCCCTACGATTATTCTATATGGAAAAAATATGATTACATAGAAGCGCCAATCTATACTACACATATGTTAGTGTTTGGCCCTGCTTCTCCTCCGATATGTGGCGTGCCACATTGCCTGCCGAGGGGCGACCGCTGTTAAGAAAACATCTTTTTTCTATATATTTTGTTTGAGGTGTTGCTTTGACTAGGGCTCGAACCCAGGTCCTCTGAAGTGGAAACTTGCACTGCTTACCACTACACCACAGCGGCCGCAGCAAACTTAGTACCAAAGATTGTTTATTGGTTCCCCCATTGCATTTTCTGAGGTTTTTGTCGGACCAATAAAATATAGTTACTATGGAAAAATGGTTAATTAAACAATTGATTATGTTGATTGTTGGTTGTTATCCTGAAGTAAAACAGAATTTTCCTTTCCAAAAATATTGACTTTCAAGAATTCTATACCATTTCTACGCAAAGTTTTTTTTCCATATAAAATACATGGAAAAAATTTAGCGCTTATAAAGGAATATATTTGATTTCAAAATAAAAAAATTGGGGTATATTTTTTCGGTATAGAACAATCCTAGCTGGTGAGAGCATAAAAATTTTGACTTTACTTTTTCACATGCTCTTTTGGATCATTAGGATGCCCCTTTGATTTTGGGATTTTGAACGTGGCACAGATTGAATGCTCGTGTTCAAGGTTATAGCAATAGTTCTGCTAATTTTTCAGATTTTTTCTTATAGAAGCAATTAGAAGAAACTCGAAACATTTTTAAATTAATCGTAATGCTTTTATAGCAGAATTTTGCTCTCGTTATTGATCGATTCTACTTCTGATGTCGCACATGTGGCACAGCTATTTTATATCATCAGATTTGTTGAAGTCAAACACGCAAAATAATCCTTGAATGTCTAGGTTAGGTTAGAAATTAAACATTAATTTCATTTCATTTTACTAATTTTGTCGGGACCAGTACACGACTTGTCATAACCACTTCGTGAATAGTGTAGCACTATTTTAAGATCATTTCGTAACTAGTTTTTATGTGATTCCGAAAAGTCGGGAACTTGTCCCGAAATTCTTCACAGTCGGACGCGAAATGGTCCTGAAATAGCCCTGAACCAGGCCTGAAATGGTCCTGAAGCTAATCTTAAATGTTCCCAAAATGAACTCGAACTAGTCCCTACATAGTTCTTAACTAGTTCCAAAATAATCCCCAACTAGATCCGGAATGTTCCTATAATAGGCCGAAAGGATCCAGATCGTGTCCCCAAATGGTCCTTAAATAACGAACCAGTCCCGAAATAGTGCTGAACAGGATCCGAAACAATCCCGAATCAGACCTGAAATGGTGATAAACTAGTCGTGAACCTTTCCATTTGTACACACAGAGAAACTGAGAAAAGAGTTCAGTTACGCCATCTAAATATGTTTTCCTCAATATATGAATTGGTTATAGTTACCGAACCATGTGTTAAGAGAAAAATATTTAGCTGACATCCTCTTCTGAATATCGCTCTTCCGCCCTCAATAGCTTGAAACCGTGGGCCCTGTAAATTACCAACCGGCTTCCAAAACAACCCAAAAACACAGTTATGCAAGTTACCAGTACATCTCTAATAGCTGCACATGTGTACACACCTGTGTACGCACTTACTGGATATACCTACATATCTGTCGCAAAACGCAACACCAATATCCAGGTCCCATAAGTCGAACATTTGACATTCCCACTAGGCCGCCGGCGTATGGGTAATAGAGGTCCAAATTAATTAATTAATTAATTAGCCCAATCAATACACGAGACACATGCAATTTGCGTAAATATTGAGTTCGGAGCACAGTAGCATCCAGCAGTGCCACAGCACCGGCCACCCCTCCGCGCGCTCGCCACTCCTCATCACAGCACCATCAACTCTGCACATCCGCCTCTGCTCGGCTGACCTTTGGTGTGCAGTGGGTTGCATTGGCATCAGTGTTGCCAGAACTTTTTGGACCAACCGGTTAAATTCGCAAAAAAAGCCTAGAAACGGCTAAAATATTTCAGCTAAATGTCACATGTTTTAACATTAATTCAAGCTAGAAAAAATTTTGCCAGCAAGAATTTGCAATTAGGAAAAACATATGACTGTGGCACATGGTTGGTTTTTTTGTCGAAATTTACAAACTTGAGTGATTTTAAAATGAAAAATTAGGTAAATACTTGTTTGCTTAATTAATTTAGTTAATTCCAGTGATTTGAAAGGTACTCCGCTGGAAAAAACTGTATTCGTAATCGCAAAACAATCTCAACCGGAGTCGATATAGGAGACGTGACAGTGACAGAAAGTCGAACAAACAAAAAATATACATGTAGATCCTGTTTTTTTGCCCCTCTGAGAGTATTTTCAAAATTCTATAAAATTTTTTTATGTTCGAAATGCAAGCGTGGACACTAGCTGGCCGGAAAGCTTGCAAATTCCTGCAAATTTGCGTTCGTGTAGAAATTTGCAAATATCTCTACTTGAGAGAGAATTTGTTAGCATTTTTTCTTACTACATATCTGATATCTCGAGTGATAATTCTCGCAGGATTTTCGACGAACAAACTTATTGTGTTCCCAGAGAGTTTTGCTTTACATAGAAAATTTGTGCTCTTTTATTTTCATTTTGACGCATTTCAGTGTTGGTTCTTTTAATTCAAGTTGGCCTTCGGCTTTTGGAATTTAAATAAGTTCTCAGCAAAAAAGAGTTTGTTTAAAAAAATAAGAAAATAAGACAAATAGCAAAATCGGCTAAGAACGGCAATTTTTTTTTTTTACAAAATGGCTAACAAATCAGTTGCCGCCTAAACCGAAATTTCTGCAGCTGTTTGCAATCGCAACAGGCTAAATCTAGCCGGAAAATGGCTAAAATGGCAACACTGATTGGCATTCAATTTGATACGAGTATTAATTCAAGCGAACAAAATGTGCGTTGTTGCGATCCCATTTGCGTTAAATAATTACATTTGCAGTTATGTTCATTATCTACATAGATACATACGCATGCAGCCATATGTACATACATATTTGTTGCTGTTATTAATTTAGCAGTTTTCCGCTGTTGCGGTCGCCAAACTTACATATATTTCATTTCATGCAACGTATGAGTCAAAAAGCCCGCTAAATTTATAACGCTTTGTATAAAATTTTAATGAGCTTGCTATAATATTTAGGTGCAATTTTATGACTCGAGGACAAGCAAACAATTTAAATATACATACATGCATGTCTGTATTGTATATTGCCACTGCTAGTTTGGTAGCACAGCTCATTGACTCATTACACCAATAGAGCCCAAATTGGACTACATATTTGATAAATTTGAATCAAACTACGAGATTTCAAATCTTCTCTACAGGTGACGTCTCTTAAGCGTTTGCTAAGAAGGTATTTAGAACTGAGAATAAAACTGTTTCAATTGGATGTGATAATGTTAATAAAATTTCATTAGCCCTTTAAAATCTGCCATTGCCGGACTTTTTGCACTATTTTTCTTTTTGAAGAAGTTTCTTTTAAAAAGCAATTCAGGTAAAACGTTCTACACAAATGTTAGCAGAGGATTTTACTGGCAGTAAGGGCATAGACAGACAGCAACGTTGATCCGAATCATCTCGTTAATTCGGAATTACCTACTTCGGTAATTAACTGTAATTGATGCGGATTTAGTCCTACAGTTAAACCTCAAAATTAATGGGCATCAGGAGAATTTTCGATGACCGCACTGTCCAAAATGGCCAGCTTTTGTCTATTGCTCAAGTAAGCAAACAAAGCAGGCGGGTTTTTGCATCCGCAGTAGCCGAGTGGTAAGAGCTGCGTACAACAATTCCGTAGGACACAGGTTCAATCCTCGATACACGGATTGCTTAAAAACGTTTTCTTTTTTATATTTTGTATTAGTTTATTTATATATTTTATTTTCCTTTGTTTTTTATTAACCGCTATTTATGTTATTATTGCTTAATCAAAATTTTTGTAGTTTAATTTTATTAAAAAAGTCAACAACCAACTAAAAAAAAAACACTAAAAAATATAGAAGTCATAATCTACACGTATGATAAAATTGCAACAGGCGGATGTCTGTACATTATACATCCCGGTTTACTTGAATACCTATTTTTCTCAAGATCCAAGCTTATATGTGGACTTGTGTTCATACATGACATGATATTACATGATACATGATATTTTACAAGATAAACTAAATATTGAAATATGGGTATGAAACTAAAGAGGGTTAGGAAATTTTATGCAGAAAATGTTTTTGAAGAGGATTGCCACCTGTTTGAAAACAAAAAAAATATTTAGCTAACAGGATAAAATAAAAAAAAATATCAAAACACGGTTATCAAACTAAAGAGGTTTAAGAAAATTTACTGGTTAAGTGGAAATATATTTTTTCAAATTATAAAGTATTGTAAGATAAATATACGGTATATGTGCAAATCGAAAAAAAACAGGTACACTTTCAAAAGTGTAATTTTTTTTATTTGTGGGCACACCTACTTTTTATATATGATTCTATTCGTAATCTCATAATAAATCGATAAATATAACTGTAATTGATTTTCATCAAGTGCTTCAAAAGTTAGACGAGAAATAAACATTTAGATCGCTGCAGTAGAAAACAAAAGAATAAGCTGGGTTCAGACTACGCGGTGCAAGTTTTAAATTTTCAGCAAAGATTGTGAAAGTTGAACTCACTTAATTGGGATGTTCTAAATTCAATGACATCCCCGTTTTAACTGATTGCTTCCGGTTTTCGAGATAAGGGTACTTGAATGTTTGATTAAACTTTAACTATTTTATAAATAACTGCTTCAGATTTGATGTTATTTTACTAAAATTTTGCTTGAAAATTTTTCAACTATAAAAGTGCAGTTACCCATGGACGTAAAAACGGAGAACGTGTCAGCTGACACGATCTATTTTATGGCATTTGCGTGTTAACAAAAACTCACCACCGCGTGACCGTGACGTATACGTTGCTTCTCTCTATTTCTATCAACACCAAACTTGATGTTTCTACGTACTTCTACGCTACGCTACGTACACGTTCGTGGGTAACCGTGTTCTAAGTGACAATAAAAAAATATACATTTTAAAATTTGACTTCGAAAAGCAATGAAAAGTGGCTTAAAAATATTTATACCAAAAGACCTTCAAGATCTGCCGCAACTTCTTTTCCCGTTTTTTTTTTTTATTACGTTGTGTCGAAGTAATATGATTATAGGATTGGAAGATATCAATAGCAATTTCATTAGATCAGCATTTTGGTCAAAAGTACGTATATGTAATTATATTAGGATAGTTCTAGCTTAGTATTTAAAAGCTTAGGGTAAGGTAAAGGTAAAAAAGCCGTGAAAAATTCCCTAGACATGAAAGCAAAAAGGACTTTCAAAAATAACTCGCTCCGGTTTCTTTTTTCGTCTTACTGTTCCTCCTATGATTGAATTCAAATTTAATATCTAAAATAAAATATAAAAAAAAAATAATAATAATTTTTAAAAATTGAAATTGCATTATGAAAAAGTCAAATTTCGTGAATTTTCGCAACAATGTTGTCGATTTTCGGAAAAAAGGCATTAAAATAAAAAAAAGCACGAAAGCGCCCTCTTTCGACCCTAAAAACCCCCAGATTCACATGTTGGCTAGTTTTCAATACAGTTGTTTCAACATATGCATATAATAGACAAACTCCAAAATGGTGCTGCCCTCCATCTTATCACGTTACTTGTTTAGGGAAAATTAAAATTCACACTTTCAAGCGAAAACTAAAATAAATATGTAATAATAAATTGGATTTTCATATTTTCCACAAAAAATTTACAATTCTCGCATCTGGTCACCTTAATATTGTCACTCAACGTTCCACAGTACTAGGTTGTGGTCTTGGCTAAGTTAGCGAAACATTTAACCAACTGCGCCTTAGAGCAAGCAACGCTATTTTCACACAGTGGGGGCTATGAAAATGGAGACATTATTGGAAAGAAATATGTATTTCTTTTTTGATTATTATTTATATTCCACTTTTGTGTAGCAAACCAAATGCGGGAATGCCAGTAAAAAAAATTGTGAATAGAAAATGACTGGGCGCTTTCATTCATTTAAGCGCAATTTTTTTTGTTGCTTGAAGAACACCATAATTTAAATAATTTTTTTTTTTTCAATTAAGTAAACCAAAAAAACGTTCTAGCTCTTTATATGGCCATATGAACTCATATCGCTGTTGGGAAGTATGCAATGTGTAATGCCCAGCGGACTTATGGACATTACTCCGATATATGTAAGTATATACATAGAATTCTCCGGTTTTTACGTAATTTTAAAATCAACTCCTCTACTCTGCTTGCCTTAAAGTCGGCTCCGTTTTTTTGCGCTTATGTTCTGGTCCAAAGCGCATAGTGGTGCGGCGAGCAAACTCATTTTAAGTCTCAAGGAGAGATTTATGTAAGCTCTTTCTCGTTTTCTATTCAGATAATATGTACGGTCGCCCAAATAAAAAAGATTTTGTAAAAAAAATTGCCTCGAAAAGTCTCTCAAATCACGGTTCTTTTATATACATATGTATATATATTTTAAGATTTTTTGAGTTTGCAGTTTTGTATCGCTTTTAATTTTAGTTTAATAAAGTGCAAGTTTCAAGTTGTTAAAAAATCGCGAAAAATGTGTGAAACCGTAAAGAAAAAACAAAGCCAAAAATCAACGAAATTTTCTAGCAACCTAAAATTGGCACTTTTTATACTAAAATTTTAAATTATAAAAGAACCATAAATTAAGAGATTTTTCGAAACTTTAATGCTCTTATTAATATTTATGTGATCAAGTTACGCCAATTTTTTGCACTATTAGAATTTGGAATCCACCCGGATCCGATAGATATATAAATATTGATTCATAAGAATGCTATACCATTTCTATGAAAATTTGTTTTTTCCCCCGTATAAAATACATGGAAAACTTTGGGCGCTTTGAGCGAACTCTAAATATTTTTTGATTTCTAAATAATGAAATAAGGTTATACTTTTTTCGGTAAAGAAGTGAGAGCATAATAATTCCGACTTCACTTTTTCTCATATGCATTTTTGGACCACCCTAATGTACATACATACCTTTAGATACAATTTTCTAAACTTTGCGATCACAAATGAACGCTTCATATTGTTCGAGAAGGTTTGCTTTCATTTGCATCCAGAAAGTTACCAGCAGCAGGATCTACCAGGTTGGCCTCGTTTTATCCTTGCTAGCTCTCAAAGGACATAACGCATTGAAAGCATTTAAGGCAGTGGTTGCTATACTTACGTCGCCAACTTCTTCGTTCATATCCTTTTGCATTAAAAATAAAACATTTTTTGTTATATATGTATCTGTATATGTTTTATTTTATTACTTATTTCAGTTACGTAGAGCAGCAAAAACGACATCTGAGTAAACACAATTTTATATGTCTAAATAATTACTAAAATTGTCCCATCATTTGTATACATACATACATTTATTTCCTTGAAATGTTTGGTACTCTTACTGCTGACCAATTTGCTCTACTCATTTTTCACATAGAGTTGGTATTCGGGCACATAAATTGTTTAAGGTTAGTACTTTACAATTATTTGCTGGGTATAACAATTAACTTAATTAATTTTATGTAATTCTTCTTTCCCACTCACTTCTCTCTTTTCAGTTTCTCTCTGTCAATGCAGCATTGCATTTGTCGAGTTACTCGTAACTATTACATATCTGGTTCCATACACAGTACACCGTTAAGCTTAAAATTTAAACAATTTGACTAGTTGAATTCCATTCCACACACATGTAAATTATTTTTTTTTTTTATGATTTAGTTAATAATTAACTGCATTCTCATTGCCAGTTGTGGGGTTGGTTGCTTTTGATTTGTTTTTTTTTCGCTTTTGAATAATTTACTGTTACATACTCACAATTCATGTGCCACAAGTGTGTGTGTGTGTGTTTTCAAGTGTTGTCCTAATTTATGTATTAATTCTAATTTTCACTGATTTTTTCATTTCTATTACCTTATGATTAATTAAAAATTTTTGCCCAACTTGCTTTCCTATGAAGCTTTCATTTCTTCCTTTTCAGGCTTATGCATACATACATACATTACAGCTAACAATTATGTATACATTTACCAAACGTTTTTTTTTTTAGTTTTAGTTGAGTTTAGCATATAAAATGTGGTACATATACATACATTTTATTTTGGTACTCGAAGTTTGAAAATATCTATTAAAAAATCGTGTTTTTATATACCTACGTATGTATGTATGTATGTAACTCTGAGTGTTATTTGAGTTTTGTTTCTTTATGTAGATTTTTTAAGAAAAAATAATTTTTCGGTAAAAAATAAACGTTTGTGATGCTTAGTTTTGAGTATTATCTTGTGTTAGGCGACTAACATACATTTCCATTAACTGCTATATTTTTTGTTTGCTTTTGTTTGTATTTTCTTATTTTCTAGCGTGGTTCAATGCCTTTTAAATAAAAGTTATATTTCTGTTTTTAATATTTACAATTATATTAATGGTTAAGGATACGAAAAAATATTGCATACTGTCAATTTGGGAAAATATATGAACCTTTTCCTTATAATACATGTACATACATATATACAAAAAATATGTTTATTTACTTTAATCTGTTTTTCTTATTATATATTTTTTAGGTTAATAATAGTACTATTTCCCAAATAGTAGAGTTGATATTTGTGGCGCTTTCTACTGTTGGTTGAGAATGCATATTTTGATGCTCCTATTTATTCATCGATTTTTTGATTTTTTTTAATTTTTGGCAATGTAAATTTTTCTATTTTGTGTATTATTTCTGAAGTGTTTTAGAGCGCACGAGAGTTATAATAATTTTTTGTATATTTTTCACGCGTACTTTTCTGTTTAAAAATTTCTTTTGGTATTATAAATTTAGAAAAAAATAATAATTTCAAAGTATTTAGGGCACGTACGTAGGTACTTTTTAAGTTTTGTGAAACCTTATTTTATGCTCTTAGTTCAAAAAGTGCTCGCCTTTTACTCAAAAAAGCATTTTGCAAAATTTTTTTTGATTTTGTTTCTTTGTTTTTCTTTTCGCTTGTAAAAAGTAAATGCCTTTAAGGTTTGAGACGTTCGAAGTTTCGTAAAAAAGAATTTGTAAAAATCAGTACTATCGGTTTCCATAGTTTTGTGATGTCTTTGGGGTATTTCGGCATTACTTGGGCATCAAAATTGTTTTAAAGTTTGTTTTTTGTCCCCTAAGTTGAGTCTGTGTTTGCCATTTTTTCCATTTAATATTCGATACGTCTCCATTACACCTTACTTTCGGGTCCGTCGGCCACATGTTTGAATGCCATGCGAATTTTGGATAAATAATGCGAGCAAATGTGCCCGTAGCTCTTGTTGTACCATTCGGGTGTGCGGCCCCTGAAAAAAGAAAACATTTATGATCGAAGGATTAAAATTTGGACATAGAATTTTAAATTAGAATTTCGATAATTTTTTTGCACTTTGCGTTACGTTACGTTGCATTGCGTTACATTCAGGTGAGGCAATTTTAATACATATATCAAATTTTCATATACATAACATTACGCAACGTTGTATACATATGTATGTATATGTGTACATTTGTACCCACTTACTTTACGTCCACTCGCGCCAAGTGCATAACGCGCGAACGCCCACTGCCGCACGGCTCGATCAAGTAGCGCGAAGCCAGCACCACACCCCTTATAGCGCCGAACATCGGCTTAGCTTTGGCATGGTCAATGGAAGTCTCAACAATGACGCAAGCGCCACGTGGCAAGTCTGTTTGCCAAGAACTGCATTGGAAAATTTAAAGAAAATATTATTTCAAACAATTCTCCACTCATACACACAAACTGCTGTTTTACCGTAAGACACAAAAATCGGTGGTGAACTGGCCATCTATGGCGTATTGGAAGATTTCAGTGCGCTCATCCAACTTCTTGACTGTTTGGCTCTCCAGCAAGTTTACGTCCCAGGAGGCGCGCTGTTTAATGACATAGTCCAGCACTTCCTTCGGCGGGCCCTCGACTTCGGTGGTGCAGCGCCACAAACGCAGAGGATGGCCATCGCCAACCTTCTTGTAGGCAATGTCCACATTGCTGTCGTTTTGTGATGAGATCGTGAACCAGCCACGTGTCCTGAAATGAGAAAAAACAGGTTTCGAATTGTTTCCATTCATAACGTCACATGCTCCATTCTATCACACTTACTTCTCTCTGCCCTCCTTGATGGTCGCACTCGTGCACTCGTACAGATAGCCGCGCCAATTGTGGAATTGCATGCCCTCGCCAAGCGCCTCAAGCGGCACCGGTTTCGACTCTTCCATATAACCAAAGTTGCATTTGCTAATCTTCTCTTTGTTTGCCGTAAAAATGCGTTTGTAGTTGTCAATCATGAAGGCCAGGCATTCGTGTGACGCCTTCGCCTCTTGCAGCTCCTTCTCGTCGGGCACGCCAGCGCCTTTGCGGCGTCGTGGCGAGGCTGAAACCGAAGCAGTGCCCGTAGAAATGCTGCTATGAAAGAGCGACGGGGCCAAGCACACAGCCAAATTGTTGGCGGTCATTTGATTTTGTTCCGCATTGGCTGCCACCAGCGTGAGGAACTCCAGCAACGCATAGAGTATTTCGCGATTCTCGTCGGGCAGTAAAAGCACCGCACATTGAACAGCCTCCAAGCGTACATCCTTGGGCAGATCTGCAAATGGTAAATGGTTAGTCTACGATTCTAATTTTCTTGTTAGTCAATTGCTTTGAACTTACGTTGGAAAATCGCAGCAAACGTCTCGGACATTTTTGTCGTAAGCAACGATTCGGGCAGGTCGCGGAAATACTGTTTCAACATATCGGCCACATCGTAAGCCTGCTGCGTATCGTAGACCTCCATGCAGAGCACCGAGGAATCGAGCTGCTCCACCTCCGACTTCAGCTTGATAATGCGTGACTTGACGCCGCTCTTGCGGAAGAGACCAATCTGATCGAGCGCGCGCACTTGCAGCCAGCGGAATGCAGCGCGTATCGGCACAGGAAGCGTCTGCCCGGTGCGCTGCAGCACCAGTAGCAGCGGTACACCGAACACTTTCTTGTCTTTGTAGTCAGGCATTTTAATTTTCTTAATAAACTTCGGCAGTTCCCAATTCCAGCCGGAGCGATGTGTTGGACAATAGCGCTCCATGTAGCCAGTGAGTATGACCAGCGCCAGCTTGCGCAGAACGTGCAGCTGTCCCGCCGACATGGCGGCAAATGGAATGCCATGATCATTTACGTTAGGATCGACTTTTTGGGAGAAACATTTGCGGAAAATCATTTGTGGGCGCTCTTCCATCTGAAAACTGTGCCATCGTACGACGGGTTGACTGCTTAAGCACGAAGTTAAATGAATAAAAATAAGCAGTGTTTTTTTTTTTTTGCTAAAATACGCAGACGGCTTACCGTTTGACATGGTCCGCTTCCTCAGGTTTGGACTCTTTGCGTGAGGTGGAACGCGAACGAAAACTCGCAGTGCGGAAACCATCACGCTTCTTCGGATCCTTGCCCAGGTTGAGAGAGCCGCCGCGTGCCAGTTTCTTAACCTTGATCTAAGCGATAAGATAACAAAGGGAAACAATTTGATTTGCCTAGTCTACACAACAGTTTACTCACCTCAGTTGTGTTCGAATTTGCATCCTTGATCAATAGCTTTCTGCCGTGGTGACACTCCGAGTCTGAATGCGCGCCGATATCGTCTACCTTTCCAGTACGCTGTAAGAACCTGCGTGTCTTGGATGGTGTCTTCCGCAGCGACAATTTACCACCCGCTGACGACTCCTGACTATCGCTATAGTATGAAGACGAATCATCCGACTTGCCTTCCTTCAAATGCGGCATCGGGTTGGAAAAGAAATGTAGTGGACTTGTGCGCATCGAACGTGGTGTGGTCGGTGTGCGTTTGGGACTCGCCCGATTCGGGCCAAGGAAACTTTCACTTTGCGAAGGTACTTTGAGCTCATTGCCAAACATGGGACCCTTCGGGAATGTGTGCACTGGACTGACCGCTGATGGCGATGGAGGTGTAGAATAAACAGCATCAGGTTTGCGCAAGCTACCACGTTGTCCCAGTTGAGACAGGTCTAAAGCGTGTGGTCCACTTATAACAATACCTTCGCGGTTTTGACGCTTTCGTCTGCGCGACTTTATCGATTCGACGCGGCGCAGTAATGCCTTGGCACCATCTTTGAAACGTTCACTGCCAGTGCGACGCAAACGCACTGCCGCTGAGTCGGCAGACTCATTGAGCGTGGAATCTGTAGAGTTACCGGGCAGCGTGAGCGAGAGACCGCCGCCAGTTAGGTCGTAACTGTCATCTTCAAACCGATCGGGGCTCGATTCCTTGGACGAGCTTTCCGTCTTCTCGATATTCAATTTGCCGGCGGGTGGCAGCTCCAAACCCATTTCACCGATGCGCGACCAACGACGTATATGTGGCTGGAATGTCCAATTTTCGCTGAGTGCACAGTTCTCATCGTCGGAGTCCTCCTTCTGCTGGTATGAATCGTACGTGAATGAGTTGATGATGTGTTGTACTTTAAGGGGTAATTTAGAGAGGGGAAGTTGACAAACCTGCGGCGTTTGCGCCTTGTGCGACTGATCGAGACGCATGCTGGCACAGCGATTTAAAATGCAGAGGCGTCGGTAGAGCGACTGCAGTTGATCATTCTCAAGGTTGGTGTGATCCTTGGCCACGTTGGTGAGGTCGATGGGGAATTGGTGATCTGCAATTATTGCGAGAAGAACACAGGAAATAATATTCTTAGTTACTGTAAGGTTAGCGGTAAAAAATAGGTGACCTTTAAAGGCGAAATAATATTACTGGAAAAATGTTTAAACTAGAAACTTTTGCACTCGCGTTTAGTTTTACTACCCCCTATATGCAAATTTAATTTTATTAATTGATTTGATTCTCTCACGACTAAGCGTCTACACGCCATTTGAACTTAAAGCAACTAAAGCACTACAGCCAGCCGTTTGCTGCGCTCGATGCCGTGAATGTGAAGATAGAGAAACAGTTTCTCAACCTATTCGGCAATTGCCGTTAACATGCGCGATTCTGCCACGAACGATAAGTTGAAATTGAATATGGGAAATAAAGAAAAACTCAAATGTAAATGTTAAATCTGTAATTGCCAACTGCAAAATGCCAGCCGCACACTCTGACCCCCGCACACCTCTGCGTCTGGCCAACTAAACGTTTGGGACGCTGTTGGCCAAAGTCACAAACGCGGATGCGAGCCTAAAGATATTTTATTTTTATTTTTTCCCCTTCGTTTTCACTCCAGACGGCACTTTTGGCTGTTACAATTACAATGTGGGCAATCGGGTTCTTTCTACATACGTGTCATCGTCGCAGCAGTTTTCAATCGCTAATATTACGTCGGACGATACAGCCGCCGCATCAACAACAAATCTTAGCTAAATTGCAAGAAGTAAAACAGAATGAATTTTGAATTTACGTAGTCGCCTTGATTAGTTAGTTGGCTATTGTGAGGATTCGCATCGCTAACACTACCACACTTCGTTATGCAGCCCCCTTCCGTTTCCTTCCAAACAACGAAGTTAATGCTGAAAGAAAATGTGAGATGGTGGGAAAAACTTTTAAGGCGTTTGTCGTCGTCGACTGACTGTTCTCGCCACCAAAACGTGTGATGCGAGTTGGCGGCTCGTGGGCCCTGACGCATGGCCACTAATGTAAATATTGCTGTGACGCGTTGCAATGAGGCGCCTCCGCATGTGGCACATGTGTCAATCGATACTACCAGCGTCCGCGGCGCATATAGTCGCTCCATGTGGCCAACGGACGGCGGATGGCGGATGGCGGATGGCGGACGTCGAATGGCGCGTACAGCGATTTGCTGGCGTAAATTATTGACAGCCAATTTGATTTGTGTTGTCGGGAAAGCGAGTGAGTGATGTGTGAGTGTGTGGATTTAAGTCTCTACAGAGAAGTCTCTATATAACGAACCTTGATACAAAGATAAAGTCAAAATAACAGAATTTTGTTGAGTCCCCTGAAAAATCCTGGTAGTTGCGAAATTTTCCATACAAAAATGCTACACAGATATGTGTTACGTAGAATTTTTGAGCATGAAAACCTTCGGAATATATTGAGGGTTAAAGTCCCGTTGGCCAAAGCCTTTATATAAGGAAGCCTCGACTCAACCGCATTTATATAAATAATAGCTCTGATTCTGGAGTACTCCATGAACTTACAGGTTTTTACAAAAACTTACAGGCAGTTGCCGGAAAAATTATCCCGCACTCCAAATTCCTCCAAAATCCTGCAAATGAGAGCGATTTTTGGAGAGTTGTGTAGAGAATGAAGATTTTACAAGATTTTAACCGAACTTTTTCTTCTCACTTCATAGAGTAATTTTGCTGTTTGACATTTTTACAGGATTTTGAACGAAAAGTATTGGATTAGAGCTAATGTATTCTGTATATGTTGACGGTGAGATTCCCGTTATAACGCATTTTCATCTTCCTTCATCCTCGTTATATCGAGGTTTTGATATCCTATATATATATAATGAAACTGTATATGCAACGAAGCATTTGTTCAACCTTTTCAACTTCGTTATATCGAGGTTTCACTGTATATATGTATGTATATATGCACAGCTTGTGGTATGAATGACAAAGTTATTGAGCAAGTAAATATGTAAGTCTAATGAACTTGTAAATAAGCTGCGGTAAACACACATGTGCAATAGGGTGGCCAAAAAAATGCATGCGAAAAAGTGAAGTCGGAATTTTAATACTCTCACTCCGTAGGATTGTCATATTACCGGAAAAATTATACCCAGTTTTTTTATATTGACATAACAAATATATATAGAGGTCGCTCAAAGCGTTCAAAATTTTCAATGTATTTTATCATGATAAAAACATAGCAAGGTAAAACCATGAGAGATAGTCTTACGTTTGCCATATAATTTAAAAATTTAAAACTCAAACTCACACACACACATCCTAATTTTCAATCTCAAACAACAACAGTTGTGAACAATTTAATTTTTTTTTATTTTAAATGAATTTGAAATGCTTGCAAAAGTCAGAAAAACATTTTTCGTGTAAACGATATAGAATTCTTGAAAATCAATATTTTTTTCGATCAGAAAACTTTGTTTTCTTCACGAGATTTTCAACGATAATAGTCAATTGTTAATTGGCGGCCGCTGTGCGCTACCACTCCGCAGGGTCTGGGTTCAAGCCCGGTTCAATCCAATATAAAAAAAAAATAATAAATCAAAAAAAGTTGTTTCTCGCCAGGCAATGGCAAACCTAAAAGTGAATTTCTGCCATGAAAAACAGCTTCGCATAAAAAACCATCGCCGCTCGGGGTCGGCGTAACACTGTACATAGGTCTCTCCCCTTTGTGTGACAACACCAAGGCGCACGCCACAAATCGGAGGAGAAGCTCGGCCAAACACTTAAATATGAATATGTAAGCGCCAATCTATTATTATTATTTAACAATTTTTTAAATTCTTGAGATTTTTTATGGGCCCCCTATTGCGTTTTTGGGGTCTCAGGGGTCCTTTGAAAAATAGCCAATAATAAAAGATGGTAAAATAAACAATTGGGTATTATTATTAAAAGTTTTCTGAATAGAAAAAAGTTTTCCGACCGAAAAATACTATACCATTCTATGAAAAATACCATTTCTATGAAAAATTATTTTTCCATATAAAATAAGCTACCTCTAAATATTTTTTGATTTCAAAATAAGAAAATTGGCGAATTATTTCTTTCGCTATTTAACAGTCCTAGGGACTTTCCTTTATTTTTTTTTGGACCACCCTAATGTACACACATTTGTTTGCATATTTGTAACAAAGTGTAGAAATCGATAGTGGAAATTGCTTGCTCAGCAAATTTAAAGGAAGTGTCTGGATTTTTATTCATAAATATTGTTCATTTAAATTACAAAATTAGCTAAGGAAAACAATTTGAGAAATAGTACATTTTTGAATATTTTCATTAAGTACCGTTAAAATTAAGTAGGCCAAGATATAGGAAATTTGAAAATAAAATTTCTTATAAACTAAAATTAATGAAAATTTAATGGGAATTCGGTAAGTGTATGCCAAAAAAACAATCACAAAAGATCCGCAGCAGAATATAACTAAATGGTTAAAGAATCCGCAAAAAATTAATTTGAAAGCAACGGTAAATCCTACTATTACTAATTCACAACCAACATTAAAGGGTTAGAACAAATAATATTTTTTCCAGTGAAAGAAAAAGTCATGTTATGCTGTCCGCATTTTGTTCGTCTATCGGACTTCTACAATTCTCAAAAGAGTCCTGAATCAGTTTAAAACACTAAACCCCAATTTCAAATTTAAAATATTACTGGGGGTTCATTTTCACCTTTTGATAAACAACATCTAATATCAGTGTTTGAGTACGATTCCACAATGAAAAAGTTTCTAATGCCAATCATTTTCACTTCGAAGATATTTAGACATTTATTTTTTGACCCCCCTGTGCGAAAATATGAAGGTATATATCTCAAATATGACCATCTCTCAATCACTTGACTTACGAAAGACTTTTTACTATGTTAGGTTTACGATTAAGATGATGAGTTTGAATTCAAAATTAAAATTTTCTGCAAAAAAATGGACAATTATTTGAGTAATAGGAAGACGTTTCACTCCAGTTGCATCTGGGATCCACACATAACTTTTTTTCTTAACAGCGATCGCCCGTCGTCTGCCTTTGAAAAGCTTAGAAAAAAACGTGAGACAGACGGCCACGCTTATGCAGATAAACAGACGGCAGTATTGCGGATTAACGAGCCGCAGGGTAGTGGGTTCGAGTCCAACGGCCAGTAGAATTTTCAATTATTTCGGTCGTATTAATTTTTTTATAAGTTCTATATTTTTTAACGTTACTTTCAGTTAGTTACTTTTGACTTTTTAATAAAATTAAACTCTAAAAATGTAAATTAACTAATAGTAAAATAAAAAAAAGGAACAGTCCAGCGCCTTCGTCTTGGTCTGCAGGCTGTATCGGAGATACAGCCGCTATATTTAAACGTAGAATACGTGGTATGGTTAAGAGCATATCCAAGTCAAAAACGAAATCACACACTAAGAAAAAAGGGGTTTTCCAAAATTTTACAAATTTACATACTTCTAAGTGAAAAGAACTCAATGAGAATATAAGCGAAAGCCCTATTTTTATTTTTATTTTATACCATTGTTTTTTTCTACAGCTTACTGAGATTTAAAGATTTGAAATTTTGAACAGAAAAGATATTTATTGAAAAACCTTAATATAAAATTGTTTGAGCGCTTGAAAGAAATTTAATTCAAACTGAACATTTGAAAACACATTTACATGTTGTGGTTGTAGCTAAGGGCGCAGAGATACTTGTTACTATTTGTTAACTTTCGGGAAGACTCGGGTTCGAATGCTGTTAAACGCAAAATATAAATTTTGATTTTTCTTAATTACGAAAAAGTATCAATAAAGTACAGAACGAAATCATATTCAGACGAAAAAATCTCAAAAAACTCTGCGATTAGGTTATAAATAGCGCGCCTCTGTTTATCAAAAGCCGCATTACATACGCATACATACTTTTTGTCTCCTTCCCACACTTCCAACATATGCACGTGTTTGCAAAATGATGACGAGGTGATTTTGTATGGAAAATCATTTATGCCCATATATTTGAATAAAATAAACATATATAGAAGATATCAACCAATACTTCCCATATACCAAACGAAAGGAAAACTCTTGAATTTTTGATTAAAGAAAACAAAAACAAAATCATTCGAGCGGTTTTCGAGCATTTTGGTAATGAAAAAAATTTGCAAATTTTTTCAAAAATTTTTTGCCTTAAAATGCTCAATATTTGTTAAATTTATATAAAATTTGTACCCGATAATATTTCTACTGCTCCAAAGAACCTATATCCCGAAAATGAAAGTTATATATGCCAACAATAAGTTGCTAGAGCACTTTAAAGGCTCAAAATTGACCCCAAAATAAGGCAATGTTTACCGTTGTTTTTACGACAGAAACCGAATTGGTTATTTACAAAAATGAATCTGTCGACAGGTTTGGAATTTTATCTTTGAAACGCCACACTTTTCTTTGAAATCGCTTTATTAGTTCTCGTGCAATAAGCGTTTTTGTGAAGCTCTAAAAATTACAACTACAACATTTGAACATAGCCCCCATACCTTAAGGTAAGACGTATTCTACGTCAAAATGTGAACTGAAATAAAGCAAATGAAAATAAAATAAAGTAAAACAGAATATAAAAATCAAATCAAATAAAAAATAAATTAATAATAAAAACAAAATTTTTTTTCTCAATCGCTCCAACCGAGGATCGAGCCCGGCAGCTACAGGCTTGTAGCACACCACTCTCAACACTCGACTACCACCGACGCCAAACTCGCCTGCTTTGTTTGCTTACTTGTACAAAAGACAACAGCTGGCGGCTTTTACCAGTGTTGTCATCGAAAATTCTCCGGATCTGAGATAATTCTCAAAAATTACATGTGTCACAGAGATATGAGTGACAGAGATCGGCCGTGTGGCTTAAAATAAATAACTATTTATTTACAACATATTACAGTTAAAACCTTAGACTTTTTTTTTGTTTATTTAGTATAGAAAGACAAGAAGTATGGTGACTCTTTTTTGCAACTTTCTGAAAATTATCAACAGCAACACTGCTGATGACTGCTTAGCCTACGGTGTCCCGTAAGTATGCCTATGGCTATTCTTAAGTTCTTTTTCAAAAGACTGAAAAAAATCGAATCTATTTAAACTAAGTATTTGCTCCAAGTCATCACTTAACTTGCCATAGTCCTGCTTAACGTCTCCAGTGCTGTTCTCTCATTGGTTTTCTTTAATTTCTGAGCTCTTCTTTGATTTTAACCCAATGTCTATTAGGGCTGAACATCTAGTCAAAAGGTCGAGATGTTGAGTGCATTTGCGAGGGAAGTTTTTAGACGGGGTTGCGTACGCTGTGGGTGTTCAATCGACTGAATAAGGATTCTGGGAATTTTTGTACGAGTGAGAGATGTGCCAGTGTGAGGGGTTCAGAACTGGTGGTCAGAGCAGCGTGGAAGCTCAACTAGTAGCAGTGTCGGCTACGAAATCTGACCGGAGACTTAATTGTGCTCCAACCTGCTAATACGTCACAGCCCTTCGGTAAGTATATCGGCATGATTTTACGGAAAATACTTTAGATAGGCTTCGATCCCTGTGTTCATTTCCGCACTGCCGATTGGGACCAATAATGCTTGCACTTCAGGCCGCTGATCAAGGCATTGGTTTTGAGGGACTAACGTAAAACATATTGGCGTCAGCCAGGTAAGGCTGAGGCCGCATATGGATTATAGATGCCGCTTTCCGGTTAGCCTGTCTGTTAGCTTATTTCCCCTGTGGCCTGAGATCCACAGTAGCTGGATGTAAGTTGTCAACTCAACCCTGCATACATCCACATCAGAATTCTCGGGCTGAATCCCCTTAAAATATCAAATTTTTTGGCTCTTGAAATGGTTGCGTGGACGTGCTTTTTCCATAGAAATGTGGTGTGCCGGACGAACTTCAGATATTTACTTTCACTGGCAACACTAACTAAAACTGCACCTATTTGCCATATACTCTGACAGGGGGGGAAATGGTGCAACGGAAATGATGCAACAGAAATGATGCAACGGAAACGGTTGGGGCTGAAACAAGTACTTCTTGTGTGTAT
>NW_023458558.1:29712094-29743599 GCF_013731165.1 Rhagoletis pomonella
ATGCAACGGAAACGGTTGGGGCTGAAACAAGTACTTCTTGTGTGTATGCAACGGAAATGGTGCAACGGAAATGGTTGGGGCTGAAACAAGTACTTCTTGTGTTTATGAATACGGTATGAATTTAACAAAAACTTGCTAATACAAGGTTAGAGGATAACACTTGGAAATACCAATACAAGAATGAAAGTAAAGGTGAGTACAGTATAAAGGCAAAGGTAAAAATAAAAACAAAAACAAAAACAAAGATGTGTAAAGATGAAGGTAAAAACGAAGACCAAGGTAAATTTAAACACTTTACTTATATATATAAGGGCAAAGGTAAAAGGGAATATATTGATGAAGAAA
The DNA here is from genome assembly GCF_013731165.1 of Rhagoletis pomonella. Taxonomy (NCBI): domain Eukaryota; kingdom Metazoa; phylum Arthropoda; class Insecta; order Diptera; family Tephritidae; genus Rhagoletis; species Rhagoletis pomonella. The sequence goes on from NW_023458558.1 coordinate 29,712,440, forward strand.
ATGATAAACATAAAAGTAAAAACAAAGATGAGGATGAGGATACCGATAAAAGTAAAGATGAAGATAGGGGAAGAAAGATTAAAATAAAGGTAATCAAAGAGGAAAGGATATAGAGAGAGACACAGAAACTCATCCTGGGAACTATTTTGGGATTTTAGAGATTTTCGGGATTCTCGAGACATCGATAAAATAATCGATATTTTTATCGGTTTTTTTTATCGATATTTTTATCGATTTTGGTATCGAAATTTTTATCGGTATTGTTATAAACTCTGCTATCGATATTTTAGGGACTTATCGATATAATAATAGATATTTTTATAGATTTTGTTATCGATATTTCTATCGATTTGTTATCGACTTTGTAATCGATATTTTTTACTATTTTGTTAGCGATATTCTTTATCGATTTTGTTATCGATATTTATCGAATCTGTTATCGATATTAGTCGATTTTGTTACCGGCATTTATCGATTTTTTGTCGATATTTGTCGATTTTGTTATAGATATCTATCGATCTTGTTATGGATATTTTCGATTTTTTTTATCGATATTCATCGATTTTGTTGCCGATATTTATCGATTTTGTTATCGATTTCGCTATCGATATTTTTATCGATTTTGTTATAGGTAATTTTATAGACATTTTTATCGATTTTGCTATCGTTTTTGTTATCAATTTTACTATCGGTTTTGTTATCGACTTTGCTATCGCTATTTCTTTCGAATTTGGTATCGATAATTTTGTCGGTTTTGTTGCCGACATTTTGATTGATGTTACTATCGATTTTGTTATCGATAGAGTATAAAGATAAAAATGAAGATAAATGAAAACGGAATAAAATAAATGTAATTAGAACAAACAGGGTAGATGTAGGTATACATATACATACATATAGACAGCAAAAAAAACAAATAACCTTAAGCAAAAGCAGATGTATGTATGTACATTTGTATATTGGTTATGAGACAAACTAAATATGTAACGTAAATTTCACTTCTCCAGTGTGGCCCAGGCGCACTTACGTTTTTTTTTTTCTAAGTCTATTGAACTTATGCAATATTGCTCGAACTTAGGTACCATTTATCCTCATCAATTCTGTCATATATTTTAACAGATTACCATCACTAATTAGCGTGCCTTTTGACAATACATCTAAATGAAACGAAAATCCAAAATCCATACATAAAAATATAAGAAAATAATAATCACACTTCCAATCGCATTTCATGCTTCACCAGCTTACAGATTAATTTGTGAGCTGCCGAAAAAGAAGAACAAAAATAGATATCGCCAGGCAACCAGACAGACAGCCAGCCACCAATTTTAATCATTAGTTACTCGCAATGCAGACCAATAATTCATTTTTGCATCCAGTCCGCCAACTCCAAAGCCACGCAAAACCTTTAGAACTAAGACTGCCGCCGCATGAGCACAGCAGCAACAAAGGTCAATAACTTCTGTGGCATAAACGAATGCAACTAAGTAACAAAAGCTCAACAATAAATGTTGCAATGCCATTTGAATTATGAGCATGTGGGGCAAAGTATTGCAGTCTTGGGAGGACAAACAAACAAACAAGTGACCCTGAAGTTGCATAAAATTGAAATACAGATTAAGCCATGCTTTCGCCAACTTGCCTTCTGTACGCGTTGCTGCCGCCTCGGTTAGCCCAGTTGACGCAGACGACGCTGGCGACGCGGACATACTACACTTGTGCCTTAAGCCATTACAAATTGAGTTTTGGGTGTTGCAAACGACCTGAACCTGCTCTTATTTAAATTTATTTGCTTTATTCTTTTGGTATTATTTCTTTTTTTCAGATTTTTTATTTTGTGGCAATCGAAATGAAAAGTTTCAATGTTAACCTCAGCACGCACGGCAACATGTTGCTCAAGGCAGCAGCCAAGGACTGCGCCTTTTTTTATTTACAATGAATTTGCTTGCAGGAACAATTTGTATGTATGTGCGCGTATGTGCATTTGACCTTGAAAAGGTTTGCATATTATCATAAATTTCCTGTTTTGCCTTTTGCATATTTTTTGTAAGTTTAGCGCGCGTCACGACGGCGGTCTGCGCCCAGACAAGGAATTCGACCAAGCATGGCTTTTGTTGGCGGGCCAACTTTTTTTTTCAAAATTATAATTTTTATGCTTGCATGCTATGTAAGTTGCCAATATTTTGGAATTTTCAGTCTCGCTTATTTACTGAGTTGCCGCTTTATTTCATTCTTTTTTTGTGTGGCTTTCTCGACGCCCCACACCCAAAATGATTAATGTGGCCTTATAATGAAATTCTTGTTGTGCTCGAAATGATTGCTTGTATTATTTATACGCTTACACAAGTAGCCTTAACTTGGTAATTGTCAGATATTTGGCTTAACCCTTTTGCAAGCCATTTCAAGTGCAAGCGTTTTTTGCTGAAAGCTGGGCGGCAAATTTTGAAAATACGCATCGCTTAATTTCGTGCAATTTTTGCTCACCTTCCGTTCGTTCGCTTACGTACATATGCATCTGGGTTTCTATCAGGTTTTCAATGTGGTTATTTGTTTTGGAAACCTCTGCGGTCTGTCTGCCTTCCCGCTCTCTGTTGAAACTCTCAATTTCACGGTAATTATTTAAAGACATTCTCCGCTGCAACAAATTCGTTTCTCGTCGGCGGCTGTTGCAGGCGTTGCAACACGTTTGTAAATTGGTTTAATCATGCAACTGATGTGCGACCATTTGTTTCAATAAGAAACTACTGCCCGGCGGCTAGACAGTTAGCAGGTATGCCATGCGGTACGCCTTTCGTTGAGCGCTGTACGCATGCGCGACTCACCTTGGATTGCGTAGTGATAAGCAAATTAATTTACGCTCCTTTATCACTGAGAGTTAAAAAGAAATTTTCGTTGATTGGTGCAATTGTTGTTAAGCTTTTATTTGCGCTGAGTGGTTGTTGAGAGCCTCTTGCGAGAATGCGATTGTAGGTTGTTAAATGTGGATTTCTTGAATTCATTGTAATTTGTATGTTTTGGTTATTGAAACTATAAATATTTTATTCAACGTTGTGTTATAGTTCACAGGAATTTTAACCGCACTTTATTTAAGGCATACTTAGAGATTATAAGGCCCGAGTAAATGTTAACCTCGTAAACTTTCTTAATTTTTTAAGGAAACCCGATTTATTTACGAGGTTTACGCGGTTGCGAGGCATTTACGCGCTTTGATCTATACGTACGTTTGAACGTATAACAGTCTTAAAACAGCAATAAAGCCTTGACCTTCAAGGAACTTGTTCTTCGCCAAGAGACGAACTGCATGGCAGCGCTCTCCAGTCGCTCTTATGGATCCGGCCATGGAGTGAGTGCCAAGCCATGGAGAACTAGCGCTAACTTAAGGGGCTAAACACCTCCAAATCCAACTGATTTCACTGAATGGGGTCACATTGACTCTACCTGACCTGAGCCAAATACCAAGGGAAACTCCAAAAAAAGATTTAGTAAAGCCATCACTGCCCTATACGCAAAGCTGATATTGCTAGAAAATCGGACATTAAACGGCGGATAGATAGTGCACTGGATATACGAGTACATATAAATAAATCGATTCCCACATTATTCTCTACGGCACCACAGTTTGGTGAACACCATTACAGACAACCACTATTGGAGAAAGTTTGAAGAAGGCACTGAAGCCGAACCCTCCACAACGACTAAAGCTTTGAAAATCGCACTAAATATACTCCCTACGGACCCTATTGGGAAACTACAACTGAGTGATAATGCACTCAGACTAAAAGCTTTGAGATTTGACCATTCCAAAATTGGAAAATCGCCAGGTAAATTTCAAGCGCCCAGGCTATTCATTTCCAAGTTTAATCCCTGACTAATTAACTGATCCTTTTTATAGGTCAAAGCTCGGAATAACATATCACAATGGGACTCCTCCGGTCTAAGTGTAGTTTCTTCCGGAACTTGGATGAAGGCAAGAACAAATGGTACTCCTGATAGGTCTAATTTGTTAAGCTAGCAGCTGAAGCAAAGGTCTTATGTTTTCCGGAATTTTTATTCCTGACTTGAATTAAATAACTCAAAAAATGTTCGATTTTATCATTTGCTTACCGTTTTCTTTCTATTTTGTTTCTCGCCTGTATTGTTTATTTTGCACAAAAGCATGTATGTTTGCGTGTTTGCAACCACAACGAAGGCCGCAAAAATATTTTTTAGCTTTTGTTTTATTTGAATTCTCAAAACGCTTTGAACAATGTCCTCAACATTCTTAAAAACGTCCTTTACATTTAAATTGTTTGTTGCTCTTGTTTTTGTGTATCTTCAAAAACATTTAGCAAGCTTAAGAGTATGCCCGTCGAGCTAATTTATAGGCTTGGTAATTGTTTTTGGGACTGAAAGAAAAAAACTGATGAGAGTGGCAAGAAGTGCCACACGCGCTTGCGCACATGCCTTGCGTTGCGATTTGAAATTGTTGAGCTGCATAAAAAAGTGACACTGAGAGAAATAAACGAGTTCTAATCAGCGTTGCCACTTTGGTAATTTTTAAACAAAATTGGTAAGTTTTTGCTTTATTTATCAAAATTGGTAATTTGGTAATTTATTTTTCAATTTGGTAACTTACAGAAAGCGGCTTATATAATATTTTTCAATCGAATGAGGCCCATAAAGCAGAGTTCGTTGAAACTCTATGGGTATGTAAACCTTCTAGGTGATTTTATCAATTCTCTAAAGCATCGTTTAAATATTTTGCAAAAAAAAAAAAATCCATTGCGCTTTCATGGCGCAATCTAAACCTTCAACTCTTTTTTTCGGTGTTGCTCAAATTAACCTTTTTTCATTCTTCTTTTCATTTCAAAAGATTGGACTTCTGCGCCTTTTCATTTTCATTGGAATTTCTGCACCAGAATGCGAACGATATTTTTAAGGATGCCATTTATGGGCAGAGTTGTTGTTTTTTGTTTTTATTTAAATCGCATGCTTGCCCTTTTGGTAGGCTTGTCTCCGAATTGAGGCGTGGAAGTTGCTGCGCGCCAACATATCAGGTTTAACGAATTAAAAAAGGGTATCATTGCACAACACTCGAGACAATTTGAAGGTGTGTTTCACACAAAACAAAACAGAAAAAAAAAACTTGATTATATTAGCGACAAAACGCAAATATTTAAGGAAGAAACACTAAAGATATATTCCTGAAATTTACCCATACTAGTGCACAAGTAACTGGCACAGTCCAGAAAGGGTCATTTAACTCGTTTGCCGGTAGTCGCGTTAAGTAATTTTAACCATTGTGATATTGCTGGGCTGGCCAATAAATTAGTTGTTGCCATATTATATTCAAATGAAAATAGCATTGTTTGTGTTAAGTGTGGCTATTTGTGTACGCGAGTGGCGATCGTGGCTTTGACCTCAAAATGTGTGTACCTATCGAAACGTTTGCACAGATTTGATGTGTATTTGTGACGTCAACGAGTACATATATATGTAGTGTTGGTTTTAGGATAGTGTCATTTTATGGGAATTTTTTCTTTTGCTTACCAAAATATTAAAAGAAATTATATTTATCTTAAGGAAAAAACAAACCAAAAATAAAGGAGAAGCATATATTTCTGTCCTTGGTGATAGCTCCACGATTGTGTGACAGCTAAACCTGAACAGCAGTCCTGGAGAGTTTTTTAGGGTTGGTTAGTTATATGTCCAGGTTACGAGAAAATGTTAAGATGTTTGCACCTCAGTCCGTTGTGATATTTAGCCTCAGTGTTATGTAAATACGTTAAATAGAATTGAGAGATGCGATTTTGTGGGATCCAGAAGATCTCGTCACAGCCGGCGCTCCACTCTCGATCAGAAAGACTTTCGCCCATCATCTATGGACCTTGCGGCAAAGAACCACGGGGAGACTGATTGCAACAGGGGAATTCAAGCAAAGAAAAAATGGCCACAGCTCAATAGCCAAAGGGCATGTAGCCACCACGGGCATGAAGCCTAGCCGGAAGACATTTAACTTCTACACAGACGGCTCAAAAACGAATGATGGAGTAGGAGCGGGAGTGTACTGTTCAGAACCTAGTGTTCGTCGGCCCATCAAACTGCCGGATCACTGCAATATATTCCAAGTAGAAGTTTTCGCTGTGAAAAAAGCTGCTGAGCTAGCCTACTCAATATCTGAAAACAACTATAATGTTAAAATATTCGCAGATAGTCAAGCGGCGATTAACCTCGTACCAATTTACGTCACAATATGCCCTTAGAAGCAGGGAAGCCATAAATCAGGCAGCAACGACCAGGCGACTGCATATTTATTGGATCCCCGGCCACAAGGGAATTACAGGTAAAAAAATTGTTGATGAGATTGCCAAGAGTGGAATCCACTTGGTTCTAGAACAATATCGGGATGGAAACACCTGTAAAATCTCTAAAGCCATGTGCACAATGGAAAACGGGACAAAACCCGGTTTATACAATGACTGGCACGAAGAGACTGCAGAACTATGATAGATGACATCGATAACAATGGCTATATCGATAATAAAAATGTATGATATTATCAGACATATATACAGCAATATCGGTAGATATAAGAGCAAGCGTATTGAAAAGTAAAATAATAAAAATGTTCGTGAAATTTTATTTTAATGTAAAAAAGTTAGACTCGATAACCAATATCGATAACCGGTTTCAATAGCAATAGCGATAAATACAGCGAGATAAATAGCGATGTATAAAAATGTAAATATCGATTTAAATTTTGGAAGAAATATCGAAAACGAAGGGTATATCGATTATATATAGTATATTTATGATACACTAAAATACAGAAAAATCGGTAAGTATAGTAACAAACGCATTAAAAGTTAAACGTATAAATATGTTTGTAAAATAACCTTTATCGATAATCGGTGTGAATAGCATTAGCGATAACGATTTCGATTAATATAGCGAGATCAATCGCGCTGTACAAAAATATAAACATCGATTTATATATTGACAGGAAAGTCGATAATTCATATAAATAAGTCAAAAACTGGCGATAGGTTAGTGATGCTTTTATGAAAAATATATTGACAATGATGAAAAGCGTGAGTTACATAATTTGGACTGGGTTGAATTTAAATTGTAAATAGTAAGGACTGCAGGTCATCATAATCATGAAGGTATTTATGTATTAGACTATGTTAAAACAGGCACCTAATTGGCAATTAAGAGCCTTTTCCCTGAGAACCCTGCTAGGTATGTTTAATTTTGACTTGGAGGTATGTTTATTGAGCAAAGTGCAATCAGCTGTTTGTATCTGGTCCTCTTTTACAGCTGATATCCCATCAGGGATGGAAAACTGAATTATAAAATTGTACCCAATTTGTGGAAAACCTTACCTAAAAGTAAATAGAAGTACCTAAAAAGTAAATATTTATTTCCACATAAAGAAAATAGGAGGATAACAATTCCCATCGATACCGTATCAACTTCTGTACTCATATTAAACAAATTTTGGCTATGTAAAGAATCTCTTCGAGCAGCGCGAGACAAAACTGTGTTGTAGAAAAGGTGAATCACTTTCCTCCCAGATCTTCGATCTTACGTTTTAAAAAGAAATATTGCAGTTACAGAAATTACAGGTGCGTTACTTTGACCACCCTTCTGTATCATTTGCATGCCCTTCACAAAGGAGGTAACCTATTAGACCAGATTCCCGCATCGGAAAATGCAATGAAATGTCAATAAAAATAAGAACTGATTTCCTGAGAATTTATTTGGCTACATTCCAAATGTACTTAAAATTGTGTGTTTATACCGAATCTACTTTCAAATTAAATAAAGGTACGATTGTATGAACTTTTCCATCACTGTAGGTAATCCAGCACCTGATTTCGTATCGCTAATTGCGCACCTGACGTGTGTGTGAACACCAAACTCAATACCGCAATTTAATTGCTTCAGCTAATTGGCCTGTTTTAACATAGTCTTGCAGACGGAGCATTATTTCATATTCTACTGGATTTAAATTAGAAAAAAATTAACCCTTTTTGAAGCGCAGAAATTTAATCCATACATTTCTCAACCTACATACATATTCGTTGATGATACCTATTTTAAATTTTTTATGTGAAAGTGATTATAATCGCCAAGAATGTTACTTTAATGGTCTTTGCCTTTTATTTTATTACCTTAAGTCAAGTTTTTCAGTTGAATTTTCGCTAAGCCTCATCCTTTGCTTCGAATGCATTCAACACATTGTTTAAATCTCTTATTATTATGTTACTTTTCCACTGAATGCTCTTAACTTTTTCACCTTAACTTTCCTTTTCAACACTTTGCTGCAATGGCCTTCACTTTTTATTTTTTATTCTTTGATTTGGGCTTTTTTGGCATCGGCTTTTAAGTGTTTAACAACAGTGTAAGTTGCCAAAAATTTGCGGTTATTACAAGCTGTCAGAAATGCGGAAACCATCAATTACCAGCTGTCATAAATATATGTCCATTGCATGCAACGACGTCAAACCCTTTGAGTTTTCTTGCAATACATATTTATGTACTTAATATGTATTTCCTTCCACAGACACTTTCGCTTTTTGAGCTACCACTTGCTGTTAAATTTATATGAAAAAAAAATGCTGAAGATCCCTTGAAGTAGCAGTGACATCACTAATTAGTTTTGTCGAAAAACTTCTTTTAAGACGTGTTATGTGTTAAGTGCAGGCACAGGAGCAGGTACGTGCAGTCATATGAACTGTCATATGTATTTATGCCTTTTAACTACTATTCTGTTCATATATTTATGTATGCATGTATATGTATACATAAACATGCATGTGTGTGTAAGCAATTTTCAATACTCGTTTAAATGCATATTTTGTGATACTCACCTTCATACATTTGCGCATATTGCGGAAAGCCGGCAGCACGCAGCCACTTGCACGCTTCAACAGCTTCGATCTCTGTAACGAAGCAACAAAGAATTGGTTATATATATGGCAGTAATAATTCGATATCATATATAGGTAAAAAGATATACATATACGTAGTTGCTTACATGCATAAACACGTATGTATATCTGTATGTACTTGTATACACGTAAAAAAATAAATTTCTTTTAAAAGCTTTGTACTTAAAAACCTTTTATCTTTGCTCGACGCTTTTTCGAGTTTTTCGCTGTCCATAATTAATTTAACTATTTAACTGAATTGCATAGGTCGGTTAATAAAAAAAAAAAATTTAACAATAAAATAATGGACAGTTACCAGATTCGGAAATATTTTTTTTTGGCGCATTGCCTTCGCTACTGCCCACATGATAGGTGATATGCCCAGGCGGATATTGAAATGGCGAGTGCATTGTTGAAGCAGATGACTACAATGCAGTAAGCTTTTAGTGCAACACTTTGTGGGCAATAATTTAATTAGTTCGATAATTTTTTGTCAAAAGTAAAGGGTATTTCAGTATGACGAGTGCCTTAAAGCTTTTTTGTACAAAGTATTGGTTATTTAAAATCATTAGGGAGGCAGCGCAATCAAGTGGTTTCACGAACAGGGCCTGTTCGGATCACAGGTGGCGCGCTTGACAAAAGGCAATTTATAGAATGTATAGAGACGAAGCTCTCTAAAAAGAACAGCAATAATGTGACTTAAAAATAACAAAGCTCTCGGACTACTCTAGTGCTGCTGGTAGAGCGCAGTAAGCGAGCACAAAATCACGCTCAACAAGCAGTTCCTAGAACCTTTCCCTAGGCATGTCAGGAGGCACCTGTACGAACTTAATTATGAGTTTCAATGGTAACCACAGGGAGGCTTTTACCACCTACACCGACTCCCGTCTGGTGTAAATGCCGTCACAAGAGTTCAATCACTACCAGTAGACGATAGTGAGCTTCAACCACCAAGATAGTCCTGCGTGACTCTAGCCAAATCACAGTCTGGATATTATATCCGTCGTAACTCCTACCCATTCAGACGCGACCCCGACATACCCATTGAGCATCTAGCATGTAGACAACAACCACTTCTTCACATGCCTACTCAACCCAACTCAACTAATATCCCTCTCCCTCTGGTTCTGTAGAGTTTGATGACAATGGTTGAAGGAATATCCGATTTAGGTAGGGCTAAGTAAGGCTTTGGGGTCTCTCGAGAAAACTGGTATCATACCCCTGTGCGGCTATTCAAATATTTCATAATTGTTAGTGGAACCTGTGCTTCAGCTCTTTATATATAGTAGTTGATAGTTAAGAAGTGATCCTCGGCATTACCTCACGATGGGCGAAAAAAGTGGGATCCGACCGGCTGCTTATCTGGGCGGACTTACTCAAATTTAACAGAAAAGAAGAGTATAAATATTTTACCTCAATGGCAAACACCTGCCGTCGTTTTTGAAAGTAATTAAAAAAATTAATTTAATTTATACATACAAGGGCAGGCATCTCTAATGTAGGAAAGCACTTGTTATTAAATTTAGTAAATGCATCATTGAAATTTCAAAACATTTAGTTATGTAATGAAATTTTTTGGAAATACTGTAGCCTAATGCTTGTTCCAAATCACATTAACCGCAACAAATTTTTTTTCCATATATGTATACATAAACCCATTAATTAGTAGCTGCATGCTGTTTTGGCAACATTTCCATGAGCATAAATTTAATAACATTTTCAGTTTTCAGTCGCAAACCACAAGTATTAATAACATTTTATTCGAAAATTCAATGCATATTATAAATAACACTGACATCTTTTATTGGAGAGTACATTTAAATTAAAACTTAAAACAAAAGTTTTAAAAAGCATTTGCATATTTGCTTCGCGGCGCCTAATAATATCTTTTGCGTTGGCCAATACAAAGATAGCGTTTAAAAGCGAAAGCAGTCTGTAAAGTAAACGTTTTTAGACGACTAAAACGCATCCTTGATTTAGCCATCTGAAAAGTAAATTCGTCTAAGATAAACATAGGGTCAAGCAGAACAAACTGCGTGGGGGGTGTTTATATATTCCGGCTGCAGCGCCATCCATTGGGTCCCTCTTCTGCAAAACCTTTGCTTGTCATGAAATGAATACGCATTATGAATTCCAATCAGATTTTATAAAAACGACGGATTTTATAAACACCATTTTTAGCGAAAGAATTTTTCATCATACAGGTAGTCACGCTGCGAATTTGAACGAAATCGGTTAAAAAATACGATTTTCATAGGTAACTCTACTCCAGCGCCACCAGCGTGTCCTGTCGTGTAGCCTATAATAGGACCATATATGCAAGGCCTCCGACAATTTGACTGGGTTCTATTAGTGGTTTGGGTTTAACTCGCCTCCCACGCCACCTAGTGGCTCCGTTTTTGGTAAACGTATTTTCCATCATGCTGAGACTATACCCTTTGAATTTGAAAGAAATCGGTTGGTAAATACGATTTTTATAAATAACTCGACTCCAGCGCCACCTAGCGGGCCCATTTTTGGTAAACTTATTTTCCATCATGCTGAGACTATATCTTTTCAATTTAAAAGAAATATGCTCATAAATACGATTTTCATAAGTAATTCGACAGCAGCGCCACCTAGCGGGTCAATTTTTGCGTGCGAATTTTTCATTTTGCCTATAACAGGGCCGTATATGCAGGTTATAATCTCTGAAAATTTGACTGAAATCTATTCAGTAGTTTTTGAGTTAACTCCGATCAACGAAAACGGCTATTATTTTATATATATAGATGTACATACATATGCAAAACAAAATATGTATAACAGCACTTACTCGGATTTTAGGTTAATCAAGTTATGATTAATCAGTTTTGCTGATTAATGAAATTAATTAGATTCTGTTTACTCGGAAAATTAATCAATTTGATTAATCAAAAATAATAATTATTTAATGAATTACTTAATCGGCTTTCGATTAATCAGCTTGTTCGATTAATTGATTAATCGCACATTCCTTATATGTACATATTATATAGCATTTTCAGTTTAAATGAAACCATTTTAAATTTTTGTTTTTTTGCTTAAAAATTATAATATGATTTAATTTAGCTTAAATAAGTAATTTCCTAGCTTGGGATTTTTCTTAAAAAAAAAAGTAGCGGCTTAAATGATCTCAAAAACTTAGAAAATGTGTTGACGTCGAATGATTTGTTTTTACCCCTGTTTTTACAACCCAACTGAAAGATGCTGAGAAGATAACCATACGTCTCTGAGTCATATCATAGTTTTTTAGCGTTACTTCATTTCGAGAAAGACAGAACGAAAAGTTGAAAAAGCATACGTCTACCAATCTGTTCCGCACTGGTAACACAAATTTTGTAACCAGTAATTAAAGTTCCTGTTAATTTTTAAGCCCCTTTCGTATTTTGTGCACGCTTCTAACTGGTAAATTTGTTTACCATCTCATAAGCTGGTAACAAAATATTGCTCCGTGAAATATACAAACAAATCCTCATAGCTGACTTGCTGAATATTTTGATTGCATTACCAACGTACCCAGAATCACGGTGACAAGAAGTGGTACAATTTTTCAGTTATAAAAATTTTCCGGTTACAAAATTATCGGTAACGTGCAAAATAGACCAGTAACAGGTCTATTCTGCACGTTACCGAAGATTTTGTAACCGGAAAATTGTATTACCAAAAAATGTTACCAGTTCTTGTCACCGCGATTCTAGGTACGTTGGTAATGCAGTTAAAATATTCAGCAATTCAGCTATGAAGAATTGTGCAAATCCTGGCATTGCATATTTTACGGGGCAATAATTTAATACCAGCTTATGAGATGGTAACAAAATTTACCGGTTACAAGAGTACACAGAATGCGAAAAGGGTTTAAAAATTGACAGGAACTTTATTTACTGGTTACAAACTCTTTATTACCAGCGCAGAATAGACCTGTAAATCACACAATATTAGTTAAGCCTAAACAAGTTCTGAAAATTAAATAATTTTGGACTCATTCGTACACGAATTTCGATCCTTAAAGCATTTTGACTGCATAACTTTATGTAGATGTAAAACTATTTTTTTGTTTGTGTTAAAAACTAGAAATTATTGATTTCAAGTCCGAACAAAAGAAAAACACACATACTCGTTCAAATAGACATTGTTACTACGTTTTAATCTACTCCTACCAGCCGGTTCTTTTACTGCGCAGCACCAATAAACTCAGGCATACACTTACATACATAGATATGTAGATGAAACTCATGTATGTAAATATTGAACCTATTTGCTTGTCAATATGAAAATTATTGGCCAACAATAAAGGAAGTGCATGTTCATATATACATAGTACGTACATACCATCACAGGTAGAAAGGCTTTCATCAGTATTATCGAACAGCGAACAGATGAAAGGAGTGTCCTCAAAGAAACAAAAAAATATATAAAAAAAACGGTCTGAGTGCACAAACGCAAAGCCAGTTAATAACACGATAGCCAGCGAAAGGGATGAATAATCGATTTATGCCTGTCATACAAAGAAAAAAAAAACCTACATTCAACATGTGGTAGCAGGCAGTCAAACGCAACATACATCTACATACATACATACATAAACATACACACTTACAAAAAGAGGAAGCTTTGTGAAGCATACAAACAGGCGAACAAGCAACTATTGTGGACATAACACCGTAAGTCGACATACACTCTGTGGTGAACATTGCTATGAAGTGCTGAGCTAAATAGCTTATTACTTGATTACTTACTTTAGAGAATGTTTCGGCGCGACTACTAACACCAAGAGCCAAAATGCGTGCTATGTACAGTTCCATGTGCCAAAATTTCTTTCAATAAATTAATGAAACTTTTGCACATGCACTTCTCAACTGCCATGTAATAAAAATGGACCTTCTAGAATGTTTATTTGGTTGGTCGGTTTTCATTTGCTGGGACGTTTAGTTATATCCCTGTTTTGTTTTTAATCAAAAAATATTTAGGGGTGGCTCAAAGTACCTAAAAAGTGAAATGGGGGGACCCATAAACAATTGCTAGTATTGAAAAATAGTATAAAATCCGCACCGGTCGTTCGATTTTCCAAAATGAAAAGGCTCGGACTGCTGACGTGCAATAAGGTTGAAAATAATTACCACCTTTTGAAAAATAATATTCAAATTATTAAAAAAAAAAAATAAATCAATTATTACAAAATGGGCATCAATCGAAATGGTTTTGAAAAGCTTTGTTTTCTAACTTTTCTATAGGAGGGTTGTCACCTGTTTAAAAAATCAAATCCAATATCAATCAAGGGACTTAGGTAAGAGAAAAGGGTTTCAGAAGGTAGTAGTTTGAAAATATTTCGAAGAGGGTTGCCACCGGCTTGAAATGTCGCGTTTAGTTAACTTATAAACAAATTATATGAAATATAAAAATATGGATGACAAACGATAGAGTGCTAAGAAATCTTTAGTTTGAACACTAAGAATATTTTTGAGGAATTGAAAGAGGGTTGCCACCTGCTTAAAAAGTTAAATTCAAATTATTTAATAGATTAAATGAATGACTTAAATATGCGTGCCAAACGCTTTTACGCCACGTGTTTTATAAGTTGCATTCAAATTATTTACTAATTTAAATGAATTATTAAAAGATGGCTATTAGACCAAATGGGTTCGGAAAGGCTTTCGAACAGGTTATATAATTCATTTCTGAGTGAATTTAAAACTAAATTCGCTTCGAACTCAAATTGAGTTTTGTACAAGTTCACTCGGAATTAAATTGCAGAACCTGCCTTTTTATATCTGAAATATGGTTTTAAAATTTTTTGCAGTAAGAAACTTTTCATCGATACAGGGTGAACATTTGGAAAATTTGTATGTTTTTGAAATTAAATCTTGGGCATTTTAACGCCAGGCGGGTTCACTAGTAATAAAACAAATTGGGTATTATTACTGGAGCAGAAAAATTTTCAGACCGAAAAGTATTGATTTTTAACAATTCTATACCATTTCTACGTGAATAACTCAGCGTATTTATGTATATAAAAAAATATTTATTGGACCAAAAAGTACTGGGTAGGCACTGTGGCCAATGGTAATCAATTATTAGCACAATATACTCCAGAAGCAGTGTCCGAAGGATGCATCAGACTAGGCCGAGCATACTTTGAACTACCATCAAATTATAACTTAAGAAAGTTTTATTACATGGCAGTTGAGAAGCGCATGTACAAAAATTTCATTAATTTCGCGTCTAAACACTACGAAAAGTGTTTGATTCCATATAAAATACATGGAAAACTCTAAGCGCTTAGAGCGACCTCTAAATATATTTTTAAATAAAAAAAAACGGGTATAATTTTTTCGGGTAGAACAATCTCTGGGTGTGAGAGCATTAAAATTTCGATTTTAATTTTTCACATGTATTTTTGGACCACCCTGATGTGGATATGTGGACCACCCTGATGTGTGATGAGTTCAGCTAAAACGAAAAACGTTAATCTGATGCGCTACTTTATAGCTAAAAATAGCTTCCAACTACAAAGTTTCTACACAAGTATCTGTCTCCTTAAAAACTTTCACATATCCATTCCACAGCAAAAGCGGCACTGAGCACTCACTAGAGGTACTAAATATGATCAACATATGAATGTTGCTACTTACACTCTGCCTCGGAGTGATTAATGTCTACATATTTGCACTTTAAATGCCAAGGACTCGTCGTTGAAAGAATTATTGAATAAAAGTCCTTTTAAGGCTAAGGGAAATTGTGTTTGGGTTGAAACAGCCAACTGCCGAGTACAAGTCAATAGCGAGATGCACGTAAAGCAAAATATACAAAGCGACGTACATACATACATAGTTAGTACGAGTGATGTTGGGTGGAGCGGTTAAGTATGTAATGGTGCGCAACACAGATTTCGTATGGCAAGTTAATCAGCTGAAAAATTCAATAAATCGCATGACGAGCCAAAGTAACTGCTAGCCGACTGCCGGAAGTTAGACGACGGAAGGAGAAATGATTAAAAACTACAGCAGCGCTCCTATTGCCAGCTGTATGTGTGTACAAATGTATGTACATATGTAAGTGCTGTGTTTATCCAATTTCGCCGTTGTTCAAAGCTGATTAGAAATCGATAGAACATACGTATGTACATACACATACGTATGTACATACTATAAGAAATATTTAAAAATATCCTACAAAAATGGAAACATGTAAAATGACTGCAAACCATTTTGCATTTGAATGTCAATTTTATGCTTTCAGTTTTACGCCTTTATAGACATTCAGAATTCATTTGGAGATTAGCATTTGAAATTGAGTTAAATTTGTCCAGCGCAAAGCATACAATTTCTCTACAAACTCATATCTAATGTTGGATTTCCACTAGGCATTAAATGCCAGAAATTTAAGTGACAAACTTGGGTTTTAAAAAATATTTTTGCCATTTCATTAAATTCATTTACATATAGCATTTTTTAAATGCCTCGTTTTTTTTTGTCATTTACATATAAGCTTAGTGGAAATTCGACATAAGTATATCCGCGATTGAAATCAGTGAGTAATAGGGACACCGCTTAAGTGCTTTGATTTGTGTTTTGTAATTTATAAATATAATATTGTGTGTCCAGTTCAAATGACTTTTTTTCGAATTAAATGAAACCTTTTTCAGGCCAAGCGAACCCATTTTCAAATTAAATTAAACTTTTTTGAGATAAAGCGAACCCATTATCAAAGTAAATAAGACCTTTTTCAGATTCAATGAAACTTTATTCCAATTAAATGAAACTTCCTTTTAAGAATGTTTCATTTAATTTGACGGCGATGCCTGACCAAACGGATTTCAATTCTGTAGAAAGTACTGTTTTGCACCTTCTGTGTGAAAGGTTTTTCGATGTAAAAAAATTTGAAATTTTTTGTTGTTGTTGCCGAAAACCGAAGAATGCTGAGACGCCACGATTTTACAACTTCATAGAGTTTTCTGTACATTAAATGTCAATAAACTACTAAACGGCTGGATCGATTTGGTTTATATTTGGAACAAATATGAGTATCATGAAAAGAAAAATTTGCTGGCTACGTGGTGCTGGGGTCAGGATACTCCTAAAAATCTCTTTCATTTGCCGATTTGGCTCATATTTAGAACACAATTTAACCAATTGAAAAGAGATAGTTGGACTAAAAACTTACGCGATAGGTGGCGCTTTGACCGAAGTATACTCAAAAATTATTTTACGCTGGGAGAAGGATAGATATCTCTACTCCATATATATTTGTGGAATAATGTATGTATGAATGTACGTACTTATGTGCCAGGTTGCAGCCTAAACGGACGTAAAGAAGACGAACGAAATTTTGACGGAGTGTTGCCATGACACCTGGGCTTATAATAGGAAGAAAAAATTGGGATTCGACAAGGGGGCGTGGCACCTTCCATAGACGTGAAATTTTTTATCAGCTATAACTTCGGAGCCATAAGCCCCACGAACTTGAAATTGGGTATGCTGGTTGGTAGGTGCTTATAAAAAGATATATATAAATGAGTTTGTAAAAGGAAGCATGTCACATCCCATAGGCGTGTAAAATTTCTACCGGAAAAGTGCAGCTATACTAAAACAGCTATGCGAATAGGCAGCTAAACGGAATGTACCGTAGTATACTAATTTTAATTTAAAAATTCTATTGTTACCTTAATCCACCTAATATTAATAATGAAACAAGATTTGTGGTACGGAAAGTGATGATCAATATATGGATAAGGATGCCTTAATTGAAATAGAAAGAATATAGTTTGTCTCCTTCAATTTATGCTGAACTAGGGCTGTGCGATTAATTGATTATTCAAAATTTTAATTAATCATAAAGTAAATAACTCAATTATTCGATTAATTGGAAATTATGATTACTCAAAAGTTCAGTTACTCGAGTAAGCAAGATTTTGATTAACCAAAAACAAAAATATTTGAGTAATTTGCTTTACGATTAATCAACATTATGAATAAAATGAGTAATCAACATTTCAAAGTACTCTTTACATACATACATATAAAGCAGTTGAAGTTCCTTGATACTTTGAAAAAAAAAAAACGTTTCTGTTTTCAAAAACTAAAATGAAATACATACATACATACATATTTTTTCATATACAGAATATAAAAAAGAAAATAAGCATTTTCCAAAGCAAACTCTTTTAACGAGCAAAATTAATTTTTTTGAGTAATCATATTTCAAGTAACTCGATTAATCATCGTTTTGAGTAATCAAAATCTTGATTACTCGAGTAATTGATTAACCGAATAACTGATTAACCAACTTGCTCGAGTAATCGAATAATCGCACAGCCCGATGCTGAACTGAATATTTGTATAACTGTTCATCCGAACGACGTAGAGTGCTCTACTAGTTTATTATAAAAATAGAAAAAAAATCCTTATCATGCATGCAACTAGTCTGACATTGACATATTCACTTATTCACACTTTACTAGCTTTTTAGCACCAACTTTTCATTTCATTTTCATGTAACAGTTGAATGCTAACTTAAATATCTAAATCAAAACTTGCCATTGGCATTCAATAGCAGACAATTTTAATTATACAACTTTGTTGTGTTATTGAAAAATACAAGTACATTGGAACACTTGCGATGACGATATATGTATGTATGTATGTGCATTAGGGTGGTCCAAAATGTATGTGGAAAAAGCAAAGTCCGAATTTTTATGCTCTTAGAAATGATATATGATTATCGAAAATCAATATTTTCCATCGAAATACGTTGGTTTTTTTCCAGGAGACTTCCAATAAAATATCCAAAGGCTTATTTTATAATTTTTTAATAAGAGCGATTTTTATGGGTTACCCCGTTGCATTTTTTAGGGTCTTTAGGGGACCTACAAAAAAGTTAAAATTAAAAAATGGTTAAAAAACATTTGGGTAGTGTTGTTGAAAGTCTCCTTAAGAGAAACAAAATTTTCTAATCGAAAAATATTGCCTTTCAAGAATTCTATACCATTTCTACCAAAAATAGTTTTTTTCCCAATATAAAATACATGGAAAACGTTGAGCGCTTTGAGCGACCTCTAAAACAATAAATGTAAAACAATCCAGGGGGTGAGAGGATTCAGATTCCGACTTTAATTTTTTTTTTTGGACCACCCGAATGTGCACTTGCTGCTGTGTGAGTTGGCAAAGTAGTGCAACATGATACAGGATGGAAGTACATACATGTGTATGTATGTATGTACTTGAATCATATTCATATAAATTTTAAATGAAAAGGTGACTGTCGATGCGTGTGTGCTCTCTGCCTTGCCAAAGTTAAAGCAGTGAAAATGCATGAATGCTTGTGGCTGCGCTTTAACCCTTGAGTGCTAAAGTTTTAATTTTTTAGCTTAGAAAATATTGGCAAAATAACATACGAATTTTCCTAGCAATTAATGCCTCAAAACATAAACAAATCAATGCGGAATACATGCCAGTAGAGAGTTAATATTTGCATATAAAAAATATTATTAGTATCCTAGGGTTAATCAGACATACATACATATGCTTAACCGATATTATTTTTTTCTTGTTCAAAAACAAGATTGTCAAGTAAACCCAGAATTTTCTTGCTCTCCCATCTAGGATTAGAGAAAATATAAATAAATGTCCCACGTGGTAAGAGCATTCAACTTCCGACATTCCTATTTTTTTGGACCACCCTATTGTATATACAAACTTATTATACATACATTGAGTGCAGTTGACATTTATGCAAATTCGCGTCGACAAACGGACCCTGCTATCCTTCCCAAGCAGCAAGGAGCACACTTACATATATAGAGTCTCGCATGCATTCATTCACACCTACATACATATCTACAATCGATATACATATGTATGTATGTTTGCATATAAGTGAATAAATATGTACAGAATGCAGCTACACCCCCAGCTCAATATTCAGCAAAGTACACGCGCTTATTTATTTACACGAGCAAAATGCCTACCTGCCCACATGCCAGCCAACTTATTTATTTACCTTTGCTTGGCCCCACTTTCACGTCCTTTGCGCTGCGCCAGTTCAGGCTAGCCTACACGATGTTGAAAGCGATTAAAGTCAATGCGCGACTTATTGGATTTTTATTTTTAATTAGTGGATAAAGTGGCAGCATTGACTGCGACAACAACAGCAAAAGTAGCAGCAACATGCGGCACACCTACGCTTATCGCTAAGAGTTTATTATTGGAAAAATGTATACTTAAATATGTATGTATTATTATACGTATGTACATATGTATGTACGTTTGTACATATGTATGTATACATGGTTGTACTCATAATTGCTCATCTACAAATATGTATGTGGTTAGATAAATTCTAAATTTAGGTATACACACATACATATATAAATGTTTGCAAAGAACAACAATAACATACATACATATTAGGGCGGGTCAAATTTTTTGCATCAAAGGCACATCGCGATTATGGTTATTTGGGTAATTTCAAGCATTTTTTGCCAAGAAACCATAGGTCTAAAATGAATTTCGAGCCAGCGATTTTTTCTACTTAGTTTTTTTTTTTTCAAAAAGTGGTTCACCTATTGGAACAGCTGTATTGAAAACTAGCCAAAATGTGTATCTAGGGGTTTTTGGGGTCGACGAATCCATTTCTGGCATTAATTTTTTTCTTTTGAGGGCCGCCAGAGGGCGCTTCCATACTTTTTATGGATTTTAACGCCTTTTTTCCGAAAATCGACAACATTGTTGCGAAAAACCACGAAATTTGACTTTCTCATAATGCAATTTCAATTTTTAAATAGCCTAAAATGTTCAGCGTTGAAAATTAGGGGGAAGAGAGGTGTATTCATGCACAACTTATATCGATTTTATTCAATTTAGGACAAAAAATTATTATTTTTTTTTTCATTTGTTCTCTGAATGTTACAAAACAATTTTTTTTCTTATTTTAATATATTTTTTTAAATCAAAATTCTACGTAGAACGTATGAGTGATATTTTTGATTTATATTTTTTTTTGATTTCACACAAACTAACAAGAAAAATTTGTGGAAGAAACAATATTTTCAACCGAAAAAAAAACAAAATTTTCCAAATTAATTTATTACAGTTAAGACTATGGATCCAGAACCTTCTACATTGCAAGCCGCAGCGACATCACCCAGTACCGAAAGTGAAAGTATTTTGAAACTACTCACGATGTTGCTGTTTTCGGTGTGTCTTGTGATTTGAGTGGTCTCAATCGATTCCTCGACCCCAAAAACCCCCAGATATTCATTTTGGCTAGTCTACAATACAGCTGTTTCAACAGGTGAGCCACTTTTTGAAAAAAAAAATAAAACTATATAGAAAAAATCGCTGGCTCGAAATTCATTTTAGACCTATGGTTTCTTGGCCAAAAATGATTGAAATTACCCAAAAATAATAATAACCGCGATGTGCATCTGTTAGTTTTTTGTGGGCCCCTACAAATCGACCCGCTCTAATACATATTTATGCACATATGTAGATGACAACAGTTATACCTCTCACTCATCCCCATAGCGTTGGTGTTTACGAGCATTTAATGCGTTTCTCTGCTGATAACTTTAGCAAGGAGTGTTGTCGTCTCTGTGAGCAACCTAAACTTTTAACTAGGTAAAACGAATTAAAATGCTAAATAATTAGATAAAAGAAAGTTGCGCGTAAAATTATGTTGAAGGCTTTGGAAAATACAGGAAACTTGTGGATAGCAAGTCTTAATTAGAAATACTGCATTTCAAGGATAATTAAAAGAAAGTTAAAGACGCAGTATGTAAATTAAGAAATCTTAGATGACTGTACTGTAGAGTTGAGCTGCAAAAGAATTATAAAAGGCGGTGGGGAGAGAGTAGTGCAGTTAAACTAATGGATTTTGTAATTACACTGCTTAATTGTAATTTATTGAGTTCTAAGCTAACAAATTCTGATGTCAAAAACATATCCTAACGCCAAAAAACATAAGCGAAAATATTTTTCAAATTTTTCTTTATTTAATGCAGTAATGGATATATTATCGTCGATGTTTTTGCAAAATCGCCTATCGCCCGCTTAAATCGCCGTTTTGGAAAAAATGAGGTTTGGTAACTCTGAACTCCAGGCACCGAGATTTATGTAAAATTTGAATACCGTAAGATAGGCGGTTTTGAAATTGGTCGATGGACGCTTTTGCAAAAACATCGCCGGTATTTTTGCTAAACAAATTTCATAATTTGCATGATTTTGTCACTTTGTACTTTTGATCTACAAAAAAATTGCCAAAAAACAAATACATAACTACATGCTTTTCCAAAATTTAAACATATTTTTAGCGCGTATTTTCTTCTAAAAAAATATTTTGTTTTTGTTATTAATTTTGTCAGCGCCGAATATTTTTTTTAGTTTTTTCGAAATTTGTTTAATTTCGGCTAAAAGTATTATTTCTAAAATTTTGTAGTAAAAATAGGTATGTAGTTAAAATAAATGCAGCCTATTTCATAAAATTAATTTTTCTAATATTTAAGATTTATTTTTAAGATTTTTTTCCCCACAAAAAATCAGCTTTTCCTGTAGTGATTAACTTTTTTTTCTAAAAAATAATTTAGTATTAAAGTATTTCTTTACAAAACTTCGTTTTGTACTTATTGATACAAATATTTTATTTTCTGAAATAATATTTAGCTAGATAAAAAGAGGCACTTAACAGAAACAAATACACTAAAAACAATAGCTCTATGAATGGACTCTTTGCCTACCCGTTGGGCAGGAGCCATATGCATGAAGAGAATGGCAGCCAGATGGATCGAAGTTGGCATGAAGGGTAGTTGTAGGTAAGTTCTTTTCCCCTACCGGATCACGCAAGCATTTTTCAGGCGAAAATTCAACGCTCTTCTCTTCCTCAATTTCTGCTAAATATATTCTAAGTCATCCTCTTATAGTTGCCAGGGTCTAGCAATATATGCGAGAGTGATACAGCGGATGATTCGTCTTTGCACCGAATGTGTGCCACGCGGTGGTTCATTGGCATCTTGTTTAGAGATGTAAACAGCAGAATATATAACTTACGCCATTCGAAAGATTAGCTGGTGGGGAGCTGTACAGAATCATATGGAATTAATAGGCAGATCTGTTATACAACTGACCCACCTAAAACCAGGGCACTGTTAAGTGAGCAAGGAAAATTCTTAAAAACTTACTGACACTGGCCCGTGGGTGTACCGCACAAAAGGATCGGAATTTTTGTCCCCAAAAAATGTACACACATATATGTGGTTGGAATTGTAAAAAAATGCCACTTTAACTGACATCGCATACATCTACATATCAATTAAAATTAAATTTCAGTACTTATTTTAATGTATTTTTTAGTTACTTGTAATTGAATGAAACATTCAATAATTTAAAACCCATACCTGCAGCCACGAAGATAAAATCCATTCAAAAGGCATATTATGTAATATAAATTATCGTCGGCAGTCATGCCGCCCATTAACAATATGCCTACACCGATTTACTGCACATCTGTGTGTTTGTTAGTGTTCACCCAAAGGGTAAAAGCTAATTGAAAATTTAGTTTAGCGTGAAAATAAACTGCCCACAACACCGTTGCTAACAGTATACATATACATAGGTATAGGTATGTACCTACGTGCATGACTTTATTACTTTGCTACAATGAGATTTTTATTGTCGCTCGTTGGTTAGTTAGTTACATACATATGCATGTTGTTGCATGTTCACTTGCGCTGACAGCTCTGACACACCATGGCGTATACTTAACGCACGACTGGCTTTTTCTTTTTTCTATATAGAACATTTCAATTGCCTACGAGTATTATTGTTTAAATTTAGATAAACCAAATGCTAATATGTAGATTGTGCTAAAAGTATGCATAACAAAGAACTTAAGTGCGATCTATCCAGTTTTGAAATCGGTCCAAAATTCAAAAAAAAAAAGTTATAAACAAATTAGATTTTGACAGATTTTAGCTAGCTAGATGGAATATTTTTAAGGCTTCATATGGCGTGTTGAGCATCATAATATCTTACGTTCACAATTTTTTCTGTATGAAAAAAAAGATTAAAATTTTCAAAGGATTTCTAACTACAACGAAATGTTTTTGAACTGATAGAAACACACATAATTAGCAGTTATCGTAAACGCCGAATTTTAAGTGGAATTTTTGTGCACGCAAATGTTAAACCATTAAACCGCGGAAGGATTTATGAAGGGTAAAGGATATCTAGGGATTTGGTTGCTTGTATAGCAATAATTGCAACTCAAATACCATCAGACAAATGTTTGTTATTGATGGTTTACTCTACACTATTTCTCCAAATATTGAGTTTTTTTATAAATATAGCCAGTTAAAAAATTTGTTTTTCCCCGAAAATTTCCTCAAATGATAAAAGAGATTAAGCTTAACAGGTCTGCATAAAAATGATAAAAAAAAATTTATCAATGGAATCGGAGTAATGAAATATTTTCAAATAGGGCCAGCTCTTAATATTTTTCAGAATTTTTTTTTGGCAAAAGTCTATGACCTTATCCATAAAAATTAAATAGGCTCTAAGAGCTTTATAAAATGACAGTTTCTTACAAATTTTCGCTTTATAAAGCAGTTAAAGTCTTCTTTATTTTTTATGAGTTTGGGGGTTAAAATATAATATATTTTATTACTCCGATGGAAAAACCGAAACTTTTTTTTTTTGGTGAGGTAAATGATCCATCCATCCATCCATTCATCGAATTACAACTACCCACATCATTTTAAGAAAAAAAAAAATTTCAGTGACGATGTTTGTTACGTCTTTTTGTATTTGAGGTGACTATATACATATACTCATAGGATTATGTCCAGACAAAAAAAGCATCGAAAAGTCATTGTGGTTGATTACCATAACAAATGCAATGAAGAATTTATGTTATCGATATCGATAATTATGACAACAAAGATGTGCATATCGATAACTATAAACAAATCCATCTCTGTAACAATAGATACAAATTCAGATAAAAAATGCTACAAATAAATATTACAAAAATATGATATAGCTGCTATACGTATCGATAAAAACAAAACAATATTTGTAATTTCGTGGAATGGCGCAGTTGAATTTCCCTCTCTGAATTTTGAGTTAGCTCACTTTAGATCTAGGTGTGCAATATGTACGTATGTATATTGTACATATGACCGAGAATGTCACGCATTTTCATACCGTCAAAAAAAATTGCCGAAAATCTACCGTAGGTTCTAGCCACTTCAAACTTGAAATTTATTATACTAAATCTCAATGGGCTACAAACTTGCATACCAAAATTTTCTGAAAATTCTAAATAAAAAGTTTAAAATTTTTATGAAACTATGTCGAATTTCCAAAATTTTTATTAAAGTTTGAAATTCGGACAGTGTGTTATACTTTCATAAAATTGGAATAAAAATTAGATAAGCTAAAGCAAAACAGCCAAAAGTTGTTAAGATGTCGCATTTCTACTTATTCTCCCGACACTGTATGTCTCTATTTTAGACAGATCATCAACGAGCGATCGACGAAGAGGGGAAATAATGACCAAAAGTATTTCAGAGACGTTGCACACATATATGTGCAGCCAGTATTCTTCATATGAAGATAAATAAATTTAATATTGATTTGGGAAACATTTTTGAAGTGAAACTTGATTGGGACGGAAACAAGTGCTTCTTGAAGTTATGTTATTAATATAACAAAAACATGCTAATAAAAGGTTAAAGAATAACACTTAGAAAAGACCAATACAGAAATGAAAGTAAAGGTGAGTACGTAGATAGATAAAGAAAAGCACAAAGGCAAAGGTAAAAATTAAGACCAAGGTAAATTTAAACACTTTGCTTATATAAGGGCAAAGGTGTAGGGGAATATGTAGATGAAGAAAATGATAAACATTGAAGTAAAAACAAAGATAAATATAAAGAAAAAGATGAGGATGAGGATACCGATTAAAGTAAAGATGAAGATAGAGGAAGAAAGATTGAAATAAAGGTAATTATAGTGAAAAGCATATATGTAGATAGAGACAGAGACGCAATCTATTTGGGATATAATAATCGGTTTTGCTTCGATATTGTTATCGATTATTTATCGCTTCTGTTACCGATTTAGTCATCGGTTTTTGTTACGGATTTTGTTGTCGATCATTTATCGATATTTTAATAGATTTTATTATCAATATTTTTAAACATTTTCTAATAGATTTTTGTTATCGATTTTGTTATCGATTTTTGTCGATTTTGTTATCGATATTTTTACCGATTTTTTATCGATATTCTTAACGGTTTTCCTGTCGATATTTTGTTGGATTTTATTATCGATTTTGTTAGCGATAGAGCATAAAGATAGAAATGAAGATAAAGGAAAACAGAATACCATAAAAGTAATTAGAATGAATAGGGATAGAGGTAGGGATCTAGATAGAAAAAAGACAAAAAATATAACCTTAAGAAAAATCAGATAGATGTATGTATGTGCATATGTATGTATATTGGTTATGAGAAAAAATAGATATGTAACATAAATTTCACTTCTCCAGTGTGGCCCAGGCACACTTCCTTTTTTTCTTATGAACAGTATTAGTCAGAACAGAAATAAAACAAAGAACCGAATTAAAAATATAGGATTTTTTGGGGCAATATCTGGGCTCTTTATGACCCAGAAATATGATTTTCCAGTATAAAATTTAAGCAAGCGAACCACCTGTATTCGTTTAAATTTATGTTAAAGTAAACATTTATGGAGTTTTTCATAAAAAATAAAATATGTACATTTATAAGCCTGTATAAAGCCGAGTTTTTTTTAAATTTTCGATTTATGTATAAAACATTCAAAGTTATTAATTTTATGAATTTCGGTTTTTGGATTTATTATTATTGTTACAAATCAAAAAAACTATTAAACTGAATAATGAAGTCCTTGATTCCATGCTCTTAAACAAACATACGGTTATGACCAAAATACTTAATTTTCCAATTAAATATATTTTAATCCTTTCAATCAACACTTCTGCGTGCACACTTAAGTATCTGTGCATTTAATTTTAATTCAGTTGATATTACGTACTTCAATTATTTTTCCCCAAAACATTTATTTCCGGCAACTGTTATTATTTGCATAATTTTAATATGATTGCGGACATATCACGCACGCACAATTGTATACAATAGATATACTTATATATATATATATATGTTTGTATTTATCTGTAGGTGGCATGCATCATCAACTTATTTTATGCACTGAAAATATGAACTACTGACAGGCAGCACAATTGCATTAAGAGTATAATGCAATACAATAACAATGTTTTTAAACACGACTGTTGTAATTAATTTGCACGCTCATTCGGTCACCTTTTTCCAATGCCTCTACGAGCATAAATCTTAAGACATATTAAATGGTGTACAACTAGACAGGCAGACGGACAGCTGAGGTTAGAACGCACACAAAAACATGCCATCGGAATACAGATCTACAAACTGATTAATGGCATTTAATCGTCGCAATTAATTTGAAGACGCATAGAAAATATGGCTAAGATTCAAAGATACGTACATACATACGTACATACTTACTTACATATGTATAATTGGCGAATGCATGAATGCAAATGAAATGGAAAATAATATAATTGGAAAATTGCGGTTGCGTGTTGATTTGTTGTTCGCGATTTTTTGATTGTAAATACAGGAAGAAATTGAAAAAAGTCTTGTAAAAATTATATGAAATGTCAGTGTTGAGCTAGTGTACCTCGAAAGTGGCATCTGATTGCTAAACTTATCGTATATCACTATTTATGTTTTTCTTAATTTAAAATATGCCTTTGAAACATAAAAAAAAAAAACGAATTTTACGACTCCCTGATTTGTCATAAAAATTGCACTTGTCTGCACAAAGATCGACTACTCCAGTATGTATTCGACATTATTGGAAAGGAACATGGGACTAATACCAATTTGTATTTCTTTAAGCATTACCCATTGTGATTGCTTAACAAGAATTGTCGCGACTGAATAGAAAGTGATACCATCCATCGTGGGCTAATAAACATGTTAAACGTCAGAACATAAGCATGCTGCTCGCAGCTCTCCTTTGTACTGAGGCCGTAAAGGATCTGCTGGAGACTAGAAGCTGGTAGGTGATTTTCTTTGCGGGTGACGATGCATTTGGGAAAGAAGCAACTTGCTACTCTGTGAGAACATAGTCGAAAAGGTAGAGCGCGTAACAGGGTGGGCTCTCTTCAGAATCTGTGAGGCATTGGCGACCACTCTTGCTTTGGTTCTTAGCGTCCTGGTTAACATAGCTGCTGTCGAGATCGTAGCGCTCAGGGTATCTCCTTGCACTTACGACCCTCAATTCCGGTAGGTGTACTGAAAGTTTACCAACTGACAGAATACGCTGAAACTAAACCTCACACCGGATAAGAAACGCAGCTGCATGGAAGATGACTTGGGAGAATCAGTAGAATAATTTCAACACTTTCTCCAACACTCAACACTTGCTCGTGAGCTGGGGTTGTAAAATGGTTAAAAAATAAAAATTCTAACACCGAAAGCGTTTTGCGTAAAACTCGAAGTATATTTTTTTGCTAACAGCGAATGCGTATTACAATGTTGTGCGCCTCGACGTGCGATGAAATTCCAGAAAATCCACGTCGGAGTGAAATTTATCTTCTGCATACAAGTACTGCAAAAATATAACCAACTCTTTACGAGTGACCTGGGCATGAATCACGTAACTTTGAAACGATAGTCATTCAAACGACACTGACATAACGATGTCGTCAAAACACGGATTTATGCATTTGTGCTGCTGTTGCGTGTTACGTGAAGCAAAATTGGAATCGAGTTGACGATATCGCAACTCAAACGATCAAACAGTTTTTGGTTTTCATGAAGCAAAACTATCTCAACACGATATCGTTCAGACGATTGTCGTCATACGTGATTCATGCCCTGGATTTTTGGTTGGTGTTTTTTTTGTAAAGAGGGGGCCAGCACTTTTTAATCAGCCATGGTAAGCTGTCTGTTACCGACAGGTGCCGCTTCAGCTTAGCAGTCACTGTTCATAATGCTTATAGTTCAAGTGTGCCCGATGTGGTGCGAATACCTTAACCTAACATGACTCAACATAGTTTCTGTTGTTGATATTGTTGTCGAAATAAGGGTAATAATAAGTGTTTATTGATAATGGAGAAAGCATATTTTCCGAATCACTTTTTGATATAATTATCGATATTTTTTCGATAAACAAGCTATCAATATTTCTTAGATTTTTTCGACAATAAATTACTCATCGACATGTTTATAGATCATAGGTATCGATGAACGATGCAGTATTATACGATATACATAAGTTTTTTTTTATCGATAAAATCGTATTTTACACACATAGATACTTCTCAAGAATCTCGAGTCGCTAGCCTCGCAAAAATTTTCTTAAGCTACAAAAAATGGTTTACGCTACAAAACTGCCGATATACTTTTCTTCTTAAATTCCGAAACATCAAATTAAAAATACTCTGCAAAAATTTGAGGACCAGGTGGTCTACTGAAACGTAGCTTGCATACAAGTAACTTTTTACGCTGACATGGACCACTTCAAACGTAAAAAACTGATATATGTGGCCCACCGGCAATTTGATTCGTTTGCCGAATGTAAATGTTATTAAAGCGAATTTTAAGAAAATGCATTTTTAATAATAGATTTTACTATTTGAATTTAAAAAGCGCCTTTAAAAAGGATCAAATATTCCTTTTATAAAAAGCCTTATGCAGTTCAGCCGACGGTCCAAAAGGAATAGTTGTCTAGGGGTCTCATAATATGCAGCGTTTGGACCAGTGGTGGTCAGGTCCAGTGATAACACAATGTTAATGTAACCATATTTTCTCCATAAGTCTGGACCATTTTGTTTACTAGTGTTGGTTACAAGGAAGCCTGGTCCCACTTTTGCTAGGGTATCTTTTAGAATACATACAATTTGAATGTATTTATGAAAGCATTCAGAAAAATCAAAATAGTTATTTAATTTCTTTTAAATACTATTTATATATACAAAGCAATCTTAAATTATCAGATATTTTTAATATACTACCAAAAAAATTTCGAATGCGCAAGCAAATTCAACTTGAGTGAGCATTAACTACTAAATAAGTCAAAAAGAAATGGCGAAGAATGACGCAAAAGCATTGAAAATTTCTATTCTAAAGTAACATACAGCATAATACCTAAAGGTTGGTGGTTGAAAAATGTTGATATGTCAAGTGTATTTAATTGATGTTACTATTTTTGAAATTCTAAATTCCATAACTACACACAAAAACGAAATAATAGAAAACACGAAGGACACTAGATGGTTAAATCTTTTTAGTCTTGTTTTTGTTTTAATTTATAAGACTTGCGCATTCTTCTGAAAAGATATGTAAATACATACATGTGCTTACGTAGTTATATTCATGCCCAGCATTATGGTAAATGTCAATGTTCCTGTAAGTGTGCGCCCACTGCAAAGGGTACAGCAATGTTTGCCTCAAACAAAAGCCGTTCTACCGAAGCAACAAGTGGAGCCACAAGTGGGCACAGTGTGCGCACTAAATATTGTAGGTACTCGTGAACAAATGAACCTACATCATACATTTTTACATTGCACAAATATGCGCATGAGTTTGTTTTTATGAAAACAAAGCAACACATACTTACAGGAAACGAAGCAATGTGGAAAACGATAGTACGAAATACTTTGGTGCGGTGCCAACATTTTAGAATGCGCACAAAACATACTATTGTAGGTGAGGTTAGTTCAAATCTTTCCACAGTGAACGCTTTAAAAGTTTTGAGTTTAGCACTAGTATTTTTAAGGTCACTTGTGAACTAGTCTGGCCCTTAGTATTTTTGAAGTGAAAATTATTTTGTGGCGGTAGTGAAGCTAAAAATCAACATAGCGAATGTAATGGAATTAGGTGGGATGGAAATTTCTCCCAAATGTATGCTTTAATATGTATACTAAATTAAAGACAGGCGTTAGGCAGCGGTTTAAGGATACGATTAAGATTACCTTTACTACAGGACCAAAGGTAAACATGAATCTCCAGATGAAAAAGTGCATAAAAGGTAATATTCAATACGAGATAAAATTAAAGAAATGGTAAGAGAAAGATGAAGATGAAGGTGAAGATGAAGATGAAGATGAAGATGAAGATGAAGATGAAGATGAAGATGA
>NW_023458558.1:29743609-29752199 GCF_013731165.1 Rhagoletis pomonella
ATGAAGATGAAGATGAAGATGAAGATGAAGATGAAGATGAAGATGAAAATGAAGATGAAGTTAAGTTCAAATACTTAATGTAAGGATAAAATTGAACGCAAATATGCATATACGTTTGCAGATGAAAAAAACAATAAAGATAAAAATAAACGTAAAGAGATATTACACGGGATAAAAAAATGTTATACAACTGAAGATTTATGTAGATATCTTATATCAGTTAAGTGTCTCTTCATTTCATCTCACCTCAGCTCACCTCACCTCAGCTCACCTAAGCTCACCTCAGCTCACCTCACTCCGCTAAATATTTATCATAAAATGGGTAAAAAGTAGTTTCTTTATCTGATTTTATCCTTTCATCGGTTGTGTTGCTTACTTTCTTTCTGTTTATCCCTGTATCCTAGTCTCATGTATCCTTACGAGTGATTCCTAAATCATCTTGCACTAGCCGCATTTCTTGCAGGGTAGGCTTGATTGTTGATTGAGTGTTTGCTTTTGTGTGGGTGTGTCCACTTTTAGCCTGACATGTGTTTACTTTTGACACATAGCTGCGTGGGGCGTCAATACTCGTACCTTTTGGGCACTGTCCTTTGTTTGTCGATTGGTAATTTCACATGAATACAATAATTGCTGCAGACATGTACATAAATTTTGTTGCATGCGAGTACTTAATTGAATGTTATACGAGTGCATAAGTATTAGTACAGGCACACATGTACATACATATGTATGTGTGTGCGGTAGGTGATTAAAAGAGACTGCAAACTTTAATGGTTTAAGGCGCTTTGGTGATTTAAAATTTACGAGATGAAAGTATCGCAATTAAAATAATAAGAATTTTACTCCTATTTGTTATGATTTAACTTAAAAATTTTGCGTAATTTTTTTGCCAACGATTTGCGTACATATGTAGAAATAATAGATAAGCGCTTGCACATACATATGTATGGTAGAGTTTGGCCGAGCTTCTCCTCCGATTTGGGGTGTGCGCCTTTATGTTGTCACACAAAAGGGAGGAACCTACAGTTCTACGCCGACTCCAAACGGCGATTGTATTTTTATCAGAAGCTATTTTGCATGACAGAAATAAGCTCGGAGGTTTGCCATTGCCTGCCAAAGGGGCGACCGCTGTTAAGAAAAAACCTTTTTTTTTTCAAAATTTGTTTGCGATGTTGGTTTGACCAGGGCTTGAACCCAGCCCCCGCGGAGTGGAAGCGCGCACTGCTTACCACTACACCACAGCGCCCGCCGAAATCATTAAACATATTTCAAGTTAAATAAACTTACATATACATATATAGCTGTACATGAATGTGTGTATATGTATGCATGTGTGCGAATGTACCAACATTTGAAAAGTTTGCTTAAACGCATTTTTTGAATTGGCCGCTTTTTGTATTGTTCTTTTCGTTTGATTACGTTGGAGGTGTGAAAAATGTCTGGCGGCAGGCGGCAATTGGTTTTCAGCGCCCAGGCATAATATTAATAATTCAGTACTAATTTGCGCATCGCTAAGGAAAATTTGTTTTTTTTTTGTGATAGAAGATTTTAAGAAATACTCGTACAGTAAAGTGACTGAGAGACCACACACACGTTTAATATAAACTAAAAAGTAATTAAAGTTTGAATTTTTTATTGAAATTTGTTTTTTAGTATTTTTTCTAAAAATTTAAGCACACCGAATTTCAGCACTTTTTCGAATGTATATACATTTTGAAGATCTTGTAAAATTAAGCCTCTATATATTGTTGCAATTTGGTGTGAGATCCGTTATTCGATTAAGTCTAATGTAGAAACCTCTCTGGGTAACTGATCAGCTGCCGCAAATTTAGTCTAATTCTTATCAAATTCTATTCAGTGGAAAATAGTAAATTTTATCCGTACAAACTGACAGTTAATTTTTAATTTTGCAAATACCTGCAAAGACTTCAGAAAAAAAGTTCTGTCTTTGTCTAGTTTTTTATCACACAAATTTAATCTACCATATGCTTAATTTGAAAATATTTCGGTTTAACTTAAACTACAACCGGCAACCGAAAAAAAAACGTATCATTTGTCCCGTAACAAAATGGAATGCTCCTACTAAGCTTTAATATTGCGGTTAAAGTCTTCATCGATAGTCAGCCTCTTAGACTGTTAAACACCAGCAAAGTGAGGAAGAAAAAACACAAACTCCTACTCTGCGTTCCATTTTGATGCCATCTCTTTGAATATGGTACTAAATTTAAGCGGAGGTTTCAAATTCACCATCCCATTCGCCTATCGATGTGAGAACGAACGCGGGAGGCCTATGGAAATCTATTTCAAGTCGTGTACAATCGGTGCTCCGTCTATCTAGAAACTAAACAACTTTCTATGACCCTGCATTCTTTCTCTCCATAAACCTTAATTAAATAGTTCAACAGCAAACACTGAAGCGACCCTCCTCTATACGAATTTTGTTTACGCTGGGGTCAAACTCTGCACAGCACTTTTCCTCTTTCTCGTGTCAATGCATTTTTCGTTTCTGTTACCCCAAAGGATTTGACGAAAGACGGACGAAGTGTAATGCCACATTGCCCAGCCAATAGGCTTAGCTTTCTTAGAGCTAGAACTGAGCTGAAAGTTCGCAAAGCTGATTTCGATCGGGGCTGATCAAGTTTTGGTACCGCAGAGTTGTTGCGAGAATCAGCCTGTAATCTAAGAAATGGTGAATATTTTGCTTCAAGCTCTGTATTGAATATTGGGTTTTAAAGAAGAAAAAATTTGGAATTGATCCAATAAATGTAAAACGAAATGAATTTTGGGATTTTTTTTACTCAAAAAGAGCATAGCGTGAAAAAACTTCAGTTATAAAAATATCAATATCCATAGTTTTTCTTATAATAACTAATAACCACCTGTTTTAAAAAAGCAACTGAATAATAAATGCCGTTGGGGGTCTGTCCGATTTTGATTTGGATTTTGTGAACACCAGCAGCTATTATCGGCGCAGCTCGGCTTGACACGACTTTCGACTTTGCTAAAGGTTAACTCTGTGTCAAAAGAAGTTGAATGAGTAAACTGCCTAAACCGCTACTCTAATGACTTCATGAAACGCTGTCTCAGTGGCTCATCCTCATAGACATGCATGCTGTGTCTCAGGCATAGCCAATTTTGTATCGACAAAATCGTTTTCAAAATAAAATAAAAATACAAAAGCCACTTCTCATAGGATTATTTTTCATATACATATTTATTACGGTTTTGTTAAGTTTTCTTTAAATAATGTTACTACAAATTTGATTGCTATGCCATAAATCAACACGCTACTGTAGACGCAAAATATATGCAGTAAGTGGCAATGAAAATTGAACAGATCGCAGCGCGTACAGTCGCAAATCAGTGAATATCATAAAATTCGCACACTTTACGTCGATAAACACTACAAATTCTTAGAAAGATATTCACATTTCCAACATCTTCCAATGCTTAAATAAAGCATACATAAAAAAAAAGTGTGTAAAATGCCAACAGCATTGGCTTATGTGCCAGCGACCACAACAGCTGATAGCTTGGCATTTGGCGTTTTTTTTTTTGGTATTTGGGAAATTTATTTGCATGCCAGCGAGACTGCGTCTTTTTGAAATTCCTAACTGTCTTCAAGGCATTTGGAAAATAGCACCACTTCTTCATAATCAAGTGTGTGTGTATGTGTGTGTGTGCATGGCGGCGTGTGTGTGTGTGTATGTACCCACCTGCAATTTTGCGTTCGCGCATTTTACGCCACAGCGCCTCCGCCTTACGTTTTGGCCAGTTTTCGAATTTCTGTGAAAAGCTGCGAAAGAATTTATACTCGCGTATCGTTATCGACATGCGACGCTGCATTTTGATAGGTTGCGCGCCCGCCGCACAGCGTAACTGCGGCGGCGGCGTTGATGGCGGTGACGACGACAGTTGTGTGGCTATAACGGCACAGCTGAACGAAAAATGCGCGTTGAAAAGAATTCCTTAGCTTGATTGCTTTCGTAAAATTAGTTTACATATATTTGAAGTTGTCTTTCAGATAGTTTATGACGATTTTTTATTTATTTATTTTTTTTTTTGCTAAACTCAAGCACTAACACCGATGACAATGCAAAGACTTTAACAAGCAGATTGCAAGCAAACTCATTTTAAATGTTTACGCTCTTGTTTTGGCGCGCTTCTCAATACCTGCTGTTCTCGCTTTTTGCCACTACGAAACTCAGGTGCAATTTCCACTTGGCCAGCTAAGCGGCAAACCAAACCAAACAAAATAAATATGTCTACGATTTTTTAAATTTTAAGGGAATCTTTTCATCCAAACTTTTACTGTTTACTGCCACGCTGCTTAGCAAGTCGCTTTGCATATTAGCGCCTAGAAATTCGCGTTCAAATTTGACTGCTTTCAATTATTTACCGCTACTACACTGCTGAATATTATTTACCACCGCCGCTTTGACGCGTCTATAATCAACGGAGCCTGTAATAGCACTAATGAACATGCGAGGTATTTAGTGAAATGGCGTACGAATGTGGCGCAACAGCGCGCGCTGACATGCCACTAACATCACCAAACAAAAAGGAGGTGGCAGGCGCAGTCTGTATGTGCCGAGGGGTTGGAGGCGCCAGGTGGTAGCATCAGCATCATGCTAATAGTCATAGTCAATTTGGGGGCTGGTGCGGCGGCGCTTTGGCTTTGAAATCGTTATTCGGATTCGCATTCGCATTCGGTTAGTTAACCATATGACTAACGAGCTGTCAGACTGTATGTCTGGCTGGCTGGCTGGCTGGCTGGCAGGGTGTGTGCTTGGTGTCAGTGTTCTATCTGTTGGTGCTGTTGGCTAGCACGAGCGGGCACAAAATTTTCGCGCCATGTATCATCGCAACCAGCTGGGTGGCGCAGAGACTACCTGCCTAACGGTTTATCTTGTCTGTGTAACAGCTAGCGTGAATGTAAACAATTCCGAATAGAGCGAGGTTGAGCACCCAGCCGAGTGCTTCTACAACTTTGCCGAGCTGCCGCACAGCCGAGCAAATTCATCATTGTTGCTACGATTGCTCATTGGCGCGCTCGGCTCTTGACAGACATTAAAAGCATTAAAAAGTGTGCCAAAAAGCAACAACAACAACAATGATGTTAATAACAACCACAGTAATACTAACACAACGCAGCCGACTAAACAAAAAGGAGAAAAAAATATATAACACTGCAACAGCGGAAGCGTAGAGAACGCACGGCAAAAAAGCTTAAACGATGTGCGCGCATAATCTTTTTTTATTTAATTTTGTTAAAAAAAATCATATAGGCCGGTAGGTGCATGGGGTGGGTGGGCGGTCGTCGAAAGGACAATAATTGCGTCGCATGCGCTAATGACGTCATCACGATGAGGTTGCCATTCGAACACTTGCTTTAAAGTATATACATACATACATACATATGTACATATCTATGACATGCTCGTGTGAATTTGTGCAAGTTTATATTTTTTGTTTATTGTTTGCACGTCCATGCGCATTGTCTTGACATTAATTAACAGCTTTGGGTATTCTTTTTTTTATTTTAGAGTTAAGTTGCGGCTCTATGGCTCAAGTTTTAATTTAAAAATTTTATGTATTCATGAACATAAATGTTTGTTGAAACCTGGTGGATAATCATATGCATCTACATATCTTTCTTGGTATGCCAGAAATAACTTTCAGGTTGACCTAGCATAAGATTAAGTAAATTGAGGTCACATGGCGTATGAGCAACGTAGGAGACGGATGAGTGAGTGAGTGTGTTCAGTGGATTTCGCAAAATAAGCAGATTATGACAATTCTCGCTGCACATGCAGTGAAATAGCTTAACATTTTTATGGATGCATGTAAATTCTCGGAAGATAAGTCGTAAAGAAATAGATATTTAAATGAATTAATGCTTGTGTCGTAAAAGGTTCGTGTGCTATGGCGTATGAGCAACTTTATTGAAAATTAAATTCTTCTGTGGTAATCATAATGAGCGGGTACCGAAGAAGGTAATATGATTAGCTGTAGCGAGATTTTTAACGACATGGACATCGTCTTCATGGCTTCAACATGGCATATGTATGGGCGATGATGCTCTATACAGTTTCCTTCTAGCAACAGCCGCTTCGAGAGAATTGTATCTGCGAATGCGAAGCAGTCAAATGCCGGCATACCTGACAAATTGTACAAGTGTTGACTATTCAGTTTTTTTAATCACAAGAATATGGATAATATCCTTCCACACAATAGATATTGACTGTCCTTGCTGTAAAGGATAGTTCAAAGGCCAACGGAGTAATAAAGTGAAATAACATCAACCTGCTCACCATCCTAACTAGTGCATCCCACCCACTGCATTTTCTAATGTGACAAATTTCTTATATGTTAAATGGGATTGTTTTGTTTTTACGTACAGAGGTATATACATACACTACCGGCCAAAAGTCTTTGCCCATTGAATTTTTCACATGTGCAACAATTTTTATTTTATTTTTTTTTGCGCTAGTTTTTTATAAAAATATGGTTGATACTACAACAAAAAACATAAAAATTCAATTTCAAAACTTTGTGTAAAATTCAGAAAAATTCCATAAAATTCCCTGCAAATTTTCAACTTTCTAATCAGACTTTTTTGAATTGGTTTGAGAATTAAGTTTAGTAGCCCATTAAATTGTGGTAGATATTTTAAAAATTCAAGTTCAACGTTTCCAAAAATTCGCGTTGATTTTTGAGATTGAAGGTGTTTCAAATTTTTTCCATACAAAGTATTTTCGAAAAAAATTTGTCTGAGGAAGAAGATGCGTGAAAAATTTGCCAAAAATCAATGGCGAATACTAGCTACTTCAAACTTGCATTTTATTCCATTAAAATTTGTTGGACTGCAAACTCAAAATGATTCTAAAAAATCTGAAAATTTAGCATGAAAATTTATTGAATTTTCCTGAGTTTTGCATAAAGGTTAGGAATTGTATTTTTACTTATTTTTCGTTGTAGTAATAACCATATTTTTAATAAAAAATTAGCGGATAAAATTACAATACAAATTTTTGCATCAGTTATGAAAATACTTTTGGTCGGCAGTGTATTTACAGATGTATGTATGTATTTATGAAATATGCGTATGCAGCAAATATTTTAAGCGAATGCTGTTTATTGTTTTAAGTCTTGCTGATACAAACAATGTGAGTAAATATTGAAAAATTCAACAAGCTGTAAAGAGCCAACAGGCTATTGGCCAGTTAATATTCGTAAGTATGTACATTAGCCTGTACCAGAAAAAAAAGTTCGCGGTACACCCTCGAATCGAAAGTATGTATTTTTGCAGGGCAATTTCGGGGGAAAAAATTATTTATTTTTTTGCCCGAACGGCGGGGTCGCATTTACTTTCGGATCCTAAATAATTCTTGTCTTGAGGATACACTTCTTCTTGTTGCAAATTTCATTTACCTTAAGTATCCCGTTCCAGTATTTACCCATAAGATCACAGTTCTTATCACTCTAACGTACCACCCAACCTTCAGTAAATTAAAGCTCACCAAAAATGATTAAAGTTTTGCGAGGAAGGTATTTGACCTAGCGAAAATACTTTAGACTGAGGGGAGTACGGCGATTTTTTTGTTTTGGTTTGCTTGTAAGGTGGTACGGCCTCATGTAAACACACAACATATTTATGTGGCTGTGTGCGAAGGATAATACATAGAATTAACGAGAATTTTCAGGCATCAAACTAAGATTGCCTTGTTGATGCAGACATAAAATGACGAAAATTTTGCTAGGATAGTAGTGCGAGCGCCAGAATGTGCATAGATGTAGTAGGATAATATGGGAATGAAGGATTTTTTTGTAGATATGCACATACATATGTACATATATGTATATCTTTAATTAAGG
This sequence comes from Rhagoletis pomonella, assembly GCF_013731165.1. Taxonomy (NCBI): domain Eukaryota; kingdom Metazoa; phylum Arthropoda; class Insecta; order Diptera; family Tephritidae; genus Rhagoletis; species Rhagoletis pomonella. Next base: position 29,751,488 of record NW_023458558.1, read on the forward strand.
CAGCATCTGGCAGGGGAGAGATTAACGGCATTGGCGAAGACCACGACGGCTACGTGAGCATTAAGTCTTGATGGATTGACAGCCATTTAGGAATTGCGTCTAAAATCTATTGAATCGAAATGTTCGTGTTTGTTGACGGAAATACCAACAAGTAAGGCATACTTGTACGAACTTAGGATAGGTAAAGGGATATGTCAAGCTAATTGATAACCTAAATTGATTTGATGTTTAATGCAACATATTTAATTACTTTTAATTGCTTGCAATGCAGGACGACATCAGTAAATGTACGAACGGTAATTGCTTGCTGGCTTATATGTATTCCAGCCTTAAATTCTTGCTTCAAAAATCGTTTTCATTTTCAAAAATATAGCTAGAGCTGTTTATTGTGCTTTTGTGAATAAGACAAATTTTGTATTTTTGTATTTTTGTATTTGTAAGTTTTCCCACATATTGGCCAGTATGAATAAAAACTAAGCAAATGCTTTTTTTTAAAACTACAGACCTTTTCTACGATTTTTTCAAATAAAGTTAGGGTTGCCAGATTTTTTATGCGCGAAATCAGTTAATCAGCTTAATTTTTATTCATGTATCTACATACACCATGCGACAATAACCCAAACAATTCCTAAACACCCTAAAGCAATCAAAATGCATACATATTTACGAAACTAGGGGCTAAACGTAGCAAAACTGCGCTTTTAGTTTTTTT
>NW_023458558.1:29752209-29793251 GCF_013731165.1 Rhagoletis pomonella
TTTTCAATACCTATTCATCCTTATGCACCAAAAACTTTGAATTTGTTCAATTCTACGGAATTTTGACTTAAATTTGGTTATGTTATTCTAAATTGCACTGAACTAAAAAAATTGAATTAATCATATCTTTGCAATTTCAAAGTCTTTTAAAAAATCATGCCGTCACAGGGTAAAACTAAAAGCGTAGTTTTACCATATTTGACAAACAGCTTCGTGAATATGTATATTCAATGTTTCGTGTGTTTTGACTTTTTTTTTAATTCTCTGCAACGTAATATCTTTGAAATTTTGTAGTTCCTACAAAAAAATTTACGTTTCGTGAGTATAATGATTTTTGTGGGTGCAAAATTAACTGTTGCACGGTGTTATTTGCCTTTTTCCAAGCTGCCAGTACCAGCAGGCAAATCCCACACGCAGCGTTCACTGTACGCACATCAATGCCAGACCTCCATGCTCTTTAATAGTAAACGCATAATAGAGTTGTTGGCCATCGCAGCGTTGGAGATTTTATTTAACTAACCACTCCCTTAACCAATTAACTAAGTAATCTATTTTTTTCATTTTATTTTTTACTTTGTATATCATACGTTGTACTAACCTGCTAAGTAGCGATCACTTTGCGACCGTGAATATCGCAGCGTCTAAAAATAGAGATAAAGAAATAAGTCATTACCAACATATTTATGTACATACATGTCTGTGCATAAGTTAGAGAGTGATGAACTATTTTAATTAACTTCATATGTATTTCCAACTCACCAACTTCTGGCCGGCAAAGTCATCGCGTCGCGTCTTTTCCTGCTTCAGCAGCAATGGCGCCGAGTTTGACTTGGTTGTTAGCTCTTGTATGCCCAGACTTTCATGCCCGCTATGCAGCGATGCACTACTCGGCGAAGGCAGCTCTGCAAAGTGCGTCGGCGATAGCAAAGACTGGAACGGTTCCTGACGCAATGCCAACGACAGCTGTCCACGTTCCCTGCCACGTCCGTGCAAATGTTGATGCAATTTACGCGTCAGCGGATGATGCTGCTGTGGATGTTGATGTTGCAGTGGTGAGTATTGATAGTAGACGGCCGGCAGTGAGGTGGTGTCCAACGAGTGGCTACGACATTTCTGTGCACGTCCGCCGCCGCCACCACCGCCGATTGCGCTGCCATAAGGCATCATAATTGGCGCTGTGGCGACGATGGCATTGAATTTGCGACGCAGCACCACACTGTTGCTGCCACCAAGCGTATCGTTCGCCGATGTGGAGCCGCTGCGACTGCCACCACCGCCGCCGCCGCCGCCGCCACCGCCACTACCGCTAGCGCTGCTCGCATCGCCATCATTGCACTCACATTCGTAGTATGGTCCCACTTCGAACTCATCGTGGCCCTCATCATATTCGTCTGCCAAATCGGCCACATCCACAACGCCGTCATCGGCAGCCTCCGCCGTTTCGAGCGCATCATTGCTGTCAACGTTATCGCTGTCATCTTGTCGTGCACGTTGATTTTGACGATGACGTTGACGTGCGGCGCGCAACAAATGCTGTTGCAACTGTTGCTGGTTTTGTAGTTGTACCTTGTGTTTTAGCTTGTCGGCTGCTGTAGTAGCAACCGTTGGTGGTCTCTGTAGTTGGCGTTGCTCGTCAATGTCATCGTGTGACTCATCGCCGCCATTGATGCCAATGTCTTCATCGCCACCGCCATGGGGCTCATCGCACAAGCTGAGCACCTCTAAGAGGTCTGGGTCATCTGAGGAAGCTACTGAGCTACTCTTCTGGAATTTCATTTTGCGTAGGGCATCCAAGCTGCTGACTGATTCGTTGTCGTTGTGCGGATTTTTCCAGTATGAATTATCCTTTGGCGGCGTTGCCGTTCCAATGCCACTTTCGTTGTTGTCATTGTCCAGGCCGGAGGAGTCCAGCGAAATACCCGACTTGCCTGAGCTGAGCGCGCCAGTGGCCTCCTCACATGCCGAAGATGAAGTAGAGCTGAAATTTAAGAGAAATTAGTTTTTCCATAAATGAAGTGACGAAAGAAAAACTCAATACATATTGGATACGCTCACAAAGTTAAGGATTTGTATGTCTCTTGATTAATATTTGATCTAGTTTTAAAAGAGCCCCCTAAATTCTAAAACTTAAACTCATTTCTTTCTATTTACTTACTTATTGTCTTCATCGACGGCGCCAACACTCCGCAATATTGACTCCTCAGATGTCCAAATTGTTGAGGTGGATCCTTTTTTGGTCACATCGCTGCCGTTTAACAACAAAGACGCCGCTGTGCTGCCACCGACGCCGCCGCCGCCGCCGTTGCTCTTTGATGCTGATGAGGTCAGCAGTGTGGATGGCAGCAGCACTGTGTTGCCTAGTTTTGTAGCAGCTATGGCCGGAGACGGTGTTGTCATTGTCGCATGATTAATGCGCTCCCGTTTTGGTATTGCCAGCATTGCCGCCAAGCCACTGCTACTGGTAATGTGACCACCGTTGTTGCCGCCTTTATCGGCGTTTGCCAGCAGCTGCTGCTCCTGCTGGTAGACCTGACTCTGACTTTGGTTTTGGCTTTCTCTCTGTGTCCACTGTGTAGCAGCTGCTGCAGTGCCAGCGCGCATTGTTTCCATATCGTTTTCCAATTGACGTTGTCGCCTGTTTTTAAGTGATTCCTCATCGGTTTCTTGGGCGGCGACACAACCATTTAATGTTGTCATTGCCATCGTTGGTCGGCGGCAGTCACTTGTCGTAGCCGCCATAGCTCCCGTTGCTGCTGCTGGTGTTGTCTCTTCAATTTTCAATACTGTCGCCGCTGTTGGCGAGCTTGTTTTTGCCGCGGCTGTTAGCGCACTTGTTGTCAGCGCATCGTTGCCGCATTGTAAATTTGTCAGATTATGATAATGTTGATGTTGCTCGGTTGTGGCATTAAATGTTGCTAAACTGTTGCGATTGCCTTTGCCGCCACTGTGTGCCGCCTGCGATTTTCCGACAAGTTCGTGCAACAGCTGTTGTTGTTGCTGCTGGTGTTGTTGGTGGTATGGTGTCGGTGCCGATAAAGTGCGCATATAGGCAACAGTTGGCTTGACAGCCGGGGTGCCATTGCCGTTGATGTTGCTGCTGTTGTTGTCGGCGCCTAAGCCACTATCGAGGCGTGCACAATCAAGGTTAAACGATTGCAATGGAATGGTTGCCTGTAAAAGGAAGAACGCATACAATAAAACGTACAGATGAAAAAAATATATAAAAAAAATAAAAAATTTTAACAGAAATTGCAGAATAAAAAAAGTCGCTTGCGGATCGCCTCGCCTCGAATGAAGACTTGAGGGCCAATCACTTTCAGTTAATAATGGATGGAAATCTTTAGCAATATCTAGTCGGACAAGGCCTTATGACACCGATAATATATAGCAATTTATATTTATGTAGGTAAGTGTGTGCGTAGCTGCAGTGGCGCGACATGAGTGGCTGGCTGCGCATGACTGGCTAAGTTGTCTGCTGGTTCTAAAAGGACCTTGAATTTTTTATAATAAATCGCAGTGCTGCGCCACCACTTTTGCCCTTTATTTTTTTGTTGGTGTTATTTTATTTACTTTTTTTTTTGCTGCTGCCATTCTTTACTATCGAAATGCGATTGTTTTCGACGTATTTATGCAAATTGAAAGTCGTTTTCGAAAAATCTCACGTCTGCCCTTTTGTATTGTTGGCAAAAACAGTAAGCGAGCTCTGCGCCGTGAATGGGCTTTAAAGATCTTTAAGCGCATTTGACAATTGGTTGGCAGTTTTGTGAGTTGTCATGTGGGTTTTAAGCGAAAAAAGTGAGTGAATTTTAGTATTTCATGCTGGTACACTTCGTTGCAAGAGTCATCATCGAAGTTCAAGGCCAAAAGAATACATAAATCATTTAAATTTAATGTAAGTTGCAGGGGGTTTGCGTGGCCAAGGATAGATTCAGGAGAACGATTTCAGAGATTCTGCTGTGAAGCTATCATCTTCGGAAATATGTTGTTCTGTGAAGTGTCTTCCAGACAATGGTAATACACAGTGCCAATTTTGGAAATTTTTTGAAAAAAATATACATATTAAAACTCCGATTTTCCCATGCGCCATACAAGCTTGTACTCCGGCTGGTCTGTGAACAAATTTACCAACTCACGGCTAAGGGATATTCAGTGGTTAGTTTGTGGCTAGTGCGACTGGAGAAGAAGAACGATGAACCCTAAGAACACCCCGAAGAAGTTTATGAGCGATGCCCTGCCAAAGAAGGCACGTTTTGCACGAGTGTTGGAAAGTATGGCGCTAATATTAATTCGTACGCCATAAAAGAGGGAAAGGGAGACCTCGCGCCGGCATCAAAAATGCTGGCAGGTAGGCCGGAATGTGGCTTGAAAATTCCATTAAAAAATCAGCAACCAAACGGTTACAATACTGGATTTGGTTATTGGTCAGTTGAGGAATGGGAGCCTCCACTCGAAAAAAACGAGGAGAGAATAGTACGGTTTAAAAAAACAACAACAAGATTCCAAAGCAGATGGTATATCGAGTATATTTTGTCTAATTTACAAGTACGAAAATCGTGTTGTTTGCACTGATCACGGCAGGATAAGCCTTCTCTCAATGGTTAGTGCGACGTAAAAACAAAATATCGATGAAAAAGAAAACAAGTCTCAAATGAGACCCCGCTCTTTTAATGACCACCACGGAAAAAGCATAAAGGACTCTCATTTGAGGAAATGTCCTTAAAGAAGAAGGTGCATGTTCCCGACTGATTCATGTCCTCTGGAGAACAAACGGTGACATCACCGCCATCCAAGAAACACAATGGACAGGGCAAGAAAAAAATTAGTGGGCCTTTGCGACGTCTATTGCAGCTGTTACGTAAAGGAGCGAATATTCGGTGTTTGATTTGTGGTGGGAGAGATACTTCGTAGACGAATACTGCCGTTCATCCCTGTGAGCGAGCGTATAGCTAAAATCCGCATCAAAGTGGGATTCTTCAGCAACTCGCTGATTTGCGCGCACGCTTTGACGGAAGGAAAGGACGAGGCGTCCAAGGTATTTTCTATAAGCCCTCGGAGCGTTCATATGAGCACTGCTCCGACACGATATCAAAACCGTGCTTGGCGATTTCAATCCTAGGGTAGGCAAGGAAGGGATCTTTAGCGCCACTGTCGGAAATCTCAGCCTCCACTATGAAATGACCGATAAAGGATTGCGGCTGATCGACTTCTCCGGGCCCGAAACACTTTAGTATGTAGTACTAGGTTCCAGCATAAAAATATCCAGGAAGCTACCTGGCTGTCTCTGTATGGAAAAACAAGAAACAAAATCGATCAAGTTTTTAGAGGTACGTACACTCCGACGGCCAAACATCGATTCGGAAAACTATCTTGTTGCAGCCAAGATGCGCACACGCCCAAAGTAGCAAAGCAAAAATGCAGCAAAAAAATGTGCGTCCGACAATGCAAGGAATGCTCAACGTCGAAAAGCTGCAATCAAAATAGACGGCCAGTTTATTCTCCACTTGACGCTCATTAGGTACCGACGCCGACAGGTACAGGCAATGTCAAGAAGCTGCAGAGTAAAAGATGCCGCCAACAGAGTCACGCTGAGTCGGGCGCAACTCATGCTAAGTGAGACCGATATAATAGGAATCTAAAGAGGTAAACGAGTGGTATTCGTCGTAATAAGAAGAAGGAGGCTGCAATATAGGATTGGGGAGAACTTTAAATGCTAGACGACAGAAAAAAGTCATGGAAATATAGTGACCAACGTCCAGAACGTACTTCAATTATGAAGGGAATACTTTTCCTACGAAGGTAGTGTAGAAGACAAAGCCGAGCACCCAGTCGATGATGATGGAATCCTTGCCCTACCGGCGGCGGGAGCTGACTGCCGGAATATGGTTCTTTTATCAAAGGAAGTTAAAAATTTCCGCCTACAACTTCCTTCCTCGAATGATGCTGTGATGCTGTGAATGATGTGTGACTTTCTATGAAGAAGTTAGATATTTAGCCGTTATTTTGGACAGGAAACTAACTTGGCAGTTCAATGTAAAGAGCATTGCAAGAAGGCTGTGACTGCCGTGTGCGTCTGTACAACAGCAGTGGGGGAAAATGATGCCTAAAGCCCGACATTGTGAACTGGGTGTACACTGCGATGGTGCGTCCCATTTTATTTTACGATACAACAGACTGACCTCCTACTATGATTCAGCAGCCATCTAATCCGATGGCTTCAAGTTAGATCTGAAGGCAGGTAGTGTACTTGCAACAACTCTCCCTTGCCTCAGTTTCCGTCTGCCAGACCTCTGTACCTGAACTTAGAGCAATTATTGAAGCTGAAAGATAGCTGATCGATTCGTTTATTAATTCCCCTATTCTCCTGCCAACTGCAGCTAGAAAATATTTTTATCGAACAGGAAAATACACGATGCATAAGAAGGCATATTTGGCGTGAGTTGGATAAACGCAGATCTCGTTCTCTCCTCCGCTTGGAACGTCCACGGCTCCGACATGTAATTGGAGTTTTCACTATTAGCCCATGAAATTTTGGGTTAACAAAGTGCAAGCTCCATATTTCTCTAAAATTCCGTGGGAGTAAATGCGTAGCACCGTGAACAAAAAAAAACTCAAAAATCAACGCTATTTTACAGCTACCTGAAACTTGCACTTTATTATACTAACATTTAATAAGCTATAAAACTTTATATCCGAAATTTTTCTAAAAATATTGTTAACTTATTTATAGCAGGCCGTTAAGATAGTGCATCCCATGGATGAGATTTTTTTTTATTTTTATAAAAATTTAAAATCGGATTTACACGTTATTTGTTTTAAAATATGCTAAATTTTTATGAAAAATGTATGAATATTAAACAAACGAGAGGAAAACTGTACATAAATACTGAGGATCAAAAGGGTGCGCTATTCGAATGATTGCACCCACACAGGCTGTTTTGCTGAAGATCCATTTGTAAGTGCTACAAAAGTTAAGTTTGTGTGGTGCTTGAAATTCTTGAGTATCTCTTACTAAATGAATAAATCGAAGACTATAAAAACCCAGCGAATATGTTTAGCTGAGCCTAGATAAATATTAAGCGATTTATCTTGTATAACTCGAACTGTTAATTTCGTTTAAAATTTATTTATTTCCATTTATTTTAGTTTTTTTTTTTTAAATAAAAAAGTGTCGCAAAACTTACGTATGCAATTTATTCAGCGCTCGAGTAATGCGAACGCTGCTGCTTCTGTAATGACCTGCTGTAATTGCGAATTCCCGTTCACCCAGCAGCACATTCGCGGTGCATTTCATTGCATATGCCGGGACAGAGGACAACAGTAACTACTACAAATGTACGAACATACATACGTATATGTATGTATACAATGCGATGAAGCGTTGCCGAACAGTCCAGTCCACTTCAGTGCCAACAAGTTGAGTTCACTGCGGTCCATCATTGCTGCAACACCATATTTGGGCAACAGTGCAACTGACAAGATGCGCAATTGTCATTGTGCCGTGTAGACATGATAAAAATCAAAAGTGTCTGCAACACAATGAAATGCGTACATGTGTGAGCACCAAAAAAAAACGAAAGAAAACGTACCGAAGACACAACCAAACACACAACAACACTTGCATATGTCAGCCGAATTGGCAATGCGCCGCCGCTGATATAATTTTTTGTTTTACCGATTCCACGCTATCTCGCTATCGCTATTACGGACATGATCGCCGTCGTCGCCAACAGATGCCACTAAGCCCACAGCAATTCATTCAACATAAAGCGGCAAGTGTGTGGCTGGCCTAATGTGACCAACTATTTCATAGCTCAAGGAAGTAGCTGTTAGGCTGGGTTAGGTTAACGCCGCGAGCAGATCACGACAGGTCATCAGCAGCGCAGTTTCGCGTGAGTCACTGTGACCCAGAATCTAAAACTAGAATTAACTAAGAAGTACTCGCACATCATCACACGCTTTAGCAATGAGTCTACCGCTTCTTTGATGGCTGCTATTACCACCTAAAAGACACTGCAGAATTCTGGAAGCCTGCAAATATTTTTACTGGAGAGTTTCGGACAAAAGACCCATCCACCAACACTGTCTCCAATTTTTAATCCGTCCGTTCTTCGAGCAACCCCGCCCTACCTAGTCTTCTCTTGAGGGAATATAGGTAGGGAAGGAGCTTCTGGGAGCCATTTTGGAGGAGTTTGTAATCTACGTGTTCAGCGCGAAGTCAAAGCCCTCTAGAACTTCCGAGTGTTACTAGCCGGTTTGCCTTAGCCTAATAGAAGTTTGTGATGCTACAATTCTGTCTTCGATATCCGCAGACGACGTGTTCAACGTTACGTTAAGCGCCAGTGTAGGTGTGGTTCCTAATGATCCATAGAGAGTTACCTTTCTTGCAATAAGCATGTTGATCAATCTCTCTAGCATTTTTAGTAAAAACGAAGACAGATTGATAGGCCCAAAAATGCCTAGCGGGAACATAACATGCCTTTTCCGGCCTTCGGGATGAACGCAACACTGACCACCCTCCAAGCATTGGGAATATACCCGGTCTTCACGCAGTTCGCATAAATGGAGAACCCTTTGCAGTTACGCAAGTATGATGCCATCAGTCTCCGGCGAATTTAATGGTTTAAACGAACTTATCGCCCAGGCCATGTGACAATCGTCCAGAAGATCGGAAAAGTACAGGGACTGAATTACAAAATATCGAAAAGAAGTGAATTCGACTGTATTTCGAAGTACGAAAAATATGTACTGTACTTCCTAAATAAGTACGGTTGGTCACATTAAACCCACCCCACAATTGTGTGTGTGTGTGTGTGTCACATGTTGCTTTGGCATGCAACACGCGGCAAGCGCTGCACGCAGCTGTCAGTTGCATTTGTAAAATTTCGCAATGTTGCAAAAGTAAAACACGCTGCTTGCTATCTCAGGGCACTTGCGTTTGCTGTTGCTGAATATTTGCTAGCTATTGAATTTTACCAATAAATCATTGAAATCAATTTCCGCTGTTGGGTTTTTTATTTGGTTGTCCCTTGCCGGCAGTTGAAGCTTAAATCGAATTCGATGCGTTGCCTGTTTTTGTTTTTTGTTGCACATTTCTTATGCAGAGAAAATTGTCAATTGCTTGCAATGTAAATGCAATTGACATAACGAACTTACAATGGCTAAAAGACGAGCGCAATATCTACATATGTATGTATTTATATATGTAGGTTTGTGCTGCATACGCACTACATTGTTGCCAGAAGTCGCCAGCAACATTACTGCTATGGCCCTAAGGTCGCAAGGAACACCAACACACACACACCTAACAATGCAGGCTTTTGCATGTTGCTGCTGTTGCTGCTGTGACGTATGTATGTATGTTTGTGTGCATGTATGCTGCTGGGCCTTATTGCATCCTTTGTTGTGTGAATCATTGTGTCCTTCACATTGGCTTCGCCTTGATCGCTCTGCTTCAAGCCAAGCTGTTTCAATTCACTTCATTTATTCCATTTATTTATTTTTCCTGTTTTGTTAAGCTCGCCAGATAACATCTTCGCTGCCGCCGCATCTAAAGTAGTTGATACATGAATCTCATCACGTAGCAGCCAACAACATATGCGTGAATTTTTCATTACAATCCCTTCAAGCAGTTGCACTCTGTTGCACGCGGCGGTTAAGCTGCTGTGCTGCTACTATGTACCTGCATATATGTATGTAAGTAATGCTTTACTATGCGAATAAATCAGTAACAATGCTTGCAAGCTATTATTTATATCCACATGTACATTAGACCATGTCAGAAAAATAAGTTCGCAGAATTTGCAATGGAATTTCGAAACAATTTATTTTTTATTTTTTGGTCGAACGTGGGATTCACCTTTTAAAATTTTTCGTCGTTTCTTCAGCATTTAAACTGGGTTCTTTTTAGTGTGATATACCGGAGAGTCAATTGATTTTGATCCAAAGTTAATTCGCCTTCTAGTATTTATCCATCAGATCACAGTTCTTATCACTTTAAGGTACCCACCCAATGTCAATAAATTAAAGGCCATTGAAAATCTATGAACTTTTGCTAGAGATGTATTTCGACCAAACAATTTTTCCCCCGAAATTCCCTGGCAAATAAACTTTTTTGTTTGTAAGGTGGCACGATCTAATGTACATATACGTACATGTATGCAGGTATGTAAATAGTATGTGCAAATAGTTTGCTGTCTGTTTGCTTTACTTTCGTCCCATTGTTGGTTGTATTTCGTATTGTACTTTTCATTAGGCGAAAATTGTTGGCCACACTCTTCTCAGGCTGTCAATGCTTAATTGCAACAAATGTCGCCGAGGAGTCGTGGCCGTGAATGTTGCCACGAATTTTTTTATACAACTACAAATTTAATGAGCTAACATATTTTTGTGGTAGTAACCAATTTAAATTCGAATTATTTAAATGAAAAGTAGAGCTGATCAAAGGCCAAGGTTTACTAATTAAAAAAAGTGTTAAAAATAAGAATTAAAATTGAGAACTACAACAAAGGCAACAAAATCTTGAACTTAGAATTCAGTATTTGCATTTATACATATAAATTCTTTAACTTTAACCCTTGGCTGTACGAGAATGACTCTTGAAATTTATTTCAGAAGTTTTTTAACTGTAGTTAACCAGCATATTTTCTGGGGGACACAACCAGTGTTACCAGGCGAGTTTAGCATTGAATTTTACGCTCTAGCCCTTTTACCTCTAGGTTTAGCTTAATGGTCTTATTCGGGCCTTTCTTTAGTTAAAATGTTGGTAATGAAATTCAGTTTAGAACTTATAAAATTAGTAATGGTCATACTAAAATTTCTTGATATTTCAAATACTACCGTTTAACGAGACAAGAACGCCAACCTTCCTATGCATTTTCAAAAAATCTCGTGAGAAAATTTTGGTAATTGGCCCTTTTTAGATACATATTTATCGACGAATGAAAATGCATAACCACATACTTAAATACTCTTGCCTAAAAACAACAACTTAACTGTTAATTGCTTTTACTATGACAATAAAAAACAATTTAAGTCTATAAAATAAATAATTAAATGCATTTATTATAAAAATTCCAATGCAAGTTAAATTGAATAATGCGACAGTGAAAGGTAAAAAAAATAATAATTAACAATCATCGATTAAAAGACTATAAAAAATAAAAACGCATCTTCTATAAGTGGTTAGGTTATGTTGATGTGGCAGTGAGTTCAAATGGTCAACTCACTTGAAACACGAAAGCTTGTGTGGCAGAATCTGGAAAAAAATGTGGTAGATTAAAAAAAAAAAATGTGGTAGATCTCAGGTTTTGCATCAAACTTTGTGCAAAAATTAAAAAAATTCTGCAAGGTTTCACCTAAATTGCAAACTTCTTAATTGTACTCTAAAAAAATAATTTTAGTATAACAAAGTGCAAGATTGAAGTTGCAAAAATTGCGTTGAGTTTTGCCAATTTTTTTCCTTGGCAGTGTAAAGCAGTTCCTGTCATATCAAGAGATATTTCTGGAACATACATTTTTTTGCAACCTTGCAGAGTGCTGCCAGCTTCTCTTTAAATCACATTACGATGTAGCGAACAAATGTGGCACGTTACAGAAACCGCTTCTTGGGATTTGCCGATTTTAACAATTCTCAAGTAAATGTAAACAACGCCTCAGAAACTTTAGAAGCACAGAAATTTGCTAATACTCGCCGTTTTTTAACATTTTCGCTAGTAATTCTTTTTATAAATCATATATTTCGCAATTTAATATAATGAAACCACATTTCCTGTTGAAAAATTTATTATTGAGAAACTTTACTATTTTGCAGTTTATTTTATCCTCCCATTCGGTTTGGTTTACTTTTACTTGAGAAATTTCATCACCGCCGTGAATGCGGAATCTTGTATTATATCATTCTTGGAACCATATAGTGTTTAGTGTTGAACAATTTTTGCTCTTAAAATTAAGCAAATTATGTCGAGCAAAAATAAAACTAGGTACTCAAAAAAGCGAATATGTGGTAGGTTACAAGCCTTGTGTGGTGAGAGGCTCATCAGTTCTTTCGTTGTGTTTTTCTTTTCGATTTGCGACCATAGTAGCCTAATTGTTATACAAATGTTCTCATCTTGCCATGACCTATTGACCTTTTTAATAATGTCATTAACTTGAAGGTTGCCATTGGTATCACAGTTTTGCCTCTGATTACATACAGTGGAAGATTGGTAACTTTTCTGGCTAGCTCATCGACCCTGAAATGTCCTTCAATTGAAGACGGTGCGAATATTGTTTAAAGCTGTCTGGTATTCCTGTGCAACCTTTGATCTTAGGATAGCCGTATTCATTAACTTGATGGCCGCCTGGTTATCTGAGAAGATATTTATCGTAGCCTTTGTTACATGTGTACTAAGGCACACAGCCCCCTCCCTTATCGCTCGAACTTCTGTCCGATAAACTCTGAGGTGGTCCGGTATTCGGACGGATTATTCTAATCCTAGTTGTTTAGAGAAAGCTCCATAGGCGACCCGATTATCTAGCTTGGATCCATGTGTGCAGAAACTCCTCAGTTCCGTCTCCTCGATGGTCCTGGTGTTTGTCACTCTCTTCTTGACAGAATGTTCGTCCTTTTGAGTTGCTGGCCACCGTACAAATATTTCATATAATAGTATGGGGCAAGCCAATGTCCAATACGAGGTCTTAAGCCCCATTTGATTCCGACCGCTTCTTTGCATTGTATAATCCTGATTCACTCTTTTATCAATTTAAGGTTCCCACGTAATCTTTCAATCTAATTCTATCTATCCTAGCTCTTTTTCATAGGCTTCTCCACATCCTTGAAAATTGTCATAGAGGCTGTAGCCTATGTTTTCTTGGAAAGAGAGTTACTTCGGTTTTGCCGGGGTTTATTCCGAGTCTCCTCGAGTTCTCTCGGTCCATTTTCTAAGCGTGGCTATGGTAGAAAGTATGTAGAATATCTATAAGAGCAATTGTCCCCATCTCTAGGGCTAGCAGCAGGGACTTCATTGCCAAAGTCCTGCCTCTGAGGGGTACCTCTGCTGACCTGTCGTTTATTGCGGTGTTGCCTAACTTAGCGGTCACGGTGAGTATAAATTCAATTAGAGCAGCAACGTTCGAGTCCACACCGAACTCTTCTAAGGCACCCGTTATGGCGCACGCATAAATGTAGTTGAAGACGTCTTCTATGTCGACAAAAGCAATCAAGCTATACTCCTTATCCGAAAGTGGTATTTGATAGGTGTAATGTTAAATAAATACTTTTAAATTAAATTATCGAATTGACCTTGAAAACTTTAAAAAGTATTTGCACTCCGAGCAAAGCTCGGTCAACCTCGTACATATATGAGAAAATCTCACAAGTTGGTTTTTTTAGTGTCAATCCAATCTTTCTCGCCAAAAAAAAAGCTGAAGAATTCTTCTAGCATTTATTTCAATAAATGGACTTCCAGAAATAAGTACAATAAAAGATATATCAATTATTTCAACAATTTTAGCTTTAAAACGTTTATTTCGGCGAGTACCGAAATTATTAATTTTTTCATTGTCACTCGAAAAGATAATATTTTTTTTCTTAATAACTTTGTTCATGTTAAAGGCAATGAAAGCTGGCATCATATACAACATACCTGTTAAATTTCAAGAGTGTGCCACCAATTAAATAAAAAAAAAGGCAGCATGCAGAGTGTCTGTCGCAACTATTCTGTAATTTTTAATATGTAACGATTTTGTATTTTAAAAATTAAAGTTACTTCAACATTTTAACATTAAAAGGTGAAAATGTTCTTCTTGCCAAAACGAACCAATCTAGAGTAATGAAACTAGTGTGCCACCAAATAAAAAAAAAATTACGTTTATTATAAGGTTACGATGATTTGCGAAACAATAATTCCAATTTTATAATTTTTATTTGCACACTCGAAACTCATTCTAGAACTGTTATATACATGAAGAAATTTATATATATACATTCGTCAGGAATACTGTAGAAAAATATTCCATACCAATATTTAATTAATTTTGAATAATACGACTTTTAAGTTAAGGCGTGCGAGTAAACGTTTTAGCTGACTGTGTATGGTGCTACGGAGCGTATGCGTTACACGCTACAACCACGGGTATATGAGAATAAGATGTTATTTTTACGCTTTTTAGTATATATTTTTTAAGTTTTCATCTAAATACAATTTCGCGATTGGCTCTTGTTCTTCATGCAAAACTTAAGATAATGCATCGTCTAAGATAACTGTGCCAGCATTTTCGAACAAAAACATGTTCTTTTCGAAAAACGTAACAACTCGTGAGATAACTAGTACTAGTTCTGTTCAAAGAGGCTATGGACTAGCACTAGTTGGTTGAATTTACAGCAAGACTACGTTAATTTTTATTTTTTATTTTTTTTAACATCAATTTTTATACATACATACAGTACATACATACTAACTATAAGTACGTACATATGTATGCGTAATGTGGCATGTGCACAACAACCGTTGTATGACATTAATGAACATGTTGTGGGTCAGTTAAAAGGTCGTAAACGACATTTGTGTGGCAACAATGCGCTGGTAGTACAAGAAATAAAAACGTAACAAATATCACAAAATTTGATCACTCTTAATGACAATAGTTAAAAGTGATTTTATGAAAGAGCCGGCGGCGGCAGCGCAGAGGACAAGAGGGAAAGAGAGAAAATATCACAAAAATTGAATGCCACCAATCAATGTATGGCAGTGTGGAGAATAAACGTTGCCGATGAATTTATAGTATGGCTTGTATGCTCGATGCTTTTGTATGAATATGGGACAGTTAATTTTATGGAATTTTTATAATTTTTTTTTTATTAAAAGCTGCAATCATTGAACCATTTGCATGTTCATTATCGATTAACAACAGTTGATTGACCCAAATTGACTGTAGAGGCATGTATCTACATACGTACATTGCATACATGCCAATCACACGATAAGAATGACTTCATTTTTACATAAAAGGAAAAGAAAAACGTAAAACGAAAAACAAATAAAACACAATCATCTGTCCGCATTTTCCCATGGGAAGCCACCGAATAGGTGTAATAACACTATTAGCACCACCCAATCGCCATTTAAACGGGGATATGCAAATAAAGCTGACAACCATAAATAAATCAGTGCATTGGATAAACAAAAGTGAACAGGGCAAACAAATCAACGGTTTTATTTGCCACACAGGTACGTATGTATGTACGTATGTACGTGCAGAGCGGCGCATTTAGTTGGGCAAGAAGCGGCTGCTTCCATTACAAGCATATGCGCGAGTACATAAGCAAATCGTTTTGACCCGGCGAAAACTCCATAAATGATAAGTTGCAAGTGGAGAATATCAAGAGAAAGAAGACAAAAAAAAATAAGAAGCAGCATGCTAACTACCAACAACACTACTCTACATGTCTACAAAAACAAAAACAGCAGCAGATATGCGCTACATACACATGCGATACAAACGCAACCCCAGCCAAGTCTTAGCTCAGCTCACGCATGCGCAATGATAATACACGTAATTATCAAATCAAAACACTTAAACTGCTGGCAAGCCTACCGTTTAACGCTACGTTTGCCCTCAAGTGAGTGTTGCGAATGTGGCAGCGCGACTGCAGAAGTTGCCGCCAGCAGATACGGCCTGTTAGCCCACTTTATTGCGGCTTTATGGTTGGCAGGCATTGTGCGAGGTAACTTCATAAGAGCCAGAAAACAACAACAAATAGACAACAAAGGTAACAACAGCACAAATGTGGCGGCAAGAAAGAAATGAAAGAGAAACTGCAGAGATGATAAGAAGAACCGATGCGTCGCGGTGGTTGCCTTGGCTGCTGCCCAGACATTGATCGGCAATTCATCATTCAACGGGTCGAACGAAATGTTCAAAGGCAGGCAGAAAAACGCGCAGAGCAGGGCATGGCCGTAGAAGTGCTCAACAATAAAAGGGCAGGCACAGCGGACAGCGCTGGCTGGAGCTGGAGCTGAAGCTGTAGCTGGGGCTTCTGGCGCGGTCGGCGATATTGAGCGGATGCGTGGAACGACTTTCGTATGTAAGAACAAAATATATGTATACAAAAATTTAATTTTACGAAAAAAGTTAGCAAGCATGACGAGCGTAGTTACGGCGAAAGATAAAGTTTCCAAAAAATCAAAACACGTTCTTGACGACGGCCGACGGCAAATTGGAGCAGTCGCGTTCTTGGTGGCCTACGTTCCTTTGATTCTTTTTATACCCGAGCGCACTTGTGCACAGGGTATTATAACTTTGTTCACATAATGGTTGTTTGTAACAGGCAAAACGAATCGAGATAAATATAGACAAATGTATACATAAATGATCAGAATGAAAAAAGAAATCGATTAAGCGGTGACTGTCTGTCCGTCCGTCCGTCCGTCCGTCCGTCCGTCCGTCCGTCCGTCCGTCCGTCTGTCCGTCTGTGCACACGATAACTCGAGTAAAAATTGAGATATCTTAACGAAACTTGGTACGTGAACTTCTTTTGGGCGTAGGACGGATGGTATTGAAAATGGGCGAAATCGGACAATAACCACGCCTACCTCCCATATAACGGTAATTTTCAGAAATACGAAAACTGCGATATTTTAGTAACTACTGAAGATTATTCACTCAAAATTGATATTTACAATGAGTTTTAGACGAAAAATAAGAATATTTTAAAATTTTGGCAAATGGGCGTAGCTACGCCCACTTATGGTTACATGTGTATATCTTGGTAACCGCTGGACAAATTTCTTCCAAACTTGGCACAGTGGTTGGTCCTGGTACAGTATACCAAATGGCCGAAACTTTTTAAAATCGGACAATAACCACGCCCACATAACGGTAATTTCATATAACGGTAATTTCGAGAAATACAAAATCTTCGATAAATCAGTAAATATCAAAGCTAATTTATTCAAAATTGATGGTTGCAACAATTCTTTACCAAGAAATACGTTTATGATAAAATTTTCGAAAATTGGCGTGGCACCGCCCACTTGTGATTACATATATGTATCTCGCTAACCGTTCTACCAATTTGTACCAAACTCGGTATGATTATTGTGCTTGCCACATAAAAGCAAACCGTTGAAAATTGTTGAAATCGGTCTTAAATTACGGCCGCTTTTCATATAACAATAAATTTCAGAAATGCTTGAAATTTCAATATGTCGAAATTTAAGGACGCTAATTTACTTAAAATGTATACACCCCGGCTTATCATGTAGCGGTAGCTTTCGGCAAGGTGGAAAACATATCTTTAATACTTGCGCCGGGTATTTAATGTTCGGCTCCGCCCGAACTTAGACTTTCTTACTTGTTTGTTTTTATTTTTTAATTTTTATATATGTTCTTGTTGATTGTTGCGCCTCATTGAGGCATGCGCGCGCGCACACACCAAAATGCGCATCCTTTTTATTTGTAGGTTATGCGCATCGTTTGGCATTTATACTCTCTAATTTTTTATTTTGTTTTTTATAAAATTGCAGATTATTCTGCACATTTGGCCCACAGCGTACTCGTATTTGCGTGACAGCTGCTTGTTTTGCTTGGCATCAAGTGACTTGCTTAAATATTTTTTATTTTTTTTTGATTCCGTAAGTTGCTTGCTCTGTACTAAATGAAGATTTTTTTTTGCTCCCGTTTTATTTATACATTCTTTATACTTGATCGAAATTACTGACCTAATTTTGGGCCAACGGTTTCGTTTTCCTTCTGGAAGAATGTTCGTGTCGTTTGCGTTATTATATATACATGTA
This sequence comes from Rhagoletis pomonella, assembly GCF_013731165.1. Taxonomy (NCBI): domain Eukaryota; kingdom Metazoa; phylum Arthropoda; class Insecta; order Diptera; family Tephritidae; genus Rhagoletis; species Rhagoletis pomonella. The sequence goes on from NW_023458558.1 coordinate 29,769,984, forward strand.
TGTACATTCATATACTCATACATAGATATGTGTACAAACATACATACATACTATTTATATCTCTTATCGTTCATGCCACTAATGCGCTTGCATTTTGAGCAAAGCGGTCAAATGAAGTCGGTTGACGCCTCGTTCGGTAAATGCTTAGCCAGAGTATCTAAGTTGACGCCGACACAGATTTTCCATTATTCTCTAGCTTTAGTGAAATCTCAATAAAATTTCTGCCTAGTAGTTTCACTTCAATCGCAGAAGTTAAGTTCTGTAGTTTGATTTATGCAATATAGCTCTTCTCTACATTGATATTTTAATGCAGCTAAGCTGACGCACTGAGAGAAAACGTCGAATTTCTAAGCATTCCGATCGGAAAATTAAAAGGGAGGTGGGTCCTCATCAGAGCAACAGAAGCCAAATCAGAAATTTTTTAGAATATTTGTCTGTCTGCCTGTCTGTATGTATGTACGCGCATCACTCGAACACTAATGCATGGAGTTGAATGCAGTTTTAACGATGTATTGCTAGAGAGAGTTGTTCAAACATAAAATTTAAATGTTTAATTTGCGATTCACCGGAATTTTCGAAGCTAACCAGAGTTCTTAATCTTAACCTTGGCTTTTAATGAACGCAGTGAAAAAATCTTGTTTGTGAAAAAAATACTAAGCAAAGAGCGCCTTTATTTGGGCTGTTGAGCTTTAGAGAGTTGGTGTACAGCGCCTGTTCGGGTTGGCAGAGCTTTTTTAAGCGTTCCATACATTTTCCGCCCAATTCTGTGTTTTCTTGATAAATTTTTTGTAAAGAAGTTTTATCAAGATTTTTATGAAGTAACAGCTCCCTTCGCATTCTGTGTCAACATTTATAAAACAAAAAGCTCTACGATTTCCACATGAGGGGAACTGATTTGCACATGAGTTTAACTGATTTCATTGTCACATGTGAACAATATGAATTTAAAATTTTTACGTTTCACATGAAATTTCAATTTGTTAATAGCATTTTTAATCTTGATAATTTGTTAAGAAAAGATCTTTTGATTTCTGTGCTAGAATACCAATTCTTGATAAATAATAAAAAAATGACTAATTATAAAGATTTGCAATTTATCAAGTGCACAGAATCGGGCTGTTTGTTTAGAAGTTCCTATTTATATAAATACGTGGAAATCAACGCGATAAAAGCTCTCTATGCCCACTTCTGATTTAGAGTAAAAATAAGAGTAAGCCAGTGCTTTATATCAAGAATGGGAAGAGAGTATCCATTTAAAGCTTATAGAAAGCTTTAATAAGCTTATTCCGTGGAATATATTTACAGGGAAATTCTGGCTAAGATTGTAAAAAGTCATTCGTAGGTCAAGTGAAAGACAGATGCCAAGATAGTTCGAAAGACTTTTATTCTTCTAGCACAAACGTCTTTAAACAAGCTCTCTCATTCACCACTCGTGATGAAAAGCAATTTTGTGTATTATCATTTAGCTCACGTAGTCGTGCCTTTCGAGAGATCCGAGTTCGAGTCCTCGGGCAGCGGATTTTTTTCGGTTTCTTTAATTAAAATTTTTTCCTCTTTTAATTGAATTGTCTTTTAACAACATTAAATTTTTATTATTTTACGTATTCTTTCTTTCTTAATTTACTTTTCAGTTATTGTGTTAAAAAACATATTTTTTTGATGTTATTTAATTTTAAACACTTATTTTGCTTTTTTTTTGTTAAAATTATTTTTAATTTTAAGATTTTGTTTAAGAAATCAAAAATATTTTGTTTTAATTTTATTTAACTTTTAAGTACCTACTATTTTCTTTTTTAATATATTTTTTCATTTTCTACTTTAATTTTTAGATTTTATTGCTTTAAAAAGTGCAAAAAAAGAAATTATTTCATTTAGTTTTAAATATTTATTTATTTTTTATTATGTTTTTTTTTTTATTTTTACTTCTAATATAATTTTCTTTTATTTATTAGTTTTTATTGTTTTAAAAGGAAAAATATATTATTTTTTTAATTGAATTGAGTTAAAAAAACATTGCCAAAAGGCGAACAGCATAACACTACGACCTCCTTGTTAGCCATTCCCACGACAGCCGGTTCTACGTACCGGAATGACTCGGGTTTTACCCGACCAAGGGCTGTTGTTTCGGCGATCTAACCCCGTTTAGCGAAGTATCTCAGAAGTTGTTCGTCCATAGGGCTACATTCACTACGTATTATTCAACTCAGGGCTGGCATCGAGTCAAACCCAGGGCCAGAAATCTACACCTGCTGTGTATGCCGGAGATGACTACACCACAACTCCACCTCTGTCAAGTGTAATGCCTGCGAGGGGTGGAGTCACCTTAGAGTCTGCTCAGGACTACGGACACATCGACAGTGGACCACGTCGTACGTGGCTCCCTGTTGCTCAAACAGAGCAGACTCCACGACCAACCTAAGTCCACCCGAGCAGCCTCACACAGTCACCACAACACAACAACATAATAACACCACAGACCATACCACAGCCACGACAGACCGCACCACCACCCACACGCCGCCGCCAACAACTCCTGGTTCCCCCTACAAACTGCACGGTATGTCAGACCAGGATATTCCGTAATGTGACATCAGTCAAGTGCAACACCTGCCTTGGCTAGTGCCAGTTTAGGGCATGCTCAGGTCTACGTACCACGCGAGATTGGACTGGGAACTTCGAGGGCCCGTGTTGCGCTGCTCGGTCGCGGCGCGACCCCAGAGAGAGTCTCGATTGTCTCTTATGCCGACGATTGCTCGATCATGGCGACTGGGAATGGAATTGATGACCTGTGTTCGAAAGTAAACGGGTATCTCCCCGAACTTTCTCGCTTCTTCACTGCAAAGTGTCTAGCCCTCTCCCCTACGAAATCCTCTGCGACCCTGTTCACAACCTGGACGAAGGAGGTCAGGCAACCGCTGGGAATTCACGTCGATGACACACCAATTCCGACGGTGAATAACCTCAAAATACTCGGAGTAACATTCGACAGCCTGCTCTCCTTCTCTGCGCACGCAACCGCTATTGTCAATAAAGTACAGAGCCGCAACAAGGTCCTCAAGTCGCTAGCCGGCAGTAGTTGAGGCAAAGACAAAGAAACGTCAACATACAAGGCAATAGGCCGGCCGGTTTTGAACTACGCAGCGCCAGTGTGGTCGCCGGGGACTAGTAGGACGCAGTGGACGAAGCTACAGACTGCACAGAACACCGCACTCAGGACAGCGACAGGATGCCTCCTGATGTCGCCTGAACACCATCTTCACGGCGAGGAGCACAACATCATGCTCTGCAAGCAGTTCCTGGTCGGGAGCCACAGAAGTGGCCACCCAAACAGACAGCTGCTTGCAGAGGAGCCCTCGCCTAGGCACGTCAGGAGGCATCTATACGAACTGACGGACGAAGTCCAGAGGTTCATCAAGCAACCTCTGGACCCGACAGCTTACCGACTGGCCCTGAACGGCATTCACAGGGAGTAAGTCTCGAGCTATGTAGACAATAGACCTGTGAATGCCGTTCTAGGCATACCGCCCCCGGACACAGACGAGACGGAGCTTCATCTACCTCGGGAGACGCGAACAACACTAGCACAACTTCGCCCCGGCTACTGCAGCAGGTTAAACTCCTACCTGAGTAGATTGAATGAGGATATGCCAAATGAGTGTCCGGCATGCGGAGAGACCCCACATGACTCGAAACATCTCTTCGCATGCCCGGAAAACCCGACAACGGCCTTGTCCCTGTGGACCAACCGCGCAGAAGCTGCACGCTTCCTAGGGCTGCCGTTAGTGTAACTTGACGACAACGACTGAGATACCAACCGACCTGGGCGGGGTTATTGTAGCCGCTACAACAACAACAACCTCCTTGTTAGCAGATCTTTCAATTAGTATTTCGAAATACAATATCGAACTTTCAAGATAGTTGCCCTGTTAGTCCTTCCTAATTTTGTTTCATTTCGTGATTTGCAAAGAAAGGCCTGTACATATATGTACATACACGTAACTTAATTTTAAACCTTTACTTTCAGAAGCATGTTTCCAAGTTCGTATCATATCAATCATTTAGGTTTTTGGACGCGGCGTATATGGCAAAAAATTTGCAAATGAATAGTATCGAATATTATAGAGACTACTGCTGAAGAAACTCATTTCTTTTTATTATTAAACCTACAGCGTCTTAATAGAATTACAAAAACTACCCGTATTAATGTTAATAAAATGCAACCTAAATATGCTTTATTACCCAATTTAAGTGAAATTCCTAAAGGCAATGCCACTGATTGCGGCAAAGCAAAAAAAAGTTCAGACATTCTCTCATCAACTGTCAACAGTCAATCAATAAAAGTAATGAATGTGACCGATTTTTATGATCACTTCCGAATTAAGCTGACAACCCTATGAAGTGATTACACAATCCCAATAGAGAACGGGAGCAATTGGATGATTAGGTACTACTGGGAATAGCTACAACGATGTACATAGAAATTGAATGTCACATTGCTGGCAAAGTAATCAAAAGTCTTGTAATTGAAAATTCAAAATTTTGACTGCTGCATTTGACAGTTCCAAAAGAGGCAAACGTTCACTTACATATTTATGTACATAAATTATTTACAAGAATTTCCATATGTATGTAATTTTCATCACCGCCACTTCATCAACACCAGCGCAGCGCCGGCAGGGAGTTAAGTGCATTGGCCTGGAATGACACGACTGCAATTGGGGGAATGAAGAATATCGCTGCTACTACCCCTGCTGTCGCACTAGTTGCTGCTGCATCTGCTTAATGCTTGTAAGTGTTATTTTTATTGTGAACTTAATTTGAGTGCATCGGCAATGGACGGATAGTAGTGCTACATAGCAGCCGGCAGAACTTATGTATAAAGACTACAGCCGGCATATCTGCTGCTTAGACGATTTAAAGTGGAATTTTTATGCGTTGCAGTTCAAAGTTTAACATTTTCGAGTTGTTAAAAATGAGAATTTTTATCGAATTTTCTTTTGGCTTTACATTTGGGTGGGGGAAAACTTGCCGATAAAGGAAAATACACAGCTGCGCGCCCAATTACATGTACATATGTATGTATGTATGTATGTATGTTTGCATATTTGTGTTGACATGTGGCGACGCCAAGCGCGTAAGACTGCACCGCTGTTCATCAATTTTCCGGACAAGGCTTTTTGACTTTGTTTACACATTTCAGTAGCTTAGGCATAATTCCCGCATTGTTGTAATTTTCTTGTGTACCGTAGTCCCAAAGACACACATTTATTTATAAATGGATAAATTAATATCACCCGATAGTGCCACGCCATAAGCATTACATACATACATACCCTGTGGGGAAAATCTCTAGTTCTGAACTGGTGCGCTTCTAGTACATTTAGACCCAGTACTGGTTCGCGATAAATCTCTTTTGCATGCAAGCAACTGGCGAATTTAACATGGCGATGTCCTAGGAAGTGTCAATTGCCCCCCGGCTGCATCCCTTTTTCGATAGTTCCGAACTAGTCCTAAATTCTATAGTTCCGAACCAGTTCTAAACTCGACATACGAAAGAAAAAAGTATCATGATTTTTCAATCATTTTGTGTCTTCCGTGTGTGCGAATTTAAGTTATTTTGGAAGAAATGTGTTTCAATTTGAAATTAAATTTGTTTGAATGATTGTAAGAAATGTACGTTTACACACCTTTAGCTGTAGTTGAGTTTGCAGAGGTGCTCGCTGTTATTTCTTAGATTCCAGACTGTCCCAAGATGTTGAAATGTTAACACAAATTTTAGTTTTGTATTAGCAAGCTATGAAAAAGCATCTGCGAAGCACAGAATAGAAGCGTGTTTGAACGAAAAAGCCGCCGAACACATATCTATGTAAAGTAAACAAGCGATAATTCCGAACTATTTCTAAATTCCTCACTTTAGATATAGATTTCTAGTGAAAAAAACTGAAAAAAATTAGTACCACTTTTCGCCGATTTTGGACTGGTGGGGATCTAGTTCCTATCGGACCAGTTCGTTTTTGGCGATGAAGACCTAGTACGGAACTAGAAATTTGATTCACTAGTCCGCGGTTTCCCTACAGGGTATGTACGTACATACATGTGGTTGTACATATATGTAAATAAGTGACTTACAGATGGGGCCACCGGCTGCCTAAGCGCATTGACTTGTGGGCAAACTGTGGGCGCACCAACGATATGTTTATAGCGCTTTTGTGGCATGCAACATTTGTGCTATCAATATGTGTTCTTCCTTCATTTTCCAAGCCCGATAGTTTGCTGGCAGTATTTATTTATTATTATTATTTTTTTAATATCACATTGTCATTTGAATTCAGCTTGGGAGCGATCAGTGTACGTTTGTATGGCTGCTTATGCCCGCAAATGCGCATTTGTTGTCTACATCGCTGTTGCTGACTTGCAACACTTGACCTTTTGACAAATACAAATACTTTTTGTCTTTGTTTTTTTAGCATATTGTCTCATTTAATTGCGTCTTTTATGTGTCAAAGATAATAATTAATGTTGGCGCGTTTATTTTAAAAGGAAGCATGTATGTTTTGGTGCATGTGTAATTTTTAATAAAAAATGGTGCTCATGTATTATAATAGAACATTTGTATGTGCAATTAAGACAACGTCTATTTAAAGATTGGCTTCGTGGTAACATGGAAAAAAACGAGCATCTTTAACGGAAATACTTTATCCGGGAAAGTAACAAAAATGTGTCATAGTTTAAATTAAGAAAAATCAAGCGACCGCCGCCGTAGCCGAGTAGTTGTAGGTGTGCATTATTAGTCAATAGGAGCCAGTTTCGATGCCTGGTACGAGCAACATCTAAATTAGAAAAAGTTTCTCCAACAGCGGTCTTCTCTAGACAGCCTTCGAGTTTATTTATGCCATGAAAAAGCTTCTTATAAACCTGTTTGCCGTTCGAATGCGGCATAAAATTGTACTGGTTATTGTTGTTGCAACAACATATAAATTCACCAGAGTTTTTGTAGTGATAGTCCTTGGGCAGATATTAATGTGGATCGTTTCGGTTACGTAGGCCCCACAGTCGTGAGATTTGTGGGAAAATTGTACATCCCTTCATTTGTGTTGTGTGCAAAAAAGAAAATAATGCCTAGTAGACAGTTTTCAGTAACAGTACTTAAAAAGAGGCTTTTGTTTTTAAAACCACACAACTTTGTTAGGGCTGTCCATTTGAATTTTCAAAGAGAAAAGCTTGGCATAAAAGTCGGATTGTTTTTCGCCAAACTCTTTCTGGGCTGGTCAAAAAGCTCGTCTATGTATTCGAGATTAGTCCCTAAGAGGCAACAAATTAACCCTAAGGCAAATAAGGAAGAGTTTTCGCTTAGAGGATCAAGTTTATAATATTTTGAATCAGCGATGAGCAGAAAGAGCTTTAAGCTTTTGCACGTCTTTACGAAACGTATAGAAAATTTTACAAAATAAATTTTATTTGCGTGAAGCGCTTTGCTCATTGCCGCTAGAAACTATAGAGGTAAAACAGGCAGATGTATTTTAAAGCTTTCTTAAATTGTAAATAATAATGCAAGAATATTGTGCACACTGAGTAAAAGCTTTTTTTGATCGCCACTAACCAAGAACCACTCATTAAAAATTTATGATCAGTTTAAAGTTTAGGCATATCGCTCAGATCTTTTATGTAAGCAAAAATGTGTAAATCATCTGTGCAGACACAAGGTAAACGATTTATTTGCCCATCAGAAGAAGCTTAAAAAAAGCTCGTATACCCAGGCAGGGAGGACCTTCGAACTACCACTGGATACCTTACGGCACATGGATCCCTGAATATTTTTGTTATTTCTGAGAAACCCTAGAAGAAGCAAAAACACATAGTGAATATAGTGACTACAGATCGCTACAACCAAGACGACTCCATGGGGCAGGGTAACACATTCTTTCAGTACAGAAGAACTTCTTCACCTCAGAAAGCATGAAGTAAGAATTGTTACAGGTTTTCTTGTTAAACACAAGATCCAATCAGTGTCGGTTGTGCAATGAAGAAGAGGAAGCACATTATATGCCACAGTGAAATCGTAACTAAGACCAGACTTCGTTTCTTAGCATCACCGTACCTGGAAGCACACGACCTGAATGGCATTCAGTCAAAGGACATCGCGAGGTTACTTAGCAATACATGGATCAAAGAGGGCCTGTAGTTGAATTGAGGTTTGTTACAATAGATCGTTTGAAGGCTTACAAATTACTTCTTCTTTCAAAAATGCTTAAAATAATATACCGATCAATAAAAAACGCATTTTTCTTAAATCAGTGGTAAAAAACAGGCATTTTCCATGTTGATTTGAGGCGATTACAGCGCCAAATAAGAGTAAAAAGATTGGTATATAAATAGTTACAAGCCGAAGAAACTTTGAACATAAAACTGGCCTGAAGATCAATAGAATTAATTTTTAAATATTTAGGGAAAATTGCTTACCAACGCTCTCAGCGCTACTTGTTCACCTTCAAAAGCCTACGTTTATTTTGCTAATTATTAAAAATCAATTTCAATTCAAAAATTTAGATTCTTGTGAAATATGATTGGCTGGGCGGTCTAGGCGTGTCCAAAATACGTGCATACATATATACATACGTATATGTTTAATATAAAAATTCACAAAGCAGCTTAAAGAATATGTACTACATATGTATTAGAGGGCTGCATGAATGCATTCAAAACGGCTTATGAATTATTCATACACAAAACGAATGAATGATTTTGGCTTCAAATTTTTTTTGAATTTCAGTGAATAGCTGTTCAGAGATTGTGTCGACATTACAATATTCAAACAATGTGAAAATAAATTGAATTGATATAAATGGCAATTTTTTGTATTATATGTATGTATGTATGTATTGCTGCGCTCCCATTATATACGAAAAAACTTGTTCGTAGAAAAAAAACTTTTACCGAAATGAGTTTAGATGATTTGAATCATGATAAAAACATAAAAAGGTAAAACCATTGAGAGGCAGTCTGACGTTTGCCAACAATATAATTTTAAAATCAAAACTCAAATTCACACACACATTCTCATTTTCAATCTCAAACAACAACAATTGTGAACAATTTAGTTTTTTTCAATTTTATATGATTTTAAAATGTTGGCAAACGTCAGAAAAAAATCATGGCCGACGAAATGAGAGAATGAATTTACCTTGTAATGTTTTTATCATGATTTGAATGTTTTCTATTCATTCATTCACATTATTCCATTTGAAGGTAGAAAATATAAAACAAAATGTATATTCATAACTTACAAAATTCCAAACGCTGTGTTTTGTATGTGAAGCAAAATATTCAAATCTATTGTACTCTGTTTGGCTAGATGTTTGAATGAATTCGTGCAGCCCTCTAATATGTATGTATAAGGCTCATATCAGTTTCCTACTACTGCCAGTTTCTAAAAGTAAATATTTCTATAAACTTCTAATAAAAATTGTTTGGTCAACTTCTAAGTACTCTAAAGAGTACTTATAACGATACGCTTATGTACATATTTCCATCAGCCTTACACTGCATGCAACCCTAACCTATTGGCCCTAAAATGATGAAAAATTTCAAAACGATACCGCAGCAAACAATCGAATGTATACGTCTACTGCATGTGCAACACATACATATTGTGGCGCACCGAAATGTTGCAACCGAAGCAGAAAATGTGAAAAAGTCGCATGATCCATAAAACTCACACCAATATGATGAACGAAAAATTTACGATTTTGTAACATACATACATATTTATGTATGTAAAAGCAAGAACAATTTCCAGGTTAAAACCAGGTAAAAATCACAAAACAGTTGGAAAAAGAATGGGTACCATATTGAAAATCTAAACTAGCATAATTCAGCGTAAGCCGAAACACTCAAATAGATATGTATGCAAGCATATGTGAAATGAGCTTAAGTGTAAATACGTATGTGAGTAAGTAGCAGCGGATGCAAACTATTCCCATTGTTGCAAAATTTTATGGCAAAAAAATTGTTTTAATAAAACTAAATCAAGACGGAGCCAGAAGTATTTCTGTTAATATTTGTACATACGTACAGTGCCTGGCATAATGGTAAGGTCACCCTGTATTGATAGGTTTCGACTATTTACTTTATTTTTGAAATAAATTGTCATTAGTTTTTTATACAAAAAACATATGCATGTTTCCAAGTTTCAAACCTCGTACAGAAATTTAAAAAAAATCTACAAAGTGTCAACGAAATGCCTCACTATTTATTGAGAATTTTTAGTAAATGTTCAAGTTTAAAGTGGCTGCATACTACCGTTACTTGTTTGCGATTTTTTTGTTGACTATGTTGTGCATTTTCCTTCATATAAGAATGGTCCAACAAACAAAATTAATGACACCGCCAACGAAAAAAATTATTAAAAAAAAAAACAGCCGCAAAAGTTTCAGAAAACTCTGAATAAACAGTATGAAATTTCGTTGACACTTTGTTGAACTTATTTTATACGCAGCTTGAAACAACTTGACACATGTGACGTGGGGCACACCGCAGGGTGGCGTGTTCTCGAAATGGGGAAGTGCAAAGGTTGTCGCTTATGCGGATTATGTAGCCATCACGTATAACGGCAAGTACCCGCAAACTCTCACCAACTTGATGCAGAGGGCACTTTGCGATGTATCAATATGGTCTTACCATTGTAGTCTCTGCGTCAATTCCGAGAGAAAGGAATTTGTGTTCTTTAAGAGAAAATACAAGATGCCGCTACTGACTCCGATGGAACTGAACCGGCGACTCTTTAACTTTAGGTATAAATATACATTTTTCAACGCCAATCTTAACAGAAAACTGATCTGGTAGGAGAACATAGTCCAGCGTTATGAGAAGGCGTCTGTAGCCCTACATTCGAGCAGGAAGGCCATTGGCAAGAAATATGGGTTAACCCTGCTGATGGCATCCCTTGCTGCACTTCAGTTAAGTGAGACAGGGCAATAGGAATTGGGATTCCAGTGTCACTCCTTAATTTTGGGAAACTAGAACTTTCTCTGGTTCCGGATTGAAGCTTCGTCAGGAAAACTTCAAGCAGGGATGAGTGCACTTCAGCTGTGACTAAGGTAGTGTCTTCCAAGCTAAAGTAAGTAAAGATATGGCTATGAGGTTGGGTTCCTGGTAATAGGCATATAGAGGGTAACTGTAATACGGACGAACTTGTGAGGGATATATCTTACACAATTGGTGCTCTAACAGGCCTTATAGGCAGTTATATACAGAACGGCTCGGAGTTTATCCGGGTTTTTCTTAATTTTAAAATCAGGAATCGGAGTTTTTTCAAATTAAAATTTTTCGAATAACTCAAAAACCGGTTTTGGCAAAAAAGCGAATAATCGAACACATTACCATGGATCCTGCAGAACTTACAAAAGTTGTGAGACGGAATAGCCAGTTCTCCATCATGCCTGTAACTGTCTGGCATTATCGAGTAGTAGATAGGGATTTCTGGAGTCTCCTTTGTTTAGTGACCTTGACAAATTGGGATATTTAAATCCCAGGTGCCTGACGAGCTTCGCCAAGGATTCAAAATGATTCAGCAATGGGAGAGTAAAAACTTTTAGCTGTGGTAACAGAACAGGCCTTCAATTTGTGATCTATATGTGCCCCTACGAAGCAGTGGCAGCCACACCTACCTACACTACCTACCTAGAATGAAATACGTGCATATATTTTTATAACGAAATTATTAAATCTTATTCGAAATAAGAAAAACTTATAGGGTGGCCTTATCATTGTGTCGCGCACTATATATGTATGCTTGTATATACCTACCAAAAGGCAATTGAATATCGAATTAAAAAAAAAGAAAAAGGCCATGCGGCAAGAATAATGTTCCATAAAGTTTCAAATAATAAACATGCGCTTGCGACAAGCAATAAGCAACAAGCAATATGCAACAGCAGCAGCAGCAGTGGACGTGCTGGCTGCGCCGCAACAAGTCACTACTGCCCTTGTCCGTCCCAGAGTGCTGTGCAACACCGTGTTGCAAGACTTGTAAATACCTTCCGCTGACGGGCGCGCGCGTTCCCATGTAATCGCGAGCGTTCATTATTGATGCTGTTAGTGATAAAAAAAAAAAAAGAAATCACCACCACTGCAGTAAGCGGAGAGGTGCCACATTGCAACACAGCCGCTATCCAGCAGCTGCATCAGTATCGGTAGCCACCAGCCACTATGGCAAAGAATCAAGTCTGCATAAAGTGTGCCACTGCAACGCTTTACTTTGTATTGCATGCTTGCATCGAACACAGATTTGTTTCTTCTTTTTTTGCGCTTTATTGCTCTTTATTTTGTCAATTGTTTTAGCTTATTTCAATGTTTATTCACTCCCCACGCCACGCTCCCAATGGACGCCCCAGTCACAAAAGGTGCTTGAATTTATGAAACCGATCGCGAAATTACCATAAATTTTTAATTCGTATCACGGTGATGTCGCTTAAGTGCGCTGTAGGTTAACTTAAGGTTGCGCTGCTTGACTTACTCGCCGAGGCATGACGGGCTGCCGTGCTGCCGTGCTGCTGTGCCACTGTGCCGCCGTGACGTACCTTCTTCTTCTTGCAATGCACAAGGTGACATAGCTAAGATGTCATTGTTGTTGTGTCGCATGCAAAATGCATATTGGAGACATAAAGTAGTGGCAAACTGTGGTACAGCCAGCAGCAGCGATATGTATGCCTCGTCTGCTTGCAGCAAGCTGTCTGTCGAACGTGTGCACAAACATATGTTTACAACACGTTAAGCAGCAAAACCGCTACGTTAGTCAGTTAGCGCTTGTGGCGCTCACCTGCAATCGACGGAGATCAGTTGGGGAGACAAAAAAAAAAAATTTAAATAAAAAAAAATTGTTCGTAAATGTCGTAAATAAGCATCGAATTGACAGGCGAATACAAGCGAAAAGCAATTGTTGATTTCTGCTCTTAGAATCTGAGCGGATCGAGTTGGCTCGATGGTAAATATTAGCTTGTTTAAGCCTTTTTTGGTTGTCGATTGGGCATAATTGGCCTCTAATGAGCCAAATAATTCAAATGTGATGTTAGTGAACAAAAATAAAAGTAATTTTAAAGGAAAATAAATGCTAAGTTATATTCGAGTTGTAAAATTTTATAAGCAATTCATCCGTTGCAAGGCATTCAAAAGAATTGTATCTATCCAGACTTCACCACGGCATACCTCACTCGAACCCCGTCAGCTAACACTCTCCCTCCGGTAGTTTCAATTAGTTGGTTTATGAAATGCTGATCACGCTACAACTGGCAGGCTCTCTCTTTTGGTGGATTGAGAGAAGTACACAGACTTATTTATGAGACCAAGTTGCGCTGAACAGATGGTACATGCGCCTACCTCCCAGCGCTTTGCCACCAGCTTCGAGCAGCTCAGATACGATATTCCTTCACTTACGAGGCCTTTGTTGTTTTAAAGTAACATAATTACTATTTTCCCCTCGACTTGGTCGAGTGGGTGAACCATGTGTATCGTCCCTATATATGGGACTGGGTTCTTCTTCATAAAACGCGCCACCGATATTGCGAAGGCGTTAAAAAGTTTTCTCTTTCAGCATCACCTGTTCAAAAACTAGCCTCCGTATTAAAACAATTTGTTTGCTGCCTTATTTTCCTATAAATTTTTTAAGCTGCGTTTCTACCTTCCAGCAAAAATAGCAAATGTATTAAATCCTGATTCCTGGGAAGATCACTTTCAAGGCAGGAGGATTAACAGAGCCATTACTGATCTCCGACTAATCACCTCTCGGGCCGAAATATCAAATCACTGAACTTGTTGACGTAAAAGGTTTCTAGTATCATTGAGGAAAAGATCCGCTGGTTTCCAATCTCAAGAACCGAAAACATTTTATTTTTTTTCTAAAATTTCATTAAATGTTTTTTTGGTTGTGTTTCCGATAATCGTGGAACGATTTTCCGTTATCGCTTGTCAAACTTGGTTTGGAGACAAACCGGTTTCGGCGTTATGTCATCTTCAGTGTCATTTTTCGTTTTCTGAAAACTGAAGATGGCACAATGCCGAAACTGGTTTGTCTCCAAACTAAGGGTTTGACGGAAACTCGTTCCACAATACGTCATTAGATGTTGTTTATGGGTAAAAAAAAGTAAAAAAAACTAAACAAATTTACTTCTGAAGGTCTCATCGAATAAAAAATTACCTAAACATTAAAAACGATCTTCAAAAGTAATATTTTTCGATTTCTTTCCTTTTTTTGCAATAAACTTAAAAAAACTAAAATGTGTTTTTCGGTTCTTCAAGATAAATTTTCTAACCAACGAAATAATTTTTTGTGAATTTTCTACCTCAAAAGAGTTAAAATACTTTTAAAGTTATTCCGCTACTTAGTTGCTCTCGTTCGCGAGATATTATATTTTGTCACACAAATTTTTCCACACTGTGAACCACCCATAACACACTTAAAATATATTTTAATGAAAATGACTTTATACTGGCTCCTTCTCTAACTAAATAAATCAGTTTCATATATAGCTTTATAGTTCTGCTTTGCTGGATTGACCTTGCTTTGCAAATGGGGATTTTAACCCACTTAAACGGAGCCTAGTCAATAGACATGCGCTCGCTTAAATCAACCCATCAATACTTTGATCAATACTCATTCTCAGTTGAGTTTTCATTGCCGAAGGTTTGTCGTCAAATGCCTCTGGTGGTAAAAATGGTTTCGAAAACATATTTGGCCTACATTGGTTACTTGTCGTAACATTGGTTCACCTTGAGGGGAAAAAAGGCAAAGAACGGTACCTCAAGCAGTGCTATAAAAAGAGAAACTGCTTTTACAAAAAAAAAAAAAATCCTGGCGATACATCAAGCCAGTTCTGCGGGTTACGCAACGAGAGGACTGCAAGAATGGTCCAAGAGAGTTTTAATTTTTTAGTGGAGTTAGTACGGCTTCAAATAGAGAAGAAGGTTGCAAGTATGCCTGAAGCTATTCCAGCAATTAAGAGACTTTTCACTGTATTTTGATCGAAATTGGCCTAGACGATGCAGCATACTCGTCAACCCTTTGAGTTATTCAAACTTTCCACCAATTGCCGTTAACGCTTGGTCCAAACACTAATCGGGTGTTTTAGACTGTCGGGGTCGAGGTGTAGAAATTTGTATATGAACCAAAACTATTGATTAGACCCACAGACTTTTCTACAGATTTTCACATACATATTATACATACATATAACTCATTCCCTCAAGTTTTATAGAGGAAACAAAAAAAAATTAAGTAAAGTCATAATTGAACTTACGTGTTTCTCTGGCCGCAACACCACCAATCCATTTGCCACACAGTGCTCCGCACGTTCTGCCGCACCACGCCCATAACGACTCTGTATGGCAGCTGTGGCCGCAGCAGACAGCAACTGTGGTGAGGTCTTCGATGTTGGCGACGAACAGGCGCTCAGCGAAAGTGGACGTGTCGATGACATTAAGTTATCCAAATCGCGTAGAAATTTATTTGCCCAAATATTTACATCCTCCTGTGTAGCGTCGATGGCGGTAGAAGCATCTTCACTGTTATCTTTTGGCTGGCCACTCTCCACGCCGTTCATCTTGGGGCTGAGTGGTGGCGGCGGTAAAGCTTTAAGTTCTGTGGTGGTGCGGCTATGCAAATCGATGCCTTTTACTGGTGTAGATGCAGCTGCTGTTGCTGCTGCTGCTGCTGATATAAACGAAAGTTGGTCGGCATTGGCAACACTTGCAATTTCCGTCATGTTGCTGTGCGCTGGTGGTGACGCGTCAACTACATCGCACTGGGATAATCTGTTAGCGCTGCTTGTGCTGTTGTGGCAGTTATTAATAACTGCATCGTTATCATTGGCTGCATTTCGCACAGCTGTGGCGTTGGTATCGGCCTCTTGCAGTTGCAGTGCACGCTGCCGAGCACGACGCTCTTCGAATACCTCGTTGATTTCGTGCTGCAAATGAAAGAGTGAAGATGAGTATTTTTTTTTTATTAAACATTTGTCATATGCAAATACTATGTAATGAAGTAATAAACTTTGAAATTAAATTACGTTTTTTAATTTCTCTAAGGAATTTCACTGGTTATATGGTAAAGAAGTAACTCAGGCAAAAATTTTATCTACAACTCTTTTAATTGAAATCCAGCTTCGCATTGTGCCAGCTACTAGCCGATCCAATCTCAATTAGAATTCCCTTCAATTCCATTTCTCAGCGCTAATTTATTTGCCATTACAATCTAGCCATTTTTAAGCCTACATACATACATACTAGCTGTTGTACAGACACTACCAAAAGCAGCTAGCTTAGCTCAGTTCAATTTACACACAGCCACCTAGACTGAAGCTCACGCGCCACCTTTTCCCACACAAAGTCTAACACTCCAATGTGGCCCACTGCCGGCCCCCGGCACAACAGTCAATTTATAATAATGTCAATGCAACAGAAATCGAGAGGAAATAAATTAGAACGTCGCGACTGAGATAGCAACAGATAGCCAATGACGCCGCTGTGGCGTATAAATTGCTTGGCAGCAATTTGTAAGCGGGATTAGACCAAGACCAAAAAACCACACAAAACCAAGCAGGGGAAAAAAGAACGCCATAAGATGATCAAGGCGCAAGCGCAGCAACAAATGGGCACTGCAACTGCAGTCCAGCCGCCAACATCGGTGTTTTGCGCGGCAGTAGCAGCGATGAGTTGTGGCTGTGGCTCATCGTTGTAGGTTCTCGGGCGTATTACTTAATTAAAAACGTGCCCACGGGTTCTGCCTCCGCGTCCAGCTTCTTAGCACTCTAGCGCAGTCTGCTGATCGCAAATATCATTTTTCACTCACACGCTGTGTAATAGAAATTCAAAGCTTGAGATCGTTGCTTACTTATTTCTTTTTTTTGCCCCTTTTTTCTACTTTTGGCGCTGCACAATTCCGATGCTATATTAGCAGGCAATAAATTTTCGTAAGCCTCACAAAGCAGCGTTAAAAAGAAGCGAAAACAAAAAGAAATAATCAAGAAAAGTAGCAGCCTCTTTGAATGAAAGTAGTTAACAACTAACAACTGGCACTTGGCCCAAACAGGCCATTCGATGTTGCCACTGTTCGGTGTGTAAGTGTGTGTGTGTCCAATGCGTTGACAACAATAGCTCGCATTTGGCTTTATCGGCGTTTGATGGACCTGGCGGCCTCACTCTTAGTTATCCTCATTCTCTTTGCGTTTTTTACCCCCCACCCCAACTAACCTTTTCTGCATTATTGTTCTGTTGAATTTAGCGCATCATTTGTCGTATGTCAGGACATGACAAATTTATGGGGTGCATGCGATTGCGAAGTGAAGTTACTTACTTAAATAAAATGTTGTCGCTTTATTTGGTGGCATTGCACACTTTTGCTGTGTTATGTGCCGCCACAGCTTTTAGTGTCAATCGGTCGAAATGATTGCCACCAACTATGCGCGTAAAGGATGAAGTATTGAACCGGACGCACGCAAAGCGTGGGAAAGTGGGTTTAGAAGAAATATTATAAATAACTTAAAAGGTGTGCATATTCCAGGGACCAAGATAAATTGAGGGATATGATTGCCAAAAAGATGCCACGTTGGCTGGCACAACTTTATCTGCTTGGGACTGGTGATGGGAATGGGCGTAGGCAGTACCGTCGAGAGAAAACTCAGGCCCCTATTTATAAATTGTATTAATTTAAAAGTATATGGCCCAAATCGCCGAAAACGAAAAAGAGGGGAAACATTTTTTTCTCAGGTTTCGCAGCTTATGTTTATATCTCGGTCATACATATTCTGAGGTATTAGAGAATATAAATACTAACACGTATCTCCTGCTCTCAAACATGAAAATTCATTAACCCTGAGACACCTCTAAATTAATGAAAATTAAAAAGCACAACCACCACCATTCTTTGCATTATACTTGCTTCTCTTCGATTGCCTTGTAGTACTTTGAAGTTAATAAAAAAGTATTCGACAAAATAATTAGTGATTAAGTTTCTTAATGAAAATAAAGTCGGCATAATTTTTTAATTTAATGCCCAAAATATCAACAAGTTTTTTGACACGGAATCCACCATGCTAAAAATGGTAAAATCTCGTTTTCTTCTAGCATTTTCGGCCTTCTTCATCATCCAAGTGTGCTCGGTGCAAAACTATTTGTAACGTAGGTTTTTTTCATAATTAAATTTTCAGTTAAAATTATTTTTTATTTAGTCAAAGATAGGGCTCATTTGAAAGCAACATTGTAAGCTATTCAACGTGCTATTGACCCATAATTAAAACTTATATTCTTTCCAACTCAAATAGGCTCAGAAATTAAAAATCACGCGGGAAAAACGCCAGAATTCTATTATTTCAAAAAGGAACGAGGCCAACAAGAGCAAAATAAGAGGCTAAAAGAAGAAGAAAATTCTCTGATTAAGTAGAATGTGGGTTTAGACAAATATCTCTACTTACATATATACATACTTTAATATTTAATACTTTTATTGACGATAATTGAGTTAGCGTATGAAATGAAAGATTGATATATCAAGATTTCTTTTTCGGAAGACAGACGATTTTCAATAGACAAAGTACACACAACGCTTTTCAATTTCTGTAGATAGTTATTTTAAATAAAATCACACATTAATCTGTTGGAATTATTTTTCTATTAATGCTACTTATTGAATAAAACACACTAAAAGCCATTAAAAACCTAATTATATTATGTATATCGCAAATGTAACGTAACGATCTTTTTCTGTAACGTAACAGTCCGACTATATTTTTGCAAAATTTCGACCTCAAAATTAATTTTATCAGTTCAATAAATACATAGCTTTTGAGTTATATAAGGAGAAAAGACTATTTCGATAATATAAAGCAGCTTTTGAAAGTACTTGCAAAAATTTTAATGTAGTATAACTCCTAAACAACAGGAGGTGCAATTTATTTTAGGTATGCATATATTAAATATTGCCACATACTTATGCTTTTAGATAGATGCAAGCATTAAAACTATTCCAAAGTTGTATTACAGCGATTTTCAGCGGTATTTAAAAAGCACTGTGAATATATTATAATTGAGGGATTCACAACGCTGTCGTAAGTGTCGTATTCTTGTATGTCGTAAACTTTAAAAGCTTAAACAAATGTTTAGAGAACTTGAAACGACAACCAACTATTTTTTAACACTGAAAAAGTTCATAATATGACTTTGATGGTACTTTGCGAAGCCCCCTAATATAGTTGTTAGGCGTTTAAAGTTTACGACATACAACAATACGACACTCATTTATAATAAAAGCAATTACATTGTAAGAAAATAATAACAAGTTATGGTTGTGATATTTCAGGGCCCTTAAGAAGCCCGGCCTCGGGAGGATTCACCCCTTTTTCCCCCCTCCCTCTCGACGGGCCTGGGCGTAGGTATGTAAAGCATCTTTTGAAAAGGTACAATGAAAAATCAAGCGCAAAAACGTTTAAATTGTTTAAATAAATAAATAGAAAATAACTAAGGTATGGTTAATGCATAGAAAGTGACAAACACAAATCCGCTGACCTAATAGATTTAACCAGCGACTTCAAGC
Organism: Rhagoletis pomonella; assembly: GCF_013731165.1. Taxonomy (NCBI): domain Eukaryota; kingdom Metazoa; phylum Arthropoda; class Insecta; order Diptera; family Tephritidae; genus Rhagoletis; species Rhagoletis pomonella. The sequence continues at coordinate 29,789,563 of NW_023458558.1, forward strand.
GATTTCAAAGGAGACCTGCCTTTTTCTTTGGTACTAACAGCGGCATCCGTGTTGAATACTTTCAGGGCTGGAGCGTTTATGCTCATTCGTACGACATGAGCGAGCCAGAGGAGTTGATGCGTTTTGATCGGTTGTACTATGTCTAAGAGCACACGCACAGTGGACGCTGAAAGCCGAGCCGATCGTAAAGCTGATTCCGATCAGCGCTGATCAAAATTTGGTACCGCATAGTGGATGCGAGAATCAGTGCTGAATTTTGCACGTGCTTTAATTTTTTAATATTTTATTATTCACTATGTATGTAAGTGTCGTTTAAAGAAATTGCTTTGTCAGATGAAGACTATTTTGCATGAAGTTCTGTATTGAATATTTTGTCTTAAAAAAGGTCCGTAAATATTCAATGTTTAAGGGGCTCACCCAATCTATCCATCACGGCCTAAAGACAAATTATTTTTATGGTGTTTACAAAGGCCCGAAAAGTAGAGATTTGGGTGCACAAGTACATCCCCAACTTTAAATAGTAGCTGAATAAGTTTCTTTCGACTATCCGTACATTTTCGAGGTCTCCAAGAATAAGGGAAAACGCGGAACACATAACGTTCTTTTGTCCTCGCTACACTCCTTAGCCTCAGAGCATACTATAGTAGAACGAAATTATTTGATAGCGCCAACTGGCAGAAAATATGTGGCCATGTCACACGTTAAAATTCGTAACGAGCCTTTGGGCAAACTAGCCCTTAGTATTACCTTGAATGGTAGTTCTAGGGGGAGAGTGACTTGTGCAGAGGGTTTGGCTAATCTCGAAAACATGCTGAGGAAGGTAGCGGTTTGTAATCGAAATTTGCGAGCTAGTCGGTATTTAATGGCTGTCTAATCCAGAGAATGACATAGCTAGCTAAAAATTTTATAATAACGTACATAGATTTTTATTGAGGGGAGCAGTGTAGTATATACTGTACGGAAATTCCAAAAATCACTGAATTATCAAATTGAACTCGTTATTTATAGTTTCCGCATTTGAATTAATCGATCATAGAGATTTTAGGAGGCATAAAAGCCAATATGATCAAACATATTTAGTCTCAATTAGACGAACTTTTTCATTCCCTTAATCACTTAACCAAGCCACTGAAAGTAAGAGAATAACAGCCGCCGATTGCAAACTGATTAGGATAAACTTTGACAACTCCTTAGTCCTTGTTGGCATTCGGAAACCAATTAAAAAAAACGCTTAAACTAATAAAGAGCAGAAATGACTTTGGCATTGATTTTTCGTTGTCTGATCTTAAAGTACTTAGTTAATCTTTGCTGTGTCTTTGTAGCATTTTTTTAGGTAATACATAACTTCCGTGAAATATTTCTGTAATAAATAAACCATCCTTGGGTCATATGTAAGTACCAATTCAGAATTACGCCACACACGCGCAGAATTACTCGCACGCAATCACACATACAACACAATAGCTAAAATACAAAAACCATATTTAATTTCACGCATACGTGAACAATGCAAACAATTGCCGACGCAGCAGCCTTAGCTGCGATGCTGGTGGCCATAGCGAACACCGCCTAGCGCCGCAGAATGCATCCACCCCACCGATCAGCACAAACGAAAGCCATTTTTCTGCGTTCGCAACAGTGCCACAGTTCCCAAAGCGTCGTCAAGCCTGGGTGGGCTGCTGGCCAATTGGTTAATTGGTCAATTCCCTAATACACTGGCCAACGTCAACTGCATGAGCGCTGACTCCAAAGCTGGTCACTGCTGCTACTCCTATAAAAGTGGCTCGAAGATGGTCAGCAACTTTCAGTTTCTTGCAAAAAACGCTTAGAACCACCACGTCGTCGTTTACGCTGGTGGTCCGCCCAAAAAAATTGAAGTCACAAACGGCGATAGCGTAGACACAAATTGTGGTCGCCGCCAACAAGAACATCATAGAGCCGACGGGAAAAAAGCAGACACATTTCACCAACCACAAAGCAAGGACGGACGGACGCGCGGACAGACGGACGGACGGTCGAACATTTGCGGCAGTGGAAACGCGCACACGTGCTAGTGGTTCAATTGTGTTTCGAGCGCGCACACGCCCCAGTGTGTGTGTGTGTTTGTGTATAGGAGGAGCAAGAAGAGCAGACAAACAGCATGAGAATCACGCTTTCCGTGCTCCTCGCCACGCTCACAATTTATTGCAGCGCGTCAGTTTTATCTTTGCCACCATCGCTTATCGCCACAGCGGCATCCTTGGGACAGCAGCACGCTCGCCCAACACGAGACAGCCACGGCGATGCGCCTGTTGGTGATGCTGCGGCCACCGACCACTTGCTCTTGCAACCGCTGCAAGTGCCGCGCTCAAAGAAGGAGGCAAGATTCCTGCTAGACGGTGATGATATCGCGCGTCTGCCGTCCAGCTTCGAGCTTAACAACAATGTTGGCAATAAAATGACGCACCCCATAGAGGTTAGTGGTAGCAAGTCAGCAGCAGCAGCGACCAAGGATGCCCGTGAACGTTATAGAGGCAGTGGCAGCGGCACTGGCAATCGAAAATTACCGGCTGGATATGATTTAAATGCGCTGCTGGCCAGTGCGGCTAGCCGGTTGGATTTGCAACGTGCTGCCGCACAACAAGCGCATAAGCAACAGCGACCACATTCGGCATCATGGCGACAGCGCATGCAAGCGACCGATGTAGCGCCGCACATACGCGCCATGCAGATGAAGGAATTCTTTACGCCGCTCAAGTATTGGGCACGCCATTGCCAGCCGCCTGACCGTAGCTGTCCGCAGGAGTACTATCGAGCGCTACTCGCAGAAAGGTGGGCAAAAAAAAAAAATTATAAAGAAGTTGGCTTTGGTTAGTTCAGTGTAGGCTGTGGAGTGAGTTGAAAAAAATGTGTTTCATTGTTAAACAGCCTGTGTGTATCGTCCCAGTGCATGCGTTTAATTGGGCTAAAGTCGTTTGCAGGCAAGTGGAACGACCATTTGAGTTTACAAAAAAAGGCAATGGAAACGTACAATAAATAATTTCTGCAAGCAAAAGCAAAATGCGGCGCTTCAAGGTTGCAGTGAAAGTGTTTTGTCGGTAAAAGAATTGCTCTTTTTCTTTCACATTTTGCTTACCGACTAACCCCTCCACATACGTGTACGAATGTGTGCAAACGCTTATCCATCCCATGTTTTTTTTTACGTAGAATTGCACTTTTCTCGAGGCCTTTTTACACTTGTGTCTTGACCATCTGATTGCAGGTTGTAATTTGTACTGTTTATATGCCGTCTGGCTGCCAGTGATGATGGTTTTACGTGTGCCCCGAAGAAAATCGAAAGTAATGGCCCTTTAATTGACACCTTTCTTAAGTGTCTGCACGTAGTGTATGAGTTAGTTCGCTTATATTGCGTCCATTATGACAGAAGTACCCGTTATTGTATGGTTTGTGCAACTCGGGTTTATGCCGGCTATTTGTTTTTACAAAGTGTTGGTAAAGAGAGTTTCAACCCGCTACATATCGTTTTCAACAAAAATCTGAAGAAGTCTGAATACTATATTTAATCTCGAAAAATGTTTAGGCTATATTTATTAAGGCGACCAACGTGCCAACCACCCCCCAGGCTCGAAACACACCAAAGTTAGGGTGTAACATTTAGAAGTCCACCTAAAATGAATTTATAAGACTGGGAACAAAACCAACCTTTTTTT